>NC_072381.2:64789848-65092878 GCF_028885625.2 Pongo pygmaeus
ACAGACTGCTTTGGATGTTAATTCTAAATTTAGAAGCTGCCTTCAATGGATGTGGAAATCAGTTACACAAAATTCAGGTGCTTACTAAAAAAAAGTCTGAATATCCATGGAGCTGGTATGGTCCCTGGTGGAAATTTGAGCAGCTGAGCCTCTCTGAGGATCCTGAGGTGTCAGGGTGTGGCACAGCAGCTGAGGGCTGGGTCCCGTGCATGCACATCAGCATCTGTGTATTGAATATAATCAGCACAGATAGGGAAGAAACAAACCACCACCACCAAACACCCTAAGTACCAATCTGGGCATCTGGCCACCCTGGATTTTCATTGTAACTCTGTCATTTACTAGTTCTCTGACGTTGGGCACCATGCTTTGCATAGCAGCCTTGGTTTCCTCATCGGTAAAATGAGGCTGTTGAATTCTATATGGCTCAAGAGTTCTTTCCAGCCCCGAAACATGCAAAAATTCAGTTTCGACTAAGAGCTTTAGCACTTTCTTATCTGGGCTGTTTGTAGTGGCCAAAATTGATAATATATTGGAAAACTTCCCTACTGATTAAAATAGACATTACCCTAAGTGCTGTAAGTGTCCCTGTTACCTTATCCCTTCTCTGAAACCCTCTGGGTTTCCCCTTGAAGCAGCCCCTAAAATGGCTCAGTTTCCAGCATAGCAGGAGGTCTCCAGCCTAGCCAATGGTGCCCCTTCTGAAGGTCATGGACTCGCCTTACCCATTGTTCAATATGTTTTCCATCCCTCTGGTGTACGTGGAGAGCTTCTGGGTGGAGTGGACACAAATGATTTAACTTTCCCGAGTCTCTGCTTCTGCGCCGGAAAGTGGAAGGAATCATAATCAGTGTAGTGGAGGTAATTAGGAGGGTCCAAAGCTTGGACCATCTGGGTTCAAACCCTGGCCCCACCACTTAGTATCTATGTGAGTGTGGGCATGTCAGGTAGCCTTTCTTACCTCAATTCATAATCCACAAGGTGGGGATGAGAATAGCACCAACTGTATCAAGCTGATGATGAGATCAAATAACATACAAAATTCTTAGAATAGAATAAGCACTGTAGAAGTGATAGCTCTGTGTATGTCATTAATACATTCACTTGTATCACTGAACTTTATTTTATATCAAGTGAGATAACTACTATACCATCCAGGGAGATAATGTGTGTGAAGCCTGTAGCACAATGCTTGACAAATAGTTTTCAGGGAATGTTAGCTTCTATCTAAGCAGGTCCCATTGGAAAAAAAATAGTTGTATTTTTATATAGTTCCAGTTAGTTTCTCACCTGTGATCTATAATATTTTTAATTGAAAAAAAAAGGGTTTCCATACATCATCAGGAGGAGCCATTCCCCTGTGACAGCCTCTCACAAAGCACACCCTCACTCCCTCATTTTTCCAGTAGTCCCAGGGCTAGACCACCTGTAGAGACAGGAAGGCTGGCTAAAGAGCGGAAGCATCTGCTCAGAAAGATCTAGTTGTTTGCTGGAGCCTCAGCTTGAAGAAGACTCCAAGTTTATAAAGTCCCAGCCACACAGTTTGCTTGAGACTTTATAAAGAGGGAATGAGATGTGGAGGCTGGGCCCAAACCCACTACCAGGCTGTGGGAATGGCGGGTGGCTTGGCTGGCATCTCTTCTCAGGGCCTCCTGGTCAGCCTCAGGAGATCTAGTGCTACGGGTTACTCTGCTGGGGAAAATCTCAATGGCACTAGAGACCACTTGAGCACAGCTCTTAGGAACTGAGGAGCCAGCTACTTAGCATCCCAGAATCCCAATGCCCATGGCCACAGTCAGAGCTGCTTAGAAGAAAAGCAGAGTCCACAGGCTGTGTGGACTGAGAACCACCTCACCTGGCTGTACATTCTCTGAGCAGCCTTGACCATGCTGTTCTCTGAGCCTCAGTTTCTTCATCAATGATAGGGTGGAGTTAGCTAGATCAGGGGCTTTCAAAAGCTTTTTCTCCTGAAACTCAGAATAAGAAATACCTTTTCTTTCTCAACCCAATACGTATGTCCATGTATGTAATTAAACAAAAGTTCCATGCAGCAACCCTTTCAATATGCAGTACTCTATTTTCTGTGCTGTTGTTTCAGTTGAAAAATGCTGATTGTGCATGATTCAGTTGATTCTGTGACCTGCTGATGGGTCATAACCTGCAGGGTTTTTTTGTTTTGTTTTGTTTTGTTTTTGTTGACAGAGTCTCGCACTGTCACCCAGGCTGGAGTGCAGTAGCGTGATCTTGGCTCACTGCAGCCTCCGCCTCCAGGGTTCAAGTAGTTCTCCTGCCTCAGCCTCCCAAGTAGCTGAGATTACAGGCGACTGCCACCACGCCTGGCTGATTTTTTTTTTTTGTATTTTTAGTAGAGACAGGGTTTCACCATGTTGGTCAGGCTGATCTTGAACTCCTGACCTCGTGATCCACCTGCCTCAGCCTCCCAAAGTGCTGGGATTACAGGTGTGAGCCACCGTGCCTGGCCGTAACCTGCAGTTTTAAACACATCGGGCTGAATATAGTTGAGGGCGCTTAAATGCTATGATGCTGTGATTCACCTGGGCCAGGAATATAGAGAACAGTGGCTCCCTGCTCTGTGTTGGGCCAGAGATTGCTGAAATGTCTAGCATATTAGATCAACCAGATTTTTAGTTCTAAAGGTGAAGCCAGAAGCGGTTTTTTTTTTCCTCTCAAAAACACACATAGACTCAGAGGTATGGATACAATACCTGAAGGGATATAGTTCTTTTTCTAGGATTGTCCGTCTCAGCAGGAATGGAGGATCCCTAGCTAGAGAGGAGAGCTGGGGGTGACACCTTCTTGCCCAGTGGAGTACAGCTGGTGGTGTGGTCTCAACAGATTTTTAGCAAGGTGTGTTCCTTAGCCTTTCTATTAGTGAGGTGTTTGGGTTAAGGTGCAGCGCAATTGACTGGGCCCATGTGGGGAGGATATTCAAAGCATTTCACAATTACACAGCTGCCTGGGCACCGACAGAGTCCTAGAGCAGTGTCAACTGTGCCAGGTCCAACCCTTCAGTCGCTGGATCATGGGGAGGCATGGAGTCCCAGTGTAGAGGCTGGGTGGCGGTAGTAGGCATGCAGGAATTCAGGGAAGCCACTACTTACCATCATGTAAAAAGGATTTCAATATTTTCACCCTGGTAGGGATGCACCAGTGTGTGCTTCTCAGCCTCAGTCCTGGATGTATGCCCCATTGCCCTAAGGTTGTCCCAAAGAGGCCACCATTAGACCTCACCTTTTATGGACAGGTGGGAGATGTCTGAACACAACCACATGTTGCCCAGTGACAGGGGCTGGGCTGACCAGGACACAGAGAGTGACTTGCTTTCTGGGACTAAGCCAGTCACTCATACTCCCAGCGTAGCCCTGGAGCTTCACTGCACCTGCTATGTTACAGGAAGTTGTACCAGCAGCTCTACACCAAGGTGTATAGTCAGTAACCACTTTAAAGAAAGACTTATTAGAAAGAGGCATTGTTTGGGGAGGCCAACAGGCCAGCTGTTGGGGACCATGCCAGAGGTTCTGTGTCAAGGTACCTGGCTTGATGCTTACTTCCCATTGTCTGTTTCTTGACTTTATTTTGTGCCATCTGCCTTCTTCCACCTGATTTGGAATTCCAGGACTGCTGTGTAGGCTTCTCTTCAGATGAGATGCAGCAGTGTTCTCAACTGGCAGGGGCAGCCTTCTTGGGGGCAGGGACTGGGCATCCGTGTTATCTGTCCTGGGCCCATCTGTTTCTTTCCCCTTGACATCCACCACAGAGGTCTGTGTACAAGAGGGTTGGTTGATACCAGTTTTAATGAGGGAACCTATCTTCTTGGAACCATCCAGAAGCCGTGGTCTTTTTCCCTGGAACACCCCACCCCTGACATCCCAGTGCTGGATTCAAGCTGGTGAACCACAGGTCAAAATTTTCAGTTGCTGTCTTCCAGGGCCTTGGTTGGTCCACTGTCTCCTCTCCCTGTACCAGGATCATCGTGATCCAATGGATCTGATGGAGTTGCTACACCCAGCTTGGCGTGCAGGGGTATTTGGCACATCCCTGCCTGTGGAATTCTACGCTCTAAGGGAGATGCTGCCAGGGTATTACCTGATTCACGAGGCATGTCCTACCATCTGTGTTATATTTTTTTTAAGATCAGAATTACGAATATTTCAGGAGTCATCTGGGATCTGAAGAAGCAAGAACCCACTTTCTGAGTCTTTTCCTTAACCATTCGTGGGGGGTAAGAAACGTCACAGGTTTGTTGTGAAGGTCAAATGAAAGAGAATTTGAGAAAATTTGCAAATCCTTCAGTTCAAGGTGAAAGAAGGTAATTTATTATTAATTCATATTGTTATTATGTAGCATTTCTTAGAATATGTATACCAAATGCCTTTTTTGACTGGTGCAATCTTTCTATAATTCCAGTCTGGGATGTTAGCTTATTTGCTTAGAGAATGGTGTAAAGAGGGGAGCCCGAGGCCGGCAGATCACCTGAGGTCAGGAGTTCGAGACTAGCCTGGCTAACATGGTGAAACCCTGTCTCTACTAAAAATACAAAAATTAGCCAGGCATGGTGGCGGGCACCTGTAATCCTGGCTACTCAGGAGGCTGAGGCAGAATTGCTTGAACCCAGGAGGCAGAGGTTGCAGTGAGCTGAGATCATGCCATTGCACTCCACTCTAGCCTGGGTGACAAGAAGAAATTCCATCTAAAAAAAAAAATCACTTCCTGGGCAGTCTGAATTTCTTAACCTGCCCCAGAGAGCTTAAAAACTTTAGAAAATGTGGAGGATCCACATTTTTTTTTTTTTAAATATATATCCTCTGTTCATTTCTGGAAGCCCTAAGGAGGATGAGAGTTACATTCTCTGTCACTGCCCAAGATTCTCTCATGAAATGTATAAACAGCGTTGAACTGCATGCTTGTCTCATAAACCCAGTTGGGCAAATATTATAGGCCTATTTCTGTCACCTCTGGCTGGTGGAGTGTTTGTATTTGTCCACACATCCTTTATGCCCTGGGCACGCCCTGGATAGGAGAAGCTTGTGCCCTCCCAGCTAGAAAATGCCCATAACTCATCAGCCCAACATCGGACTGCTAATTGTAGGCCTGGATTCATAGTGTTCTTGAAAGCTTCAGGGTGAGATTAAACTGCCTTTTGACAGTGATTGACAGCTTTCAAGATTGAAATAATGAGCCTGGAGCCCCCATTCCCTGCAAACCACTCTGGAGTTAATTTCCTTGCATTCTTCCTACCTTCCAGAAACCTGACTCCCGTGCAGCTCTGTGCTCAATGGATGTCACATCTATCTTTTGCTCTTTTGCCAAAATTAATTGCCAGCATTATCCAAGGGAGTTATCTATATTAGTCTCAAACCAATCAGGTCTTGCAGCTAGAGGATCATCAATATAATACATGCTCTATTGCCTCGGTGACTTTCAGTCTCTGCCCTGGCAGGGGCCCTAGGAGATTGGTTTGAGGCATTGCAGTTTGATTGTGCTTGTGATTGATGGGCCGGAGGCTGGAGCTGAGGAAATGCCCCAAGGATTACATTTTCTTAGGGTGTTTTTGACTCACAGGTGTGCACCACCATGGAATGACTATTGTGTGTGGAGGGAAGATGGTTCCCTGGAGTTGGGCATCAGGCACTTGGTTGGGATGCTCATGACCCAGGGTTCCATGCTCATCTTGATCCTCAGTTCTGGGTGTGTCTGGGCCATATTTCCAGGGTCCTGGCTTCCACCAGATGCAGCATAATCATGGTTTTGAGAGCATAAAGAGTCCTTATTGTACTGTATCCTGGTCTTCATCATCATCACTTCCATAGACTGCACTTTACAGGGCATAGAATTCCTTTTTTTTTTTTTTTTGAGACAGAATCCTGCTCTGTTGTCCAGGCTGGAGTGCAGTGGTGTGATCTCGGCTTACCACAACCTCCGCCTACCAGGCTCAAGCAATTCTCCTGCCTCAGCCTCCCGAGTAGCTAGGATTACAGGCACATGCTACTATGCCTGGCTAGTTTTTGTATTTTCAGTAGAGATGGGGTTTACCGTGTTGGCCAGGCTGGTCTCGAACTCCTAAACTCTAATGATCCACCTGCCTCGGCCTCCCAAAGTGCTGGGATTATAGCATGAGCCACCGCACCTGACCCTGAATTGACTTTTAATTCCTCCCAATTACTTTGAGAACTATAATACCATTTTCAAAGGTGAAGACACAGGCTCAGAGAGATTGGGTAATTTGCCCACAGTTCCTCTGATGGTAACTGGCAGAAAGGGGAACTGACCGGAAATCCAAGCCCAAGCTATTTCTCTCTGTCCACACCATATGTCAGCTGTGTCGATTCTTATGCCATCCTCTTTGAAAAGAACTCAGAGTGCTTTTGAAAACCCACATTTTGCAATTGCTGCTTTATAGAGTGTCAATGTTTGTCTAAGTTAATTCTCAGGTAGTGACGATCAAAGATGTAACAGTTCATCCAGGGTTTACCTAGTTAATTCCAGCACAGAACCAGAGGCCCCCAAATACAAACAAGATTTCTGGCCTTTCTAGCACTAACCTCTCCAGATGCCTTCCATGAGGCATATGTGTGTGCTAGAGGCGTGGAGGAGCTAAGTTTGGGTCTCTGTACTGTTCCCTTCTCATCTGTTTAGTTTAACCTCCAAAGTATTGTACCATGTTCTCTGTGTCCAATGGAAAATGATGTTTTTACATTGCATCATCCGTCATTCTTAACCCCAGAGTGGGGCTGGAGTGTTGGAACACTTCAGCACAGGACTCTGTTTAAAGCTGTGAGAAGCTCTTTTTGTTTTTCTAAGTCGGCTGAACTAGTAAAACAGTTTTACAACTGTATTTTTAAGTTCCGTTCAGAAAGACAAGCTTGAAAAAATAGGTGATGCTGAAGTGTCATTTTAGTAAATTTTTTTTTCCCTGTTAGAAGAGAGGTTGGCTCTTCCTTGATTCTAATCTTTAGGTTATTTCTCCAAGAGCTACCTTTCTGGTTTTTTTCTTTCTGCCCCATGAGGTCTTCAGTCCTGGATACTCTCATCCTATAATAGCCAGAAATGACCCTTGATCCATGGAGTTTGACTTGGGCTGAAATCAAGTTTCAAGAAATACCACAGGGCCTTGTGACTTTGTCACATGTCACCCTGGCCTGTGAGGGGGCCGTCTGACTCCCGCCCTGAAGTGTATCAGTCACATGCCCTTGTTTGTCTGCCCCCTCCCCAGCTCCCCAGCCCACCTCCCTAGTGTCAGTGTCCTCTTTCTTAAATCTGCACTGGACTGGGGGAGTTCTTCATCTGATGCGTTTTCCTGTGGGGTGTGTGTGTGTGTGTATGTGTGTGTGTGTGTGTGTGTATGTGGTAAGAGTGAAGAGATGATCAAGGAAGAGAGAGGCAGCTCGAATTTCATTATGAACGGTTCTTCTGAGAAGAGAAGTCACTTTCATATTATGAGAAAAGTTAGGAAGAGGTCAGTGCCAACCTGCACCCCTCTGTGATTGGCTATCCCCTTCACCTGCCTTGTGTAATGTTTCCCCCTTTCCCTAAGACCCCCAGGGGGGCCTGGTTCAAGAAAATGGGCCGTAAAGGTTGACTGTGCCTGAGAGATCAGGCTCTTCCATGTGCGGAGGAGTCTTTGGAGATGGCACCGTTTCCAGGAACAGGAAGGCCTTGGAGAGTGTGTGGGCTCCTTGGGCAGAGGCAAAGTTTCTTTTGGATTGTTCCTTAGTCTTCCTCATTTCCAAATTTCAAAAGTGTTTTCTCTTTCTCTTTCTTTCTTTTTTTTTCTTTTTTGTTTTTGAGATGGAGTATTACTCTTGTCACCCAGACTGGAGTGCAGTGGTGCGATCTCAGCTCACTGCGACCTCTGTGTCCCAGGTTCAAGTGATTCTCCTACCTTAGCCTCCTGAGTAGCTGGGATTATAGGTGCACACTAGCACGCTCAGCTAATTTTTGTATTTTAGTAGAGAGGGGTTTTACCATGTTGGCCAGACTGGTCTTAAACTCTTGACCTCAAGTGAGCTGCCTGCCTTGTTTTCCCAAAGTGCTGGGATTATAGGTGTGAGCCACCACACCCGGCACAAAAGTAATTTCTTTGGACTCTTCCTTACCTCATCAGAGAGGAGCTGCTACTTTGTTGCCACAGACCGTCCTCAGGGAGCCTTTGATCCTGTCTCTGCTGTTCCCTGTGCTGCAACCTGGGCTTTCAGCAGGCAAAAGACACAGCAGACCTGCCCATAGCTGTGGGCAGTCCGGCTTGGCTTGTTACCAAGGGATTTGCTCAGCTTGCTTTGAAGAGCTTGTGTCGCCCATTGAGGAACCCTGTGGGCTTCTCCTTCCGCTCTGTGTTGCCAGTGGCCTACATCTGAGCTGCCCATCGTGGCCACAGTATCATCTGTTGGAACCTAAAAAAGAAAAAAAAAAGCCAATGCCTGCTCAAGACCTACAGAAGTGGAATATCCAGTAGTGGAATATCAAATCTGTGTTATTGAACCCAGATCCACAGGGAGTTCTGATGCTCTTCTAGGTTTTAGAACCATGTCTGTTTACTCATTTACTAGCCAATGGGGAAGCTGGGAGGAGGGGCAAGATGACAGTTGGGTGGGGCCTTCTGTCCTTTTGGTTACCTTGAGCATAGCTCCTGGCCTTCCTGGTGAAACAGCCTGCTGCTGACCTTGAACCTGGGGTGAGTTCAGCAGGACCCTCTAGTCCCTGATGGGGCATCCCCTGGGAGTAGGCTTGAAGTAGAAGCAGCTTTCTGGGTGTGGGATGCCCCTGAGACATAGCAGGTGGGCTCACTGCTGAGTAACTAGAGGTGCCCAGGCCCTGGCTGAGCATGCATTATGGAGGAACAGCTTGGTGCACCACCTGCAGGGTTGCGTGGTGACTGCCCAGCAGGAGGGAGGCGAGAGCACTCTTTGGGCTGGTGCTCACTGCTGGCCCAGTGGAGGGAGCATTCATCTCACTAAAGGAGTGTCAGTGGCGCCTGGTTCCTGCCTTCCCAGCTCCCAGGTGCCCCTTTCCTTGCTGCAGCAGGAGAGGAGACTTGGCCAATGGGGGAAGAGTCATTTATCCATGAGCTCCAATTCAGGAACATTTGAAATATTGACAGGCTGCCTTTTAAAACATTTACAACAAAAATAGTTTTATGGAGTCCTGCGGGGGAAAAAAAAGAAGAAAAAGTTATATTTCTGATTTCACTCAATAAAGGAATGATACTGAGAAAATCAGCTTTGTTATTTCATCACTAAAATGTTAATGTCTGTGCTGTTTGGGAAGTTGCAATGCAGAGGCAGCTTTCTCCCTGCCTCCCCACCCCCCCACCCTGTGTTTTTTTTTTTTTTTGAGACAGGGTCTCGCTCTGGGGTACAGTGGTGCAATCTCGGCTCACTGCAACCTCCACCTCCTGGGTTCAAGCGATTCTCATGCCCCAGCTTCCCGAGTAGCTGGGACTATAGTTGTGCACCACCATGCCTGGCTAATTTTTGTATTTTTAGTGGAGACAGGGTTTCACCATGTTGGCCAGGCTGGTCTTCAACTCCTGGCCTCAAGTGATTGGCCTGCCTCAGCCTCCCAAAGTGCTGAGATTACAGGCATGAGCCACTGCGCCTGGCTAACCTTTTTGGATTCTTTAATGTGTTCATGGGCTGCATCAGGAAGCCAGGCCACCGCTGGTCCCTAGGTCTGGGGTGTTCACAACAAGGGAAGATCATAAACATCGTGTCAAAGGCAGGAAAAACAAAACTCTGCCCTCTGTGGTATTAAGTCCCAGTACTTGAAATTCCAAACGTCCAAAGGGGAGCAGAGAGCAGCACGCACATGTATCAGTTGCTTGTCCACCTGGTAGTTGAGTGCCTTGACTGGGTATGTGTGGTAGCTACAGCCTAGATAGTGCTGCTGTATGCTGGGCACCGTGCTAAGTGCTTGCCCTATATTAACCCTTTTAGTCTTCCCTATATCCCTGAAATGTGTTTATGCAGTTCTTGTTCCTGTTTTCATATGAGGAAGCAGACCCAGAAGATGAAATAATCTTATCGAGGTCACACAGTTGGGAAATGGAGAAATTGAGATTCAAACCAGACAGGCATCCTCCAGAGCTAATGGTTTAACCCAGGCACTGAGTTGCCTTTTCCCAAAGTAGAAGATAAGTCAATCAGGCAGCCACGGCCCTCAGGATACCTCCAGCACACTTCATGCTGGGCCCCTTTGTAGTGGCTGGGCTCTCCCCTTGAAGAGTTTTCTCCATCTCTTGGTCTACAATCTAGCTTCCCAGCCTTCTGCAACCAAATCCTTTCCTTACTGGTCAGAAATGCCTGGAAATTGCAGATTGGTTCAGGGAGATTTTTCCCACCATGGCTCAGAGAGGTCTGAGCCTCTCTGTCACTGACATTCGACCTCATCCTCATCACTTCTGGCCTTCCAGTGGGGCTGGTCTGTTCTAACCATCTGTAAGCTTAGAACTGTACGGTCCGCCTTGTGGAAATCTGCTTCCCAGAGTGGTCCCTGGAAGGAGAAGGTGACTTCTACATCTGTCCTCTGGTTGATGGCTTGAGTAGATGTGCTGGCCAGGTTGGATTGGAAGGTCTCAGTCCTCCCAGCAAGCTCCACACCCACCATGCTTAGGGGAAAGAGGCTCTTCCTTGATGGCTCCAGGCTGCAGCATCAGTCGAATCCTAGCTAGAATTTTGAAGCATCATTGTGCTCATCAGAAATATTTAATTAAGGCTGCATATTAACAGTGTGTTTTTCCAGGCCCTAGGCAGGACCAGTTTAGTTGGAAACACTTCCTGGCCACATGGAGAGCGGTGCCTCAGATTGGAGGTGGAAAGAGCATCAACTGTGGGGCACAGGGATTTGGGATCCAGTCTGTTTCTCCTCTTCTTTCTATGGGTCTGAGTTTTCTCATGTGTAAAATGAAGCCATTAGAAAGTTGGAGCTTTTGAGATTTTTGCTGGGTATACATTTGTCCAGAAGTATCTTCCCATCATGGCTCAGGGGGTCTGTGCCTCTGTCTGTGACATATGATGAATTTTTAAATTTGGATACACAGAATTCTCTAGGGAGAGAGAATGAAGGTAAATGAGCCCTTCCTCTGTCCTTCCCCTGTACATATAAGAGCATAATTTAAAGTCACCCACTCTAAGTACAATATTTACTTAAACTTGCACAGGTTTTTCCTGTCACTCCATGGTATATGTTTTATTTAATATAAAAATAGTGGTAGCTGGGTGTGGTGGCGTGTTCTGTAGTTCCAGCTACTCGGGAGGATGAGGTGGGAGGATCACTTGAGCCTAGGAGTTTGAGAGCAACCTGGGCAACATAGCAAGACCCTGTTTCTACAAAAAAATAAAATAAATAGGAATAGCGTTCTTCCCACATCTCTGAATCAGTTGAATACTCTATGAGTGTGTCCCCTGAGTGGGCTTTGTATGCCCCTGACTCCAAAATCTTGGTTGGAGTCTTACACCTGGGAGGTGAAGCTTGAGGGGTAGGGCCCATGTACTGCTGGGGTTGTGGGGGGAAATGTATAAAAATAGTCCCCCACCTGGACAACCTCAGAGTCTTATTTTCACACTGCTTCTAGCATCTGCCTTCACGGACCTAACAATTATGTCAACATCTTACCTTGAAAATGCTCCACTTCTGAAGATGTGCTTCGAGGGAGTACACACAATCCTTGCCACTCCCCTAAGCCTTGCTTCTGCCCAGACGCAGCCTGGTTCCCTGCGGAGAGGCATGCCTGAGTCTGCCGTGACACCTGCTCCAGAATGTTTCCAGGGCCCATTCCAGCTCTTAGGTTCTGTGGATCTACGTGAGATCACAAAGCTGAGACAGGCATGCTGACAACTGGGTAGATGGCACAACAGTATGTTAATCCAGGAGATAAAAGAGAAAGCGAGACAGGAAAGAACAGGGTGAAATCCCAGAGGGAACGCCAGGGCCCCTGGGACTTCCAGTTGCTTCCAGCGGCAGAAGGAGGACAGCTCCAGCTGCTACAGCACCTCCCAGGACCAAACATGGGGAAGTCTAACCAGCAGGTGCTGGGAGAGAGGCAGCCCCAACCAGAGCCAATATCAGATGGGAGTTCCTAGGGGAAGATGATCCCACTGGGCTTGGGAGTAGGCTGGGATCCCTCTCTTCTCCAACCCTTCACTCTCCCATCCAGTGCGCTTCTGTCTCTTCCTTCTCTTCTTTTCTCCTTTGCTCTGACTGGGTCCTGGTGGTGAAGGACCAGATGTGAACATCACTGCCTGGCTTGGGAGAATCTCTTGGGTGGCTGGGCTGGGGGTTCGTGCACAATGCTGAATCTTACTCCATTTGTTTTCAACTTATTCTTGCTCCCTTCTTAGCATCCTGCTCTTCTAAAAAGGAAACTGTGATTTCCCTGAATAAACTAGTGCTTTCATTGTCCAGCATTGGCAAGGAGGAAAATGCTCTGAGAGGGCAAAAAGTAGTTGGATGACCCTGACTCTCTCCAGCTTTACCTTCCTTTGGGGGAATTTCTCACGTATTTAGGACGAACACCCACATACTAGTTTTAAGGTGGTGCCATTTTCCTCTAACTGTGGTGGGCCAAGCTTGGGTGCATGACTTTCTAACCTTTCGCTAATTGTCTATGTTGTGTTGAGAGTCTGGTGGGATGTTTAGACAGGACTTTACTGAAAATGTGGAGACAGAAAAAAGGAAATGAATGGAGGCTGACAGAGCTAGATAACTGTCCTGTAGGGCATAGCTCATCTTAGCTCACAGACCCTGCCAGAGTCCTCATTTTTTTGGCCTTCTTCATGGGCTGGGTTCGCTCTTCTTACTGCAGCCCACAACTGGTTATCCGCCCTTCTAAAAATCCCCTGCTAGGAGAGTTCAGCCCAAAGAGGCAGATGGGAGGATCACCTCTTCCAAGGAGTTTAAGGCCTCTCTTCTGGGTGCTACTTTCCTGTTAGACGCCTTCCTTTTCTGTGATGATTGAACTAGGGAAGGAGAACTTCCCTTCCCCATCTAGGGAGAGAGACTTCCTCTCTATCTGAAGGGTCCTGGCCTTACTCCTCAAGATAATGGAGAAGAAATTAATACAGTAAATTCAACATCTCCAGCCAGTATGGGAGATATCATAAGGGACAGGACACATATTTCCTTTTTAGCTCCAGTGCTCCAGGCCTCAGCTTCCTTGTTTGAGGAGTATTCATATTTAGAGTTCCTACTTCAGTGTTGAGGGCTCTCTGTGATGGTGAGGTTAATGCATACAAGGCATTTAGAATAGTTCCCAATGAATGACTTTTATCAGTGATGTGTTCCCAGCAGGTCTGCTCAGTGTGTGAGTCTAGTCCATGAATGGCCCAGAGTGGGAAGATAGCATCACCATCCACGACTGAAGTGAAGCACATCATGATTTTTCAAAGTATTCATCTATGCATCCCTTATTAGTTTCCATACCAACCCCAGAGTGTAAGCTCCACAAGGCAGGGAATTTGTCCATCTTGATTGCCACTATATCCCAAGTGCTTAGCATAATGTCTGACTCATAGTAGATGCCCAGTAATTACTTGTTGCATGACTGAGCTCTGTGAGTTAGATGGAGTGGGTAGTATTAATCCATTTGACAGAAGAAGAAAGTGAGTCCCAGAGACATGATATGACTCTTCTAAGGTTGCATCAGGAGTTAGCTGCAGAGCTGGGGCAAGACCCTGAGTCTCCTCAGTCCTGATGCAGTGCTCCATCCCCAGTGTGCTGTTGGATCTATCAAGAGTTGTGCCTGCTGGTAGGTTGGAAGCAGGGAATAAACCCTGAGCTGCCACCAGGTCAGCTTCATGGATTCCATCGACCCTGCTGCTCTGGGCCTCTGTGCACACCTACATGTGTGCATGCTGGGAGTCAGAGGCTGTAGAGACTGTAGACTAGTGGCATCTGCTACATGAAATCCTGCCAAGGGACAGCTTTGGAGAAGGCTTCTGTCTGCCCCTGAGCTAAGTGGGGGTGGAACATCTGACCACATGCCCTCTTGCACCAGGCGTTGTCCACGTTAGGCTTCCAAGTGTTGGGCGTGGTTGCAGGGTAAGGCTGCATGATTGCACGAGGCATGTTGGTTTGGCCTCCCTGAGGTGGTGCACAGATTGCCTTTCTGTAAATAGGATGTCTGTCACCTGAGGCATTTGTACCAGGCACCTCATTCCTTTTTTGGCTTCTTGTGGATTTGGAAGGAAACTCAGGGGCCATT
This sequence comes from Pongo pygmaeus, assembly GCF_028885625.2. Taxonomy (NCBI): domain Eukaryota; kingdom Metazoa; phylum Chordata; class Mammalia; order Primates; family Hominidae; genus Pongo; species Pongo pygmaeus. The sequence continues at coordinate 64,804,067 of NC_072381.2, forward strand.
TTTTTTTCATCCTTTTCCCTCCATATAAGACTATACCAAATATATTCCGGAGATATTATTTGCTCTTAAAAAGGCTCAAGAAATAGGCCTAACTACATCTGAAAGTTTTTCTAAATCAAGGGTTGGCAATTTTTTTTTAATTTGTAAAAGGCCAGATAATAGAGATTTTAGGCTTTTCTAGGCCATGCTGTTGCAGCCACTCAATATGCCTTTGTAGCATGAAATCAGCCACAGACACCCCAGAACAGATGAGTATGGCTGTCTGCCAATAAAACTTTATTTATAAAAATAGGCATCGGGCTGGATTGGGCCCTTAGGCTGTTGGTTTGCTGACTCCTGTTCTAATGGTTATCTTTGGGTCAGCCCGTCTTTGGTCTTGCTAGTCTTGGGTGCTGCTTGAGTCAGATAATCCAAGAGAAATAAAATTCCATGTTGACTCCTCTCCTTAGCCTCTGCTTCAAAACCTTTTTAAGAGAATATTTACTCAAGAAAGAGCTTGGAAGGTCCTGGAAACATGTGCCTTTCATGCAGATGCCTTACTGCATAGAGAAAGGCAGGCTTTCACCCCAAATTTCTGTTGATCTGGAGAAGCCACACAGAGGTGGGCCCGGTTGGGTGGCCTGTCTTGGGTGAGTTTGGGTTACTGTAAAAGCTCAGACACTTGGGTTCTTGGCTCTGTATGCCCTCCCTGTCTTCCTAAAGCCAAGAAAAATGAAAGGCGAGGGCTGTCTGAACTAGGGTGTGATATTTAAGTCTTAGTGGGTAGGGTGAAATATAACGGAGCCGTTCTGTTCATTGAGCCAAGCCCGTGGGCTCCTTAATAATCCATGGTCAGGATTGCAGCCCTGTGGGGAGGCAGTAGGAGCCTTCAGCAGCTTGAAAGTAGATGTCTGGATTCCAGGAGGTACAAGCTTCCAAGAAGGAAATTTTCGTAGCTCATCTTTGCACAAGGAGGTTTTAATGGAAATTTGAACACTCCTAGTAAACACCCTTGCTATTAGCATCTTTCATTTTGACAGAGGAGTTTTCTTCCTCTGTTCTGATGGATTATCCAGGCTGGGCTGGGTTCCTATGTGGAGTTATGGGCTCTCTTTAGGGAAACATTTGATGTGGTAGAAAGATCTTGGTTTCTGGAATGAGATTTGTGTCTTGACCATGTGCCATTAATTGTAGGTAAGATCCTCAGGCAAGGTCTTTGACTTCTCTGAGCTTTGGGCCTCACTGTTGCTGGGTGATGGAATGAGAGTGGGTTTACAAAGCACTGAGCACAGAGCCCGACACATAGTAGGTAGCCTAGAAGGGAAAACAGAACTCCAGTTGCTAATACCCAGGTCTGCCCCGCCATCTTTGGGGCTGGGTTGTCTGTGTGCTCCCCTGACAGGGAACCACCCAGGATTCACTTTCAAAGATGGGAAAGGAGGCCTGAAGGGGACATGCTACCACGGAGTGAGCAGGCATTCCTGAGAGTCGGTCTGTCCTTTCCTCTCCCACTGGAGATACTCAGCCAGTGTGGGAGCCACGCAGCACCGGGGAAGGGACACATGTCTGGGAATATTGGGGATAACCTTCTTGTGTGAAGTTTTTCAGAACAGGCCGGCAGTGGCCTGGGACATGGATAGCTCAGGCTGCCTCCTTTGCTCCTATGCTTGTCTTCGTGACTTAGATTCTTCAAGGTGGAGGGGCTCCCTGGCTGGTCCCCTACACAAGGCCCCTATATCTGTGCTGGGTGGTGGTTCCAATCCCTTTTTCCCTGTGGGGTGGATCAGAGCTTCCTGTGGCTTCTTGGTGGGGCTGGGGGGCCCTAGCACACTGTGAACTAGTGGGAGGCAGTGAGCTGGGAATTCAGTGGAGGAGGGAGAGGGAATAGGAGGAGGATGAGAAGGTAGAGGAGGAGGCAGTTGAGACAGTTCTCTCACTTATGCAGAAAGTGTGTGATGAAAGTGTATGATCACAGCCAGCCCCACATAGACTTTCCTCCAAATGAAGGGAGTGAGAAAATGTAATTTTAGTGTCTGGCTTTTGACTGACTCCCTGTGGAGGTTCCTTCTGGGCTGTGGTGTTGGGTGTCTCTCCTTCCCTCCAAGGGACAGCCGGGCCTGGGCCTGGAATAAGTGAGTTCAGATGGTAACTGGGGAATGGCCATAGGGAGGGAGTGAAGAGCCGTGCCTGTGCCCCAGGGGGCTGGGGGGCTTGGATTTCAGGACATCAAGGAGGTGACATCAAGGACACTGCAGGGGGGATTTAGGGACAGGGTAGTGGGGTCAGTGCCTGACTCAGTCCGAGCTGAGCTATATTGGGTCTCTGTTCCTACGCTGAGGCATGCTCTCCCAGGCGTGAGGCCATGTTTTCCAGGCCACAGTCCACGGCCTCGCTGCCAACACAGGTGTGCATTTTGGTGGAGGCTTGCTACCCTCTGTGTGAAACCAAGGGAGCAGAATATTTCCCTGAATTCAGGGCTCCTGGAACATGACCCTGCCAGGAAGCTCAAAGTCCTGGGAGAATATGTTCCGGGCAGGGCCTGGGGGGCACCTCCATGCCCCACTGCCTTGTGGCTCCTGGCACGGGAGATGCTGGACAGTGTATACTCTGCCGGCTGGACAGGCTTTCATGTCTGCATGTGAAAATCAGGTTCTGGGGAGTTTATAAACCAAAGAGAACCCCTCCACCCAGCCCACAGAGTGCCAGCGATTCCCTCAGTGATTCGTGTGTGGAGGATTCACACTTGGTGGAAAATCTACTTAACATTTTTATCCTATTTTCCCTCCACTCACTGTCAGTCCTCATGTGTTAGGGGAGTGGAAACTCATTTAAATATGAGTCTATGAAAAAATATAATTAGGAGGATAAATTGAAAAATGCATATAATACATTTCCGTGTCAGACATAAATTACTTTATCCACACCACTGCACCCCTCCAATTAACCCGGAGAGTTGGGAGTTGTCTGTGGGATGAAACCCTCTTAGGAGATTTTCCGGAGGAACCCAACTATTAGGAACTCCTTAAAAGCAGAACTTAAATGATAACATACAGTTAAGTGCATATTAGAAACTTCACGATTCCATTTAAACTAATCATTCAGTGACTTCATCATGGGTCAGAAAAAATATGCTCTCTTCTCGGTACATTTTGCACTTGCAGAAGGATCACTTGGGGAGGAAGAAGATGGGGTAGATGAGGGTCACATGATTTTTGTCTTCCTATGTTGGAAGACAATGCTTATGGAAGGGGATTAGACTTTTTGCTGTGTCCCCAGGGAGCAGAGTCGGTGCCATTGGTTAGAAGTTATAGAAAAGTGGATTTGGGGTCAATACGATGCAATACTTTCTAGCAAAGAATCTGTCTTTTGGTTAAAAACACAGGCTTTGTATTCACCCACAATGAAAGCTGAAGCCCAGCTCTGCAACCTACTAGCTGGGGGACCTCGGGAAAATTTACTTCTCTGGGCTTCAGTCTCTTCAACAGGAAGACGGGCAAAACTATAGTGAAACCTCATACCTTCATAGAGTTGCTCTGAAGATTTAAAGAATACGCTTAGCTCACAGTTAGGGAAATTCAGTGAAAGGTGGATATTATTACTAGAAGATAGGGTAGCAGTAGAAAGAAAATTTGTGGTCCTGTAAAATTGAAGTTTCCCTGCAGTGGGATGGGGCATATGAGGATAGTGAGTGCTTCATCATCACTGGAGATTTTGACAGCAGCTTGGTGTGTGGCTTCTTCTCAGGAGTGATTTTTGGAGGTTCAGGAATCAGATTCCTGGGCTAGACGCCGTGCTCTTCAAGTTTAGCTGTGACCATCTCAACCAAATTTAAAGGAATTTTTTCCTTTAAACAATTATAACAATTGTTTTTGAAAATATCAAAGTTCAGAGAAGAAATTTAAAAATTACTCAAAAATCTCACTTCCTAGACATAACCATCATGAACATTAAGGAAACTCACTTAATCAACACACACACACACACACACACACACACACACACACACACACACAGACACAGAGCTGGAAAGATATGTAGATCACAGATTGACAGGAATAATTTTAGAATAATGGGATCACACTCTACATCCCAATTTTAACAAAGAGTATTAACGTACATGGCTTAAATTTCTAAGAGGAAACAAGCACATCTAAAGGAAGTTCCGAGTTCTGGATAAATATGTCTTCATTGAAATGGATATTTTTTAGAAGAGCTCATCAAGGTTATGAAAAATTTTAAGAAGATGGAGTCATTGCTTTCTGTTAATACCTAGTTTCAGTTTTAGACTTTTGAGCCCATGTTATAAATGATGAAAAAATTAGCAATCACCTGCTTCTTCCTACCTCCTACCCCCTTTCTTATTTTAATTATAGCATTATTTTTACATTGTTAAGGCTGATAATATCTAACAAGTCCCTGAGTTGTTTAGTCTCAAGCATGTCCCCTACGTAGGAATTCAATTTCCAGTTGTATTCTTTCTGTTCTAGTTTACTCAACAATCTAAAATGGGATTATTTTGGTCTTTGATTTGTTTTCTTTGACCTGCTGTCAAACTTTTCTGGATTCATTGAATATATGGTTTTGTTAATTTCTTTTATAGCATTAAACATTTGCAGGGAATTTTCTTTGTTTCTTTGGTTATGTTTTCTTCTAGAGAGGTTCTTCATCATCATAATAGCACAATATGCTATTATGCTCCTTATTTTCCTCCTGTAGTGTGTGTTCACAAGTGCCATATTTTTTTTATCTTGCATATGTTTAACTTGGGTAGCTCTGTCCACTTCTTCTAATCACTCTGATATTGAGGGCAAATACTTTAGGACTCCTTTTGTGACTTACCTGAAACCACTGCCATGGTGTCAGCTCCAGTTTGAGATGCTTTCTGATGCCTGGGACCATTATAGGGGAACATGGGAGATGAGGGTGGTCAGATTCAGAGCTGTGTGCTCCTTTGGGTAGGACCACATTTAACTCTTGCATGACTTTGTTAAATGTGCTGTTCCAGGGTTCATTCCACTAATGAGGGGATATAGGAGGGGATGTCCTTGCCATTTAGATGATCCCCTCAATTAAGCATTGAGCCCTGGAACCTATGTTTCTATGAGAGAAAGAGAGAGAGAATGAGAGAGAGAGAAAGAGAGAGAGTCCTGATTGTTCATGCTGCTGTTTTATAGCTCTTTTTCTAATAGTTCTCAATCTGTTTCCCCAACTCTCTCCGTATTCAGTCAGAAAAGAGGAAGAAATGATGTCACACCCACAGTCTGCTTCTCTGCAAATATATAGTAATTAGTGAGAAGTCTAAAGATTTTGGCCTCAGCAATAATACTTCTGAAGCATGGGGTGGGGTTAGGAACCTGACAACTTCTGCCAAATCCTGTTCCTGCCCCCACCCTGACCCCGGGTCTTTTAGATGTTGATAGCGTGAGTGTGTGCCAGTTCCTTGTTTGATTGCTGCTCGCTTTCCTCCTTCATTTATTGGTTTTTGTTTTTTTGTTCTGCTTTGTCTGATTATGTATTGGGACACTCTGCCATCTTTCTCCAAAAGCCTCCCTGCGTATCTTTTAAAAAATTACAATTTCCTAGGCTCAACACAGAGCTATAGAATTAGATTCCCTTAGGGGAGGGCCACAGAAATTTATATTTTTATAAAACTTCCAAGGCGTTCTAACAATCAGCCAAGTCTGGGATCCATTTTAAGTTTCCCCTAAGATTCTTTCCAGTGCTGAGATTCTGTGGTTCATTGCGTTCTCTTTAAGAAGCAGGGAGGGGGTGTTAGCACAGTAATTCTGTCATATTCTCAGGCATGGCATCCTCTCACTATGCAGAAGAAGGGCTTATGTCTCTCTTTATGCCAATTCTTCCTTTTGTCTTGGTCCATTTGGGTTGATATAATAAAAATGCCTTGCACTGGGTGATTTGCACACAGTAGAAATTTATTTCTCACAATTCTGGAGGATGGGAGGTCCAAGATCAAGGTGCTTGTGGTTTTTGGTAAGAGCCCACTTCCTGGTTCATACATGGAGCCTTCTGTGTCCTCACATGATGGAAGGGACCAGGCAGCTCTCTGGGACCTCTTTTATAGAGCAGTAATCCCACTTATAAGGGTTAAAATTGCTACATATAAATTTTTGGGGAGGGACACAAATGTTCAAACCATTGCAAAGGGATAAGGTTGGAGGATCTTCTCATTTCTCTTTGTCACAATGACCTAAACATACCCTCCATGTTTTAGCAAACTTGCCCTTGAGTTAATGAATGGATAAGTTGTTCTCAACTCTGGCTGCACATTAAAACCACTTTGGAAGCTTTTAAAATGTTGATGCCTGGGCCTCACCCCTAGGCATGTGGAGTTAATTGGTCTAGGGTAGGGCCAAATCACTGGCCTTTTCTTTGAGTTCCCTAGGTGTTCTATCTAGCGTGCTTCCAAGACTGAGAACCAGTAGATTGTTCTTTCTTATTTTTTTAGTGACTCATGATCCATTCTCCGTTTTCCTTACTCCTATCTCAAGCCTTGTTTTTGGAACATGTACTTTCTACCCGCTGAATAGTTTCTAAGGTAATGTTACTTAGAACAATAGAGTCACGTAGTTTCAAGAATGGGCTTTGGAGTAATAGAAACCCAAGTGTGGGTCCTTTTTCTGCCCCTGCTGCTTGTGTGAGCTTGAGCAAGTAACCTAACTTCTCTATTTCACAGTCTTATGCAAAATAGGGATTTTAATTCTACCTTGCATTGTTTTGAGGACCAAAATTAGTTTCGTATCATATTAATTACATGTTACACTAGTTGTCTTGTGGGTAGAGTTTTTCTGACATATTATTTTTTGTCTTTTTATTGTCAATCTTTTAATAAGACTTTTCTATACGTTTCTTACAATCATCAAATAATTGAATTAATGTTTTCATCTGGTTTGATAATCTCTGTCTTTTAATAGGTACATTTAATTCATTTATACTTAATATACTCACTGATACAATATGTGAGTTTTTTCTGCTGTTTTATTTTGGGTTTCTTTGCTCCTCTTTCCCCCTTTCCTGTCTTATATTAAAGGAATTGTTCCATATTTCTTCTTTTTTAAAAAATTTTGTTGGTTCATAAGCTGTAGATCATATTCTGTTCTCCTAGTGATTACTCTTTTTTCTTTTGAGAGGAAGTCTTGCTCTATCGCCCAAGCTGGAGTGCAGTGGTGCGATCTGGCTCACTGCGATCTCCGCCTCCTGGGTTCAAGCGATTCTCCTGCCTCAGCCTCCTGAGTAGTTGGGATTACAGGTGTGCACCACCACACTCAGCTATTTTTTTGTGTATTTTTAGTAGAGTTGGGGTTTCGCCCTGTTGACCAGGCTGGTCTCCAACTCCTGACCTCAGGGGATCAGCCCACTTCGGCCTCCCGAAGTGCTGGGATTACAGGCATGAGCCACCATGCCCAGCCTTCTCCTAGTGATTACTCTTAAATTTTTGACACACGTTTTCATAATTCTGGGAACATTGAAAGTGATAACAGTATTTTTACTCAAATAATGTATTCAAAATATTCAGCACAATGCCTGACAGTCATTAAAATGCATAATAAATTCCAATTGCTAGTGCTAGTCTTACTACTGCCAGCACTACAATTAATATTACCATTTTTACCCAAAGAGCCACTAAGTATTATTTTTATCCATAAGTATGGTATCAAGAAGATGAACATTGTGAAAGTTATATGAACGAATTGCAGTCTGAACGGTGCCAGTTTTTCCCAAAGGAGTTTGCTCATTTGTAAAATGTTATACTGATTATTCAGTGAGATAAGTTCTGCAGAGTGCTTAGCCCACAGTAGGTGTTCAATCACTGTTAGCCTTTATATGGATACCAACCTGGATTTCCCTTTTAAAACACCCCAGCCTTGCCTTATTGCTCTGAAAGCCAGTTCTAGGCATGTGTCTCTTTGGCTGTGACCCTGGATCCAAAGCTTTTGGGGACTGAGTGTGGATGTGACTGCTCTGCTCCACCTGGCTGGGACATAGCAGGACAGGCAGCAACCCAGGTCTGTGAAATCAATCATGATGATTCTGGGAGGAATTATTGGTGAATTAGGGGGATGCTCCAAGGGATGGTCCAGATGGAGGTAGGTGTAAAGTGGAGTTTTGCTGGAAGGAGTTGTTTTTGCACGACATATTGATCTCCTTGGGGTGGGAGAAAAAAGAAACAGCAGCTCCTCGCTGCTCTCCCAGAGTGGTGGGTAGGAGAGGACAGGTGGGAGTCTGTGGGCCCCTTTAGCTGGTTATTTTTTTAGATGTACCATCAGGTACTGCAACTGTATTCCCACTGCTTCCCCAGCAATGCAAAGGGCAGATTACGAAGCAGAGCTGGGCTGGCAGCAAGTTTTGCTTTGCTTCCTCCCAGCAGCCAACAGCATTTGCATTGGTGGGTGGTGTGCACACTCTGCAGAGAGAGGGCGATACCCATGCCCAGGGCCCACAGACTGAGCACAGAACAGAAAATTAGGGCTGGGAATTCACCCGTGGCTCCTCAGTGTCTGGGTTGCCCATCTCTGATAGACTCCCAAAATAGCAGGGGCCAGGAATTGGGTGGGGACACCTGGGGATGAGGGGCCCTGCCAGAGCTGGGTTCATTCTTGAGGGAATGTCTCCCAAATCTGCCATTTGAGAGGATAGAGTTTCAGTCCCCAAGCTCAATTCTGCCTCACCTCCATGCTCCATTATCTGGGTGTCCCCAGGCCACTCACTTATCCCACCCATGTCTGTTCTCTTACCTGTAAAACTAGAATTGCAGGTATTTTAGTGGATATGTTGTTGGGAGATGAGACAAAGGTTTTGATCCCATCTCCATCTCTGCATTATCTTGGACGAGCAACCTGACTTAGGTGCTTGCTTGTCTTTAAAATGCAGAATGATAGTACCTGTCATGCTAGCTCATGGGGAAATTGGGAATGGCAAATAAGAGAATGGCCTTGCAGGCTCTTGAGGGGACAGAAAAGAGAAAAGAGGGTTCCTCAGAGACGTATGCTCTTACCTAGGGTGGGGGAGCTGGTTTATGGGTGGTGTAAGTCTCAGAGTCTCCAGCTTCTTCCCCAGGGTCCTCCCGGACCAACCAGCCTGTAATGGAGTGTGTTCAGCCTCTTGGGTAGATGCAGGACCGTGGGTGGTGGCATGAAGGAGACAGGTTACTGCTCAGCAGGAGGGGGGACCTATGTACGGAGCCTCCTAGCCTTGAGGCAGCTGTTACTATGCAGAGACTTCATGCTGAGCCCTGTGCTAACCACTCCACACACACTGTCCCCTGAATCAGTCTTGACAACCAGCCCCTCACAGGCAGGGAGCAATGGGATTAGATGCCTTTTGTGGCATGAGAACAGGTTCATAGAGGCCCTCTGTTGGGTCGGATTTTAACTCCATATCCTTAGGTTTTAAGGAGATCCATGGAGTCTGTGGCAGAGGGACCAAGGTGGTGGGGGGGCATTGATGGATCATAGATGGGACTCACCATCTAGCTGGGCTGTTGAGGACTCCATATTAGCCTGGGAGTTTAGTACTGGCATTCTCCAAGACACACCTGAAGAAACTGAGGTTCAGAGAGGTGACCTTGCCAAGGCCACACAGCTAGTAAGCTGTGGAGCTGGGATTCTAACTCAGATCTTGTTGACTCAGAAGTCCAGCTGGGGGTAGTGATGGCAATGAAAGCTCTAGAGTTGGAAGAGACCCAGACAAAGCGGGTTTGGGGCTGCTTCAGTGACCAAGGATCTTGGGGAGAATCCTGGCCCACGAGACCACAGTGGATTCGCCTGGGTGCTGCTGGCCAAGAGTTTGAGTGTGAGTGTGTATGGGTATGTGTAGGATGTAGGGTATAGCACATGTATGCAGTGTGAGTGTAGAGTATGTGAGTGTGACAGTATGTGTGTGTGAGTGTGAGTGTGTAGAGTATGTGAATATGAGAGTATGTGTATGAGTGTGTCTAGTGTATGTGTGTGTTTAGAGTATGTGTAGAGTGTGTATGTGAATGTAGAGTATGTGGGTGTGTGTGAGTGTGTGTAGAGTATGTGAATGTGAGAGTATGTGGACGTGTGTGAGTGTGTGTGTAGAGTATGTGAATATGAGAGTGTGTGAGAGTACGTGTAGAGTATACGAATGTGAGAGTATGTGAGTGTGTGTGTATGAGTGTGTGTGTATGTGCGTGTGTATACAGTGCCTCCCCAACGGCCCCACTCCACCAGCAGCCTGCCCATCCATCATCATAACGGGCGTGGAAGCCCATTCCATTCCTGCTGAGCCCTGCCAAAAAATCAGTGAGGGAGAGCCAGGAAGAATGCGCACCGGGAGGAGCAGGCAGTGTGTTGCAGTCCGAACGGCCCACTGTGATGATTTGGGTGACGATGGGGCCAGCGGTGCCACCGAGACTCTGATGGCTCCTTAGGAGTTGTTATAGTCACATAATAGATTGTTCTCTGTTTCTCAGTGCTAGGTCCATTCTTTAAAATTTTTTTTTCTTCCTTTAGAGGCAGAGGAGGAGATGGAGAGTTGGTGAGACTGAGATTTTAGGTATCCTCAAGTCAATTCTGAAACTCTAAGAAGAAATAGAGAATTCTGAGTGATTTTAATTTTTCTGCAGTCATGGGGGGGATTTCCATAGGGAAGATGCTTTCCAAGGAAGCTCATGTGTCTTGGACTCCGAAAGAGCCCTTCTCAGGCCTGGTTCTGGCATTTGTCCATGGTTTGGGGAAGGCGGGCCCTGGGTGAGGGCAAGGATGTGACTTTTGGAGCAAGGTGTGGGCACTGTAGACTCAACATGGTTCTGCTGGGGTGGCGTTCTTGTGGCTGAAGAATGTGTCCCCTGAGTTGGCACAGTGAGGCGTGACATAGGATGGACCAAACGGAAGGCATTTCCTGTCACTGAAATTAAAGGAGCAGGGGGTTGGAGGGGAAGCAATGGAGCAGAAGAGGAGTTTGGTTCTAGGAGCATTCAGAGGTCTTGGGAGTGTTGGGTTAGGTGACACAGTTCCTGTCTGTCCTGGGGCTCTGTGTACTCCCCCTGGAGATTTCACTGGAATTGGTGATGTCCCGTGTTTAGGGCTATCTCTGGAAAATAAATATGAACATAAAATAATAAAAGGCTGGACCTACGAAGGAAATGAACTAAAGTCAATACACATTTTTCCCAGGCACCATACGAGGTCCTGCAAATCACTGGGAAATGAGTGGGACACAAGACATCACACTCCATGCAGTGAGCTGTGTGTTTGGTTTTTTCCATTCATTGGCTGTGGTGAATCATGTGTTCTCCCTGTGTTCAAATGGCTGTTGAGAGAAAGGTATGGATGCTGGCAGCTCTGGGGAGGAGACCAGTGATGACGCCAATTGAGGGCGCACTATGGTGTTTAGATCATTGGCTTTTAAAATTTAGACAATGACCTCTGAAGTGGGCCTTTTTGCTTCCAGCTGACAGACATATCAGAGTGCAGGAGACAGAGTACCTAGTTTCAACCCCAACATCCTGCCCACAAGCTGTGGGAACCTGAGTAAGTTACTCACCTCTTTGTGCCTCTACTTCCTCATCTCTACCTGGGGGAGGTAGTCAAAGTACCTAATGTTATTTTCATAGTAAGGCTGTTGCACAGAATAGATGAGTTCGTAGGTATGAAGCCCTTAGGTTTGTATCTAGCACATTCTAAATGATAAAAATATTGGCATTGCTGTCATTAATGAGGATATTGAAGATCAGTGAAGTGAGGGAATTCTCCCAACACTGAGAAGAAAGACCACAGCAGGAAGTCAGCTCTGGGAAAGCCTGTGCTCTCTGATTCTAACAAGAAGGATGCTGGCGTCCTCCTGCTCCGAGATGCCAGGAACTGTGGCCACACCTGAGGGACAATTCTAAACTCCATCTCTAGACAAAGAGTAGTTGCCAAACCAAATCATTCCGCAAAATACACATGCCAGTGCATTTTCCTTTCTTTGTCTTAACAATTTTTATGGATACATAATAGTTTTATGTATTTATGAGGCCCCTGTGATAGTTTGCTGTGAGCACACAATGTGTAATGATCAAATATGGGCACCTGGGATACCATCACCTCAAACATTTATCATTTCTTTGTATTGGGAGCATCCCACATATTCTCTTCTAGCTATTTTGAAATGTAGAATAAATTCTTGTTAACTACAGTCGCCCTGTTGTGCTACCGAACACTAGATCTTATTCCTTCTATCTACCTATATGTTTGCACCTATCAACCAATCCCTCCTAATATCCCCTTCCCACTACCCTTCCCAGCTTCTGGTAACTACCATTCTACTCTTTTGCTCCATGAGATAGTTTTTTAGCTTCCACATGAGTAAGGACATGTCATATTTGTCTTCCTGTGCCTGGCTTATTTCACTTAACATAATATCCTCCTGTTCCATCCATGTTACTGCAAAGGACAGAATTCCATTCTTTTGTATGGCTGAATAACATTCCATTGTGTATATGTACCACATTTTCTTTATCCATTTGTTCATTGATGGACACTCAGGTTGATTCCGTATCTTGGCTATTGTGAAGAGTGCTGCAATAAATACAGGAGTGAAGAGATCTCTTCCATGTGATTGCTTTTCTTTTGGGTATATACCCAGCAGTGGAATTGTTGGATCATATGGTAATTCTATTTTTAGTTTTTTGAGGAACCTTCATACTGTTTTCCATAGTGGCTGTACCAATTTACATTCCCACCAACAGTGTATGAATGTTCCCTGTTCTCCACTTCCTTGCCAGCATTTGTTATTTTCAGACTTTTTGATAATAGCTGTCTTTTAAAAAACTGAATTAAAGCTACTTCCATCCATATTTTTCGGAAGGAGGGGAATAAACGTCTTGGACCAAATCTGATGAGTCCTGAGATATATGGGGTAGATGAACAGGAGTCAATGGTGGGACCTTTTGACTTTTGAGCCCTGGTTGGAGTATTTTGGGATGTTAGAGCGTCCTTCTGGAATTAAGATGTGCTTAGTAACTGATGTGTGGTTGCTACTGGAGTGTGTGCATGTGTGTAGAATTTAAGAAATTATAATTCATGCGCCACCTTCATATAACATATTCATGTAAAGATTGGCACTTGGTGAATCTTCACAACCCTTATAGCATCCCTGTAGTTTGTAGATGTGGTTGTAGATATAGGTTGTAGATTATGGGTTATAGGTTGTAGGTATATGGTATAGATTACAGTTGTAGGTTGCAGGGTATAAGTTGGAGGTACAGGGTGTAGGTTTTAGTTTGTAGTTACATGCTGTAGGTTATAGCTGTAAATGGTAGGTATGGGTTGTAGGCTGTGGGTTGTAGGTATAGATTGTAGGCGGGAAATAGAAAGAACATTGATCAAACATTTGTCACTTCTTTGTTTTGGGAACATCTCAAATATTCTCTTTTAGCTAGTTTGAAATGTAGAGTAAATTATTATTAACTATAGTCGTTCTGTTGTACTACTGAACACTAGATCTTATTCCTTCCATCTACCTGTATTTTTGTGCCTATTGTATAGACAGGCCTGGACCTTGAACCCAGAACTTTTGATGCCCAAATCCCTGATCTTCCTGAGTATATTAGGTTCCTTCAGGAAAAATGAGATGCTTTTCAGTGGTAATGTTTATGCTTTGCTATAATAAATACACATAAACGTGGATAGAGAAAGGACCTCGTATCTAGTTTCTTCCTAGGGACACCAGTTGGTTATCTTTTGATGCATTTTCTTTAAGCCTGCTTGTACCAATTTTTTAAATTATTTCAACTTCTTTAGCTCTGACTGTACCCTCTGCCAATTTTGTATGCTGCCTGCTGCCTCCCAGTTACTATAACAAACATCTCCTATGTAAACCCTTTTTATGACTGCATTCTACTTGGTATGGCTGCACCATAATTTCTCTAGTGTAGGATATTTAGGCTGTTTCTGCTGTTTGGCTATTATAAATAACATAGCAATAATCATCTCTGAGCTAGAAGTTTTCCTAATAATTTTATCTTTAGGTTTCTGGGGTGAGCATAGGGCTGGATGTTTGCCAGGCTAGGGAGAAGTTGGGGAGGAGCCTGGTAACTCCCTGAGGGGGAAGCCTGGCCTGAAGTTACCTGGCTGCCTGGCTCAAGTGTGCCCTTGGCAGGGGCTGCTGGCCCAGAGGCCAGCACCAAGCAGCATATTGGGCCAGCTTTGGCATAGATGGAGCAAGAGAGGGAAGGGTTCTCCCTCTGTAATCAGGAGTAGAACATTCAGGCATGGAGCTAAGACAAACGAGTACCTTTTAGAGCTTTGGCTAAAAGGTAAAAGCCAAAAGCCACGCCTTTTGGCTTTGGCTCTATAGAGACAGTAGAGATGGCCATGAGGTGGTAAGGAACAGTCACACATTTATAGCCTCCCCACAGTTCATCCCTCTGATATTTCTGCCCTGAGTTACCAATGAGCAACAGACAGTTCTCTCCCACAAAGCCTAAGCAGGGGGAATTCATCCTCCTTTGTTAGGATTTGATTTTATCAGAGGGATATTTGGAGGTCAGTGGCTGGAAGAATGATGCTGTCAGAGTTTGGTGACTCTTGCGGGCAGTGATGGAGGTGGGGGAGGGGCAGAGCCTGGCACACAAATTTGGGGAAGAGTGGTGGGATGCGGGAAGAAAGACTGGTCCCTGTACTCAAAGAGATTAGGATCCTTTGGGTTTTTACTTCCAACATTTACTGTTCCTCCTCCCGGGATGCCTGCCTTCCTCTTGTTTGGCTTGTGTTTGCAAATGAAGCAGACAAGTTCTAGAGAAGTTAAATCATTTGTCCTAAGTCATGTAATCATTGACTAGGGAAGGGAAACTAGACCTGGAGCTCCAGCTTCACGGGTGCCCTTTCTCCTGTGTCATGCAGCTTCTTCTGTGTGTTGGCTAGTCTGCCCAGTAGACTCTGCTCCTTAGGGCTCTGGTTGTGTCTGACCTTGTTGGGGTGTCTCAACACTGGGCATGTTAGCAACACTGAGGGATGAAAGCACTGTCATGCCCTGGATGGTCAGCCCTGGTTTGTTGAATGCACGAGTGTTCATATGTCAGAAATACGTATGCATTCACTCTACAAATATTTTCAAACATTTATTATGTTCCCAGCATAATAGTAGAACTTCTACTATTGCAGGGGAGAAAGTCTTCAATAAAAGTTATAGAATAATTAATTACAGATGGTAGAAGAGCTAAGGAAGAGACTGATTTCAGGTTGCCAAGAGAACATACTCAGAGAGGCATGATAGCTTTTGGGGACCCTGTCAGTATCATCAGGATAGCCCGGACTCAGAAGTTAGGCTCTCGTAGAGCCAATAGGAAGGTTTTGGCAAATCTGGATTTTTTCACTTGCATTCTGGTTTTGGTTCTGCTATTGACTATCAGGGTTACTTTGAAAAAATCATTTGCTTCTTTTTGTCTTCCTTGCTTTATCTGTAAAATGAAGAGGTTGTAAAATTCTGCTGTAAATCATTTAATTACCACCCTCTTCCCCCGTGGAAACAAACCTAGAAAATCCTAACTTTGCTTTAAAAATATTCAGTACATGGAATATTTTGGTGTTCATGTTTTCTCTTTTGAGTGGGGTTTGGCCATTGGCTGGTTCTTGGATAAAATTTGGAGGGAGGTATTCTCCAGGCTTAAATGAGTGAAAAAGTCTGGGAAAAAATAAACCAACCCTACCTCCTTCCCACCCAAGGAGTGTCCTTTGCATCCGGCATTGCTGTGTTTTCATTCGCTGGTCAGTCCCTCATCTGCTGCCAACCTCTTCCCTTCCTGGCTTGGTCAGAAGGTCCAGAGAGCCCACTGTGCTGGAGGGGAGAATCTGTCCCTTTTGCGCACATCATTGGGAACTCAAAATCATCTCGTGTTGGAGTCAAATGACGTGTTAGCACACGCCTGCTTGGGGGATCCTCCTGCAGTTGGCATATTGCGTGACACACGGGGGGATTCTCATCGTGCTGGAATGCATGGCTAGCCCCTTCTTTCTCCAAGCACAGTTCAGTGCATTTTCCCCCCAGTTGCTGCTTCTCATAGAAGATTATTTCTGATGCATATTGAGTTGTTACTGGAAAACACTTCAGAGAGATAATGAGCTGGGTAGTTTTCCTCTTCATTTTTCTTTGTTGTTGTTGAATTCATACGGATAACTGGGCTCTCCACTTACATTTTATTGATTCCTGAATTTAGGGCTTAGCTCTGTAATTGGCAATTTCCTCAGTGCCACGTGGGCAGAGAGAAGTACTGTGCCTGGGGCTGCTGACTCTGTGGGAAGCTGTAGGGGCACTTCCTTTCAGCCCTGGACTGACACAGCTGAGTGCCCGTGGGCAAGTCCCTTGTTGCCTCTTTCTTGGCTCTGGTTTTTCCTTGCTGTCTTGTGAGGGGTCAGACCAGATGACTTTGAGCACCAGCCCTTCCAGTTCTTGAATTTTCCAGGCTAGGTTGGAAGCCCTTTTCTTTGGTGGGTTTATGCATGAAGGGCCGGGTGTTCCTGTGTTCACGGATGACACTGCTGATCCCATGTGCTCTTGTCATTGTTTTCCTTGGAGGGCTGAGGGATGTGTGCTGAGTCACGCACATGCACAGCCAGAGTCCCTTGTGACTAAGCTGTGCATTTGCAGGAGCGCTGGCAGGGTCGGTGGTGCAGCCTCTGAACTGGGACAGCTTGAACCCAGCGTTGCCTGGAGGGGGAATAAACCTTGACCTTGCTGGCGTGGGTGAGGGGCACCTGCCCAGGGAGCTAACTGGTCTGGACTCATACAGTGCTCTCCTTCTATCCATTTCAGTATGCTGGCTGTCAGCTTTGTTTATGCATAGATGAATTACTGTCATTTCAGATTATCGTGGAAAATCTTGCTGTCAAGTTCTTAGGACAGGATTAAGTAGAATAGGTGATAAAGGTCATTGGCATTATTTACAATTTCTTGACTTTCATTCACCCCCATCTGCTGTAGACAAGCTGGATGCTTGCAAGAGCGGCAAAGACTTGGGACTTGGAATCAGGCACACCCAAGTTTGAAGCCCCGCGTGGTGCTTTCTGGCTGCGTCACCTTGAACGCTTGCTTCCCCGAGTCTCGGTTTTTCTAAAATGGTAGGAAACAGCTTTGTTTGGCCTAAGAGGTTTGCTGGTGGAGACTAAGTGAGCTACTGCTGTGTTTTGCCACACCTCAACGCTGGTGGGATGCAAGATGCTTTGAGGAGGGACACAGACGAATTTCTTATTATAGTTGTGTATTTGAATACACTTGTGAAAAAATAGAACTAGCACATCAGAGCTCGTGATTTCACAGATATTATTGCCCAGGACAATGCTAATTTGAAAAAATAGAGATAATTTCAAGTTGATTTCAAGGATAATGTGCACTGAATATTAGTGCAGGGCAGGCAGGCGGGGCAGAAATCAGGAAGATGGGAGAGAATGACAGAATTTGGAGTACTACTGAGACCTATACTACAGGTCTCCTATAGAACATGTGCTGGGAGCAGAATAAATGCATCTTTCTCTTTGTGTCTGTCCTGGTACAAGGAATGTTTGGGGCATTGGTGTAAGAAGCTCCCAGAGAAAAGGTGACGGTGACTTAGCTTTGTGCACTGCATCACCCTCACAGGCAACGCTGTCTGCTCTAGGCGTGACTTGCACTAAGTGAATGTGGACAAGATGGCCACTTTTTCTAGATCCTTCTGGGGAAGCTGTTCGTTGTAATAGCTTTAGAACCTAAGAGCTAAAAGAGACTTTGGAGATGATTTACTGCATTTTATGTTAGACTTAGACAATTTTTTTACAAAAGGGAAAAATTAAAAAGCCCCAGAGAGACCTGGACTTACTCAAAACCACACAAGTAGTTGAGCACAGTGGCTGAGATGAATCGTTTTGTGTCTTTCCCCAAGGATCTCTCTTTCCTTGTCCCTCTGTCTATCCTGGTCAATAGCATCATTGTTTGAAGTGAGTTTTTGGAACAGGACCCAGCTGCATTTGGTGGGTTAGTCCAGCACCACAAGGATCTGTCCTTTAGCATTGCCTGTGTCTCTGGCCTTCTCGTGTTGGTTAGAAGATTGAGGAGGCAACCATGTAGACACTGCTGGAGGAAGAGGAAACGAATTTAAAAGTCACAAGTTTTGGCCTCAGATGCCTGTGGTGTTGAACATTAGCTTTTTGTCGGGGCATGCTGCTGACCTCCCGGACTCTCAATTTCCTCCTCTATAAGGTGGCTTTTACCTCTGCAGGTTTGAATGAGGTAAGAGGTGGGGAAAGCCTAGTACTTGGCTCCCTTGAAGAAAGTAGTGGAGACTGAATCCAAGGCCAGGCTGTCCACTCCAAACTGGTATTAGGACATCACGGTTCTTCAGCCCCTGACTTTCCTGACAAAGGCCCACGTCGGGGCTCTGGGTTGGCCTGGTCACTCTCTGCTTGGGGTGTCCTCGTTCTTTTCCCTGGAGAGGTTCTGGGATCAGGGGTGGGAATGGGGTTAAGTTATCTAGGAATTGAGAGTCCCTTCTTCATAACTAATTTTTCTTTCCTATCTCATGACTTCTAGATAATAGTCTGTAGTTTTAACTCATTTGTTATCTATATCATTTCTCTGTGCTCGGCTCTAAGGGTATAAGAGTAAATTAGATCTGGCCCTTGCATGGAAGAAGCTTACAGCTGAGGTGGGGAGCTTTGTCTAGCATGCGCAGAACATGGTGCTTTGACAATGGGTAGGTGCCGGGGAGTGACGTGGGAGCCCTGAGGAGGAGGCCTTAACAAGGGAAAGCCTTCTACAGCAGGCAGGGGCTGAGCTGGGTTTGGAGGGCTGAGAGGAGCTAGGCTGGCCGAGGTGGGAGGGTGCTGGGGTGGCAGGGGGTGCACTCCTGGCAGAGGGAATAGCGCAGGAAAGGCCCAGAGGTGAGCTGGGAAACCACAGGCAGAGTGGTGCGGGGAACAAGAGGGGAGGGCAGGAACACAGAGGGGGAACTTAGTGCATAACAACAATGCCCTCAACCCTTGTGCCTGGCTCTTCACCATGTGAGAGGACTCAGGGGAGAAGAGTCTGAGTGCTGTGCCCTTTTCTGAGTTCTTTTTTTTTTATTATTGTAAAATATACACACTATAAAATTGACCATTGTGAGTATTTTAAGTATACAACCAGAATTCTGTTCAACCATCTGTGCTACTTACTTCCAGAACCGTCCAGCACTGGAGATGGAAACCCTGTACCAATGGGGAGTCACTCCCATTCTCTCCTCCATCCAGCCTGAGAACCTATGATCTGCTTGCTGCTTCTTGAGGCCTATTTGGATATTTCCTATGAGTAGAATGATAGGATATGTGGCCTTTTGTGTCTGGCTTCTTCCACTTAGCATAATGTTCTTGAGGTTCACCTGTGTTGTGGCATGCGGCAGTGCTCCGTTCCTTTAGTTCTGTGCATGGCCACACCACATTTTTCTTATTCATACATCAGTTGATGGACATCTGTGTTGTTTCCGCCTTTGGCTATTGTGAATAGTGCTGCTATGAACACTTGTGTACGAGCTTTTGTTGATATCTTTTCTTTTCTTTTTTTTTTTTTTTTTTTGAGATGGAATCTCACTCTGTCACCCAGGCTGGAGTGCAGTGACACAATCTCAGCTCACTGCAACCTCTGCCTCCTGGTTCAAGCGATTCTCCTGCCTCAGCCTCCCGAGTTGCTGGGATTACAGGTATCTGCCATCACACCCGGCTAATTTTTTGTATTTTTAGTAGAGACGGGGTTTCACCATGTTGGCCAGGCTGGTCTCGAACTCCTGACCTCAGGTGATCTGTCTGCCTTGGCCTCCCAAAGTACTGGGATTACAGGCATGAATCACTGTGCCAGGCCTGTGTTTGATTTGGGGTATATGCCTAGGAGTGGGATTGCTAGATCCTATGGTAATGCTGTGTTTAACTTATTGAGGAAATTGCTGGATTCTTGAGGATGTGTTTCGGGTCCACCCTCTGTTCAGAGCCTTGACCTTGTTACTTGCTCTGTTGGGTGCAAGCTCTGAGGCATGGGCTAGACACCTTGTGCCAGGTCCTGTTTTCCATCCTCACAAGCAACCCCAGGTGGTGGGCACTCTTCTTGGTCCTGGTTTTCAGATGAGGAGATGCAGGCACAGAGTGGTTAAGCATCATACCCAAGGTCACACAGCTTGTGAGTAGAGGGTCTGGGAATTGAACCCAGACAGGCTGTCCAGAGTGCAGTCTCTCCCCAACACACCCCATGGTGTCTCAGAGACAGGACAGACAACATCCTGGATGGAGCCTGTGGCCTCCTGATGGTGGTTGGAGGCTGTGCGCACAGCATGGAGCCCGAGCCAGCCCCTGGGGATGAGGGCTGCACCAGGGCCCACTCGGCCACCCTCCACCCTGTGTTCTTTCCTTGCCTTGCCTCCCCTCTGTACTCCTTCCTTGTGCCTCCTCCTCACTCCCCACCAGCCTCACCTCTCTCTCTCTCTCTCTCTTTCTTTCTTTCTCTTTTAATAAATGGAAATGGTTTATGGGCTCTTCTAGAAATTGCACCTGCCTTCTGGTTATAACTGGGGAGAGAGAGAGAAAGAGACACAGAGCAGAGACAGAGAGCCTCCTTCAGCCGATCTGGGTATGCCCATGGGACCTCCTGGCTGGACATCCTGGTGGTGCTTTCAGGCCTGCCACAGAAGTGACCCTGAGTTGGCTCTGGCTCTAATGTCTGAGGGTGCCTTCTTCCCCTCTCCCCCTGTGACTGCCTGCAGGACAGCGCAATTCCTCTGCCATTGTGTAAGCAGCCCCCACAGATGATATTCCATGCTAGGGCATTAACTACTTGTTGAAAAGCACTTGTGTGTTCCCCTGGCTGAGGCTGAAAGTGGGGGATCCCTGGGGAAGGGGGTGGCCTGGCTATGGATGGGGAGAAGGCCCTCTGGGGAAATGAAGAGGGGAGCCCCAAGCCAGTTTGTCCTGTGGGAGCTGGCCCAGATTATGGTTCACAATGTAAATTTGGGAGCATGCCAGGGCCATATTAATACTGCATGAGGCAGTAAGGGGACCTCGGGCTTGAAACCCGAGCTGTGGCCTAGAATGGAACTGAACAGTGGGCCTTGTCTTAAAGGGACATGACGGGCTCCCAGAAGTATGTGTCGGCATTATTTCCCTCTAATGCTGTTTACTATATTTGTACACAATGCCCCCGAAGGATTTGAAAAGGAAATGGCAATGTAATAAGAGAGGTATTTTTTATTGCACGCTCGAGCACGCTCATTGACTTAATTATTGTTTCTTTTGTTACCTTGGTGAATTAGAGAGGGGAAGAGATGGAGAGGGAGGATGGGAAGTTGGAGAGGGGGAAGAGAGAGAGAGAGAGAGGAGAAGGAAACCCATGTCTACTGTTATTTTGCTGAAATCTATCTCAGCGAGTAGGCAGATTGAGAAATCAAGGATTCATTCACAGGTAGAACAAAATGAATAACACTTTGAAAACTCAGAATCATCAACACAACAGAGAATTCAGTTTCAAGGTGCCACTTTTGACTCTTCTGCTGCTCTTTGAATTGAGTTCATGGCTGTGCTCATCATCTCCATGGAGAAGGGCAAGTCAGTGCCATTTCTTGTAGGAATGATCGGGCCACTAACATTTGTCTAGAAACCAAGCAACTGAAAAGTGCAAATATCTGGATGCTATTGGCTTTTGAGAAAGAAAGGATGTCAGGCATTTATTTGAAAGGGTAACCTCCATCCAGATGGTGTTGTAGAGCATTTTCTTAGACATTAGAAAGATTCAACTGTGTACAGTAGTTTTAGTGTTGAGTGTTTCAGAATACTTTTATTCTTTCCAAATTGGGGGTCCACTACATTAGTTAGATGCTTTTGATTACTAATGATCAAGAACACTGACTCAAATTGGCTTAGACAGTAAGGAAATGTATCTCCCATAAGAGAACAGAGTTGGGGGAGGAAAGGCTCCACTATGGATGGATCAGTGGTTCCGTGATGTGGTTGAGGCCCTGGGCCCTTTCTTTTCTTCACTCTACTGTCCTTAGTGACAGCTTTATACCAAGTCTGATTTCTCTCATGGCTGCAAGATAGCTGCAGTGGTTCTGGACATCACATCAGGACATGGCAATGTCCAGAGTCAAGGCAGGGACCATCTCTTCTGGTGAGGACTTTTTACGTAGAGAAAATCTTTCTCCAAAGCCCCCGATACTTCTCCCATTTTTCTCATTGACCAAAACCAGGCCACTTGCCTGACTCCAAATCAGTCAGTGTCAATAGAATGGGAATGCCCTGATGGTTGTAAACTAGACAGGACCCACCAGCTGGTGAGGGAATGGGGTCAGTTTATCTGAGCTGCAAGACAGTGTGGAGAAGGAGTGGAAACCTGGACAACATGGGGCCATGTTAGTAACGAGGAGGAGGGTGACATCTTTTGCCTCCATGAATAGCAAAGGGCAGTTCTCACTTAACTGGGGTGCACATGGCATCACAGAATGCTAGAACTTGGAAGGGAAATTAGAGACAATCTTCTTCAATCCTTTCATTTTACACATGAAGAAACTGAGCTCCAGGAATGAGGGGGAGTTACCCAAACTCACAGATCCACCCTGGACCCCAGGTGCCAGCTGTGTGGAGCCAGTGGGCTGTTGGAGCACTCTAGTCAATGCCACACAGCCTGAGAGTAGTACCAGAACCCAGAGTGGGAAAATGTTGGCAGGGCTTCCAGAAACTACTTGTAGGGACTGTCATTTTCATTCAATAAATGTATTGATCAACCATTGAGTCTCCAATCCTGCACTTTCTGGGTGGTTATGAGAAAGAGTAAAGTTAAAGAAGCCTCAAGCCATCTGGAAGAGAACGGGTTCCAACCTGTAAGGACATATTCCAGGCTGGGTGTGCTTTCTCTTCTGGAGATAATTCTCATTCTGGTCTCATTTTTCATATTCTTACTGCCTGATTCCAAGGACTTACAACAGTGTCTAGAACACAACTGGTATCCATAAGTCCATATGGAATTATATTAATTAGAACTGCATGAGGTCCATAAAGTATTGTTTTCATCTTATTTTAATGTGTATACATTGGCTACAAAATTAAGTCATGGTAGATATTGTCTAGATAAAATTGTCCAAAGAAAAATCGAACACGGTGCCTTCCTGAAAGTGAGCTCATTTGAGGACTGTGATCTTGATGGTTGGGTATTGACTGGGTTAGGGAGTCAGGCAGTGACAGCGGCTCAGCCTGCTGGTGCTGAGGGAGGCCGGGGATCATATCCGTGCAGGTGATCCATGACAGCCCTCGACCCCAGTGTTTAGAGGAAGTGGATGGGCTCATATTATTTCCTCCTCTTCCCTCCCGCATAACCCTCTGAGTAGTCTTTAGAGCCTTCTCTTACCAGCTAGGTGGCTCTCGTTGTGCATGATGTCAACTGCAGAAAATGTGAGTGAGGAGGTAGCTGATAGATAATGAGACCCAGGTCCCTCAGTCCTGAGGTGCCACCCTAAATAAAGCAATAAAGCAACCCACAAGCTGCATCAGTGTGCCTGGTATTTTCATTTCTCCTCTAGAAACAGGTTTCTAGGGCTGTCAAGAATTTGGGACTCATACCACACATACCACCATGCTGAGGTTTCTAAATTCAGGCCACGGTTTCTGCATGTTTTTGAGTGTCAGAAACTTCAAAACATTTGAAGAGTCCCAGAGGAGAAGGGAATATTATTCTTCTTATTATTCTGAGAGAGCATAGTTTGCACATTCTTGGCTTCTTCAACATTTGGATGCTGGAGCTCTGTTGGTCTGAGGCTGAAGAGCAAACTCTGCCAAAACTTCTCTCACCGTGGGGATGGAAAGTTTTCTGTGTCTGTTTTATTACTTAGGCATTCCATGTTCTCCTTCGACATCTCACATACTCCTGCTGCTTTCCTTTGCGAGTGGAGACCTCGCTTTCTTTATAGGTGGTAACAGCTGTGTTCTCTAGAGAGTGAATTTTTGCACCACAAACCCTATTCTCACAATAACTTCACTTGGACATTGAGGATAAGTTTCCATGTGAGAAATATTGTTTAGTCATTTATTTTAAAAAAGCTTTTAAATTATTAAAACAATTTGTGGGTTACATAGTAGGTGTATAGATTTATGGAGCCCATGAGATGTTTTGATACAGGCATGCAATGTGAAATAAGCACATTGTGGAGAGTGAATATTCATCTCCTCAAGCATTTATCCTTTGAGTTACAAACAATCCAGTTACATTCTCTAAGTTATTTAAAAATATACAATTAAGTTATTATTGACTGTAGTCACCCTATATGTTATCAAATAGTAGGTGTTATTCATTCTTTCTATTTTTTTGTATCCATTAACCATCCTGCCTCCCCTCCAATCGGCCCCTCCCCTTCCCAGCCTCTGGTAACCCTCCTTCTACTCTAATTTGATTTTTTAGATCCCACAAATTTTTTTACTTTTCAAGTTGAACTATATAATATGATACTAAAACTTGAACACACCACAAAGTGTATGCATATTCAAAACTGAACACACCCATGGAACTAACATCCAAATCAAGAAACATAGCTGCTTTACACTTTCTTGAAATAAGCACTTACCTGGAGATGCAAAGGCACTTGCGTGTTCTTTCAGTAGCGTTTCTCTTCTCCAGCATCTTCCCTTGACATCAGCCTTGCCTGCACATTGCCCAGTTGGGCAAATTTCTCTCCCAGGTAGAGGTTACCAGGCTTGCATTCCCTATGTTTTAGCTTCTGTCTTGGTCTTTCTGTGTGTTTGTATACCTCCATTTCAAGCAAACCCAACATGTGAAAAGCCATATTTACCAATGGGACCAACTATTGGGGCAGTGTCTACTTAATATACATATTTTTAAAAAATTGTTTCTTTAAATTGGTGAGCTCCAAGGTGACTAATGTTAATAATTTATAACTATTTATTAAGCACCTACTATGCGGTTCTGTGGTGTGATTGCAAGGGGGAGCCACGTCCAAGGTTGAGTAAGACATAGCTTCTGTTCTCAAGGATGTCCCAGTCTAGAAGCGGAGATAAGCTATGCATGAGCTTGACCAAGATCTTGCTACAATGAAAGATAGCTGGGAAGAGCATGAGAGTTCAGGGGAGGAAAAGACCACTCCCACCTGTGGCAGGGAGGGGCATTCAGGAGGACTACATAGAGGAGGGGGCACTTTACATTGGCACTTAGAGGAATCTGCCCCTTGATGGGACCCAAACTTACATTTATGATGTGAAAAATGGAAAGGAGACTTGTTATGCTTTAACAGTAGGTGTTGCTGTTTAATGTATAAAGCTTACTCAAATGGAAGAGTTTGGGTTTATTAAA
The DNA here is from genome assembly GCF_028885625.2 of Pongo pygmaeus. Lineage (NCBI taxonomy): Eukaryota > Metazoa > Chordata > Mammalia > Primates > Hominidae > Pongo > Pongo pygmaeus. The sequence continues at coordinate 64,829,351 of NC_072381.2, forward strand.
GGAAATTAGAGGCCTCTGTGTTAGCAGTTCTGTATGTTCAAAATGTGATACAATGGGTTTACTTAAACCATTGGTTGCCCCGAGACCCCTTTCTTGAGGAATTGGCAGCTTGGCAGAGTTTGCACCTTTGAAGGCTGCCCTCCAAGGATAAAGATCTCCCTCCAAGGGGAAAGGCCGGAAACAGGCTCAGAGCTAGGTCCCACAACTCTGCTTCCCTGTATCCGGCCCCCCTGCCAGCTCACTCAAGCAAGCGCTGTTTCTGGGCAGCAACAGCTGTGAGGTGTGGGTGAGGGGCTGTTGCTAGGAGCAGGGATCCAGCTTGCCTTTTCTGACGCGTGTGTTTAAATTAGCATCTTTAAATGCTGTTCCCGACAGTTATTCAATTTTGAAACTACTGGGGATTTTGGGGCAGGTGGAGAGTGTTAAGGAGGAGGCGAGGCACATGAAAAGGCAAAACATTTGGGGGTGTTTTTGAAAAAGTTAAATAAGGAAAAGAGTGTCAGCTGGGGGAAAACACATCTCAGGCACCATTGCAGGACCCCTCCCCCAGTGGAGTCATAGAGTCCCCCACTGTGCCCCAAGGTGTTGGAAATGGCTCGTGGCTCATGGGAATGTGCAGGAAGTCCCCTGAGTCTTATTTATTTATTTATTTATTTGTTTATTTATTTATTTATTTTGAGATGGAGTCTTGCTCTGCCACCCAGGCTGGAGTAGTGAAGTGACATGATCTTGGCTCACTGCAAACTCCGCCTCCTGGGTTCAAGTGATTCTCCTGCCTCAGCCTCCTGAGCAGCTGGGATTACAGGGACCTGCCACCACGCCTGGCTAATTTTTGTATTTTTAGTAGAGATGGGTTTTGCCATGTTGGCCAGGCTATTCTCAAACTCCTGACCTCAGGTGAGCTACCTGCCTCGGCCTCCCAAAGTGCTGGGATTATAGGCATAAGCCACTGTGCCTGGTCCCCGAGTCCTTTTAGGGTCTCCAGAAATCACTATATCAAGTGAGGTTTGGGGATGGGCACATCTAAGTGATAACCACCCACTAGGCAAAAGGATCCTGGTGTTGGGAGATGGGGTGAGAAACTGGGGTGGGTGTCATTCATTCAACCGAGTCATCACTCTCAAGGGACCAGATGGAGAAAGGGAATATAATAAGAAACATGATGATGCTTAAAATAAATATTGATAATGCCCACATTTTCAGGGACCTTCTATGTGCCTTAGGTATTTATTTATCCAAGAGCCTCACTTCTTTTTACTTGTCCGATCCTTACAGCAGATCTCAGAAGAGGTTCTCTGTTATCCATGGTTTATAGATGAGGAAATGGAGGCACAGAGAGGTGGTTAAATCACTTGCCCCAAACCACTGAAGCCGTAATTGGCGGATCTGGGATTGAAGCCCAAGCTTCTGGGCACTAGTGTGTGGGCTTCTAATCTTGCACTTTGCTGCCACCAGAAATTAGGCACCAGGATGGTAACTGAGGAAACCAGACAAGAGTGAGAATGTAGGGGTGGAGGATGGAAGATGGGTATCAGGGAGGTTTTCTGAGTTGAAGACAGTCTGTCCTGTGGCTTCTTAAAAGTTGCTTTCAGATGAGGGTGACAAAAAGTTGTCCCCCTGTCCTGGACATGATTTACAACCCTGTCCACAGAGAACATGCCAGATTTTATGCACCTCAGGGCCTTTGCACATGCTGTTTTCTTTGGCTGGAATCACTGTTCCCCCTGCTTTGTGTGTTATGGTTCCTTCTCATCTGTCACACTTAGTTTAAAGCTGCCTCCTGCAGAGGCTGACACGTCGTAGCAGTTGCTCCATGAAAGTGTTGAGTAAATGGATGAAGAGTAAAGCTCTTGGCCTTTCAGGGAATAACTATAATGAGAAATTTGGAAGATCTTTCTGCAGCTGAGCCTTTGGAATTTTGATATCTTCCAAAAGCTGGGGTTGTTAGGAGAAGAGGTGCCAAAATGGGGCTTCATCTGTAAAGACCCAGCTGGAGCTCTTGTCCACGCCTTTGCCTGAGGCTGGAAGGTCTCTTGGATGTCACAGGCTGCCTCTTTAAGATGGAGACAGTGGTGGACTTTCCTCTCTGTTGAGGATGGGAATAAGGATGAGGGAGCAGGCTTGGGATGAGCCTACCATCCAGGGGCAGTGAACTGTATATGGTGTGGGATGACCAGTGGCCTCCCCTGGGGTGGCTGCTGGATATTGGCTGGTGGATGGTAGAGGAAACACTATTCTCAATTCCTGGATTGGTGTGGGGGCCAAATGAGATCCCATCATTCCTAATTAAGATGTAGTTACATTAATGATAAAGACAACAATGGCAGCTAATACTTAGAGAGTGCTGCTACCTGCTGGGCACTGTGCCAAGCCCTTTAGTGTGCCTTATCCTTGAGTCCTCACCAGCCCCTATGTGCAGGAACCTGCTGAGATGAAGTGACTCACCCGGGCCACACACCTGGTAAAGTTGGAGACCAACTGGAGCCAGCCCCAGACTTCACACTGCATACCCCAGACCTCACACTGGATACCCTCACACTACATACCCTCACACTGCACACCCTCACACTGCATACCCTCACACCACATACCCCAGACCTCACACTGCACACCCTCACACTGCACACCCCAGACCTCACACTGCACACCCTCACACCACATACCCCAGACCTCACACTGCACACCCTCACACTGCACACCCTCGCACTGCATACCCCAGACCTCACACTGCACACCCTCACACTACATACCCCAGACCTCACACTGCACACCCCAGACCTCACACTGCACACCCTCACACTGCACACCCTCACACTGCATACCCCAGACCTCACATTGCATACCCTCACACTGCATACTCCAGACCTCACACTGCACACCCTCACACTGCACACCCCAGACCTCACACTGCACACCCTCACACTGCACACCCTCACACTGCATACCCCAGACCTCACACTACACACCCTCACACTGCATACCCCAGACCTAACACTGCATACCCTCACACTGCATACTGCACACCTCACACTGCACACCCTCACACTGCATACTCTCACACCGCATACCCTCAAACAAGGCCCTTTTCTGACTGTCACTTGCACCAAACAGAAGGCAGAAGTTTTCTAACTTGAACCTTTGAAAATTTTTTCTGTTCTGTGTTTCACGAAGGGACGTGTTAACTGTTGAGGTAATCGCAGAATTCCCTTGCTTTATAATCACTCATGTTATTTATTGTTCTTGTTATTATTAATAAGAGCCATAGTAATTCAGCCTTTGGGTTGCAATGGCAGCAGGAGCCAGCCGAGTGACCTTGGCCGTGATATTAATACTCTTTACAGTCTTCCCTCGATTATCCAGGCTAATGGAAAGAGAACCAGTGCCTGCAAATAATCATAAAACAAAAAAAATCAATTATCTTCTCAGTGGAGTGTTGACTGACATGTAGGTCCTAAGCCTTTTATGAGGCTGGCCTTCAAACACGACTGCATCTCTGGTGATATTTCAGAAAGCGTGAGGTGGGAAATAATCCCTGTTTTGCAAGTCAAGGATGGAGAAGAAGCCTTTCATCTCTGGATAGAGATGGTGTGTGGATATCACCAGCTGCCAGTGGAGGGGTCAGTGCTGTTATTCTCTTTCCTAAAGCAACTCGGGGGTGATGGAGAAGATTGCCTTAATCCCCTCTGAGCATTTCACTGGCTGGTGTGGACTCATGGAAAATGTCAGCGTGCTGGCTCAGGCCAGGCGGGCTGAAGCCAGTGTGTCTTACAGCTCTGCGGAGCAGACGTGGTGTGTGGCTTGAATGGAATGGAAAGGTCATAAAGGCCTGGGACAAGGTAGCGGACGGAGCCAATGGCACTCTCCGGTAATACTATATGGAAGATGAAATTGTAGTGTGGAGCTGAGAGGTGCAGGGCTGGGGAAAGAGACCTCAGCATTTTCCATGATTGACTTTCTAATAGTAACCATGCGTGGACAGTGGGTGCTGGGCAGCAGGGAGACAGTCTTCTCCAAGCGTGCATTCATACAGTGCAGGTGGCTTCCCACTATCTTTGGGTTTTCTCCATTTTGTCTGAGGCAGGGATCAGAACACAGACCTATTGTCTTTGATGGCAAAGTTCACGTCCTCCTAATTGACTCATTTCCTCCCCGCTGGAGTCCCCAAAGCATAGGTGACCAAGAGCTCCCTCTCAGCTCTAAGTCATGAAGAAATGGATGCTTAGAGGGGTTACCCAGAAGCTGGGGACAGAGCTGGCACCACACCCAGGCCTCCTGCCTTCCAGTCCTGTGCTTGGGCAGGCAGCCTGTGGGCTTCTTCCTTCGGCTCAGTCCCCTTTCCTCAGTACTAACACGTGCTCCTAGATTTCTGAGCAGCCCCTAGAGAGAAGTAACGGATTCACACTAGAGTGTTCATGACTTCGTGTATCACTTGCCTGAGAGTATTTTTAAATGGATGCTGGGGGAGGGCATTGCTTAACCCAAAGGAACAAGAAGTGGACTATGAAATTTCAGTCCCAGGGCTTGCTGTGTGTTGGCCTGTTCTGGGTGCTGAAGATATAGTGGTCAGCAAGACACACATCCTCTCTCCTTTGAGACCTCATATTTCACTGGGGGAGGCAGAAACATAGTAAATAAATAATAAACTAACTTCAGATAATGAGAACTGGTTTTAGAATATGAAATAGGCTAAGGGGATAGTGATGTGAGTGCAATGGGGAACCTGTTTTATGTAGTTGGCCAGGGAGGGTCTTTCTAAGGAAGTGACCAATGAGTGGAACAAGATCAACCTGCCTGGAAAAGGAAACTATGGGGGATGTTTGAGGGAACAGCACTTCAGGTGTGTGGAACAGCAGCTGTGAAGCCTCTGGGGAGGGAACGAGGCTGGCTGCTGGAGAGTTTCCTTGGCTACCCTGATTAACGGCCCCTCTTCCTGCCTCCCTTCCCTGTTTTGTTATTTTCTCTGGGGCATTTGTCACCATCTTATATGTGTCTTAACACACCTTGTATTTGTCTTATCAGTTTGGCTTATTGCCTGTTTCCTCAACTACAGTGTCTGTTGCATGGAGGCAGTACTTTACCTGTGTTGTTCAGTTCTACACCCTAGGAATGTGCCTGGGAAATAGTGGTGCTCGATACCTGCTTGTTGAATGGGGAAATGAACAAATGCATGGACTCAGCAAGCAAGGCAGACGGTGGGAGGAGATGTGACCAGGAAGATGGGCAGGAGTCGGAGGGGGAGAGGCTGAGAACACGGGCCCTTCAGTGTCTGTGTCCTTGTCTCACTGCTGTTGGGAGGGGCTGGCAGAAACTGGCCTTCTTGCCCCATGAGCCCCAACTCAGCAGAACCACGCAGCAGGTCTTAGCATCCCCAGCCTGGCTGCTCCCAGTGGATGTAATGCTCATTAACCATGGAGCTGGTAACAACGCGCCCATGTCCTGAACTGCACTGGTGCCTCAAATCTATGTGTTCAGCCTTGGTGCAAAATCACTAGGAGCCAGGGACAGAGGGATTCCAGGGACCCCACGCCCAGGGGGCCTGAGAGGCTCATCCTTCGTGTCAGCTTGTGTTTTCCAGGGGTGGTTTTGCCTGCCCGGTTACTGCTGTGGAACTCCCTCTGGCCCATTTATGGTGGAGGCCTGGGTTCAGGTGACACTGCTTTCTTTCTGTACACCTTGAATGAGGTCAGGCAGCTCTCCATAGAGGGAGGAGCTCTTCCTGCAGCGCCAAGGGCAGGGTCTGCCTAGTCCCAGTCTCTCCAGCCTGAGTTTGCATCAGGGAGAAAAAGCACCAGCACCTTTTCCACCAATGCGCCCTTCCCCACATTCACACATGCATGTTCACATGCCTGCACATGTATGCAGGCCGGCTTCCCTCACCTTGTGTTTTTTTTGTTTTTTTTTTTTTAAAAACACACATTCCCATGTCCTCAAGCACCCTCACCCTCACTTCCTCCCTCATCCACAGACACCTGTTCCCCAATGATGCACATTTCCTCACACACCTGCAGCTGCTCACACATGCCTGCATGGGAGGCCCTCTCCACCCTTCAGTCTCCCGTACACAGGCAGGTGCCCACCCCACACCAGCCGCTCACACAGGCACCCCCGTTTTAGCCTCTTACACTTGCACAGGGGGCTCTTCACCTGCTTTGCAGTACCGGAGCCCAGACATGTGATGAGGCATGAGAAGTGGAAAGTTCTGCAGGTGCTCTGCCCGCCGTGCAAAGGAGGAGGCAGAGGTCCGGCTGCCTCTCAGCATATAGAGGCTCAGAGGCCTTTGCAGCATGCAGAGCTTTTGGAACATATCTTACTTTCTCATTCTTAAATTCGTTCAGGTGGCCACTGTTTACTGTGCACCTACCATGGGTCAGGCGCTGTCCTCTGCACTGGGCATACTGCAGAAAATGAAGAAGATGCAGGCCCTGCCCTCATTGGGTTAGGTCTAATAGTGGAGACAGACAACAGACAGGACAAATAGGGAAACAGGAGAAGCCAGGTGGCCATAAGTGCACAAGCACAAATGAAACAAGGAATGGGAAAAAATAGTGCTGTGGAGGGTGTATGGTGAGAAAGCTCTTTGTTAAGGGGAGTTTGGAGCAGATTTCAGGAAAGGGCCATGTTGCAGGCAGAAGGAAGAGCAAGTGTGGCCAAGACCCAGGAAGGTTGGGAGGAGGGTGGCTGTGGCAGGGCAGAGTAGGGGGGTGGGCTGTGGGTATTCTCCATGATGGGGATTTCTTAAACATCTCTCAGCCCCAAGAGACTGTGATCCCCTGAAGCCCCTGGATATGTCAAACTCATCTCAGTGGCCTTATGCACCCTTCGCATGCACCTGGTATAGGCCAGTGCTCAGAAAACATTTGCTCCTCGAGAAGCTGCTGGTTCAATTCTGTGTGGAGCTGCTCTCTGTTCCAAGATCTGTGCTGGCTGTGGGGATAACAGGGATGGAAGAGAACCAGCCCTTCCCTTGAGGAGCTCCCTGCTAGTGAGGGCCAATCAAGTGCCTGGAAGTTGTCTGTGGGCATGCAGAGTGCATGATATGCCAGGTGCCGGGAAGCCTCCCAGCCCAGGGGCTGGAGGGAGGGCACTGCTTAGTGGGCAGCTCTTTGGAGGAACTGATGCTTGAACAGAGTCTTCAGGAAGGAGAGGAGTTAGCCCTGGGTGGGGAGGCAGAGAAGGAAAGAGACACTGCACGCCAAGGGGTGAACCACAAATATTTGGGAAATGGCACCAGCAAGGTGTACAGCAGGGGATTCCAAAGAGTTCCTGATTCCCTCCTTAAAGTGATGGGAGCCACACTTCCTGGCTTATCAGTTGGTCCTTGCCCTCTGGCTGGTGCTGTGTGTCTGAGAGGCAGCCAAGGAAGACCTCTCTGGGGAGAAGCAGAGAAAGATAGCGACCTCTGAACGTGCTCCCCAGAATCCAGTCACCTCACCCTACCTATCAGAGGGGACAAACTGGCAGTCTACAGGTGTGTTTGGTTTAGCTCACGTGGCTTCATTGTTTTTTAATTTTTTTTCATCAATTGCCTATATTTACAAAGGAGATTTTGGATAAAAATCTGGATTGCTAGCTGTTTTTGAAAAAATAAAAGATTGAAAATGTACCTTTGTGTGCCTATGTCCCCTCATGGTGACGATTGGTTTGGGCGGAGCCATCACACGCTCTCCTTTCCCCTCCCCCACGCCGAAGGCCGCACCCCTCACTCACCATAACAGGCTGGCTCCTGTGGACGCATGACCTTGGATCCTTTTTTGGATTAAGGAAGCAAACATGTAGGATTGTGCTTCTGCAAATTCTCAGAGATGGCTTTTGAGCCCTTAAGCTCTTCTGGGGCATTCTCATTTCTCAACTAGAAGCCAGCGGGTGGGAGCCCTCTCTCTGTTTTCATTTGCTGCAGGACAGCTGGACTTCACTGTATCTCACAAAGAAAAGGAGGTGGGGTGGGCAGGGCCCTAGGCTGTATTACTGGAAAACAAAAAACAAAAAACAACAACAAAAAAAAACAGGCAGTAGCTCCTGGTTTCTGTAAAAATGGTGTCTAGACGTGAGTGAAGAGGCAGAAGGTCAGAGGGGTTTGGAAATCTCAAAGGCTGAGCACAGAGCGCCCACAGGTGCAAGGAGAAAGTACAGGGCCAAGGCCAGAGATTTCCTTTCTCTTGTTCCTCAGCTTATTCTTATCCTATTCCACCCACCCTGCCACTGCCAGGTGCTCAGTGAGTCTTTATTGAAAGAGAGATTATTAATATGGTGAAATGTCTGAGATGGTTCTCTCTCCACATACCCAGTAATACAGGGTCCCTTTGGCTTGTGGGAGTCACATGTGGCCATTTTCAGTAGGTGGGAAGCCTGGGGGCCAGCTGGGAGTTGTCACTGCATTGGGAATCTGCCTCCTGGGCCTTTTTATTAAGGTGTGGAGTTGTGCGCTGTTCTCTTACCTCTGGTCCCTGCTTGGAGGAAGAGGCTGAACTTATACCACCTGGGCAAGCCAGTTTGCTGTGACCACACATGGATTAGGTGCCAGATGACCACCTGGGGGATGTGCCAGTCAGGCAGCCAGGATGCAAAGTGATTTGTTTCCCCCTTGCCAGTATTTTCTAGGGCCTGGTGTTTGCCCGCAGCTTCTGGTGAGGCCTGGCTATCTCTGAGGGGCAGACCAGCATACCTGTGGGTGCAGCAGCTCACAGGAGTCTGTCGGGCGGCACTGCCAGGCCCTCGGGACCCTGAGTAAGGTCTGACGCATCAGGGCAGGCAGAGGGGAGGCCACATTTCGCCTGCCACTGATGCTAGCGGGGAGGCCCCAGACCCAGGTGCCAGGCGGGCAAATTGATTTTTCAGCCTGCGGAACTTCTAAAGATAGGCACGGGTGGTGCTCTGTGCTGGCACCGGGAGTGACGGGCCATCTGTGAGTCACAGTCCCGCCCGCTGGGGGAGTGCAGGTCCTGGGCAGGCAGCACTGCAGTGAGAGGGGCCCAGATGCAGGAGGGGAGGGCTAATGCAATGAGCTTGAGTCAGCCCTGCTTGCCAGGCCAGGATCCTCCTCCCAGGCCGGCCCCAAGGAGAGTGTTCTACTGCCTGGCTCCAGGAAAACTGCTGCTGCCTGTAATTTATGCAGTTTCTATGGCTGAGTGGAGCAGACATGGCCTGAATGGATCATTGGAGTGGTTTGTGCTTCCCTCGCCCTGTGGCCTCACATATTTAACAAAATTGGTTGCTTGGTTTATTTCTTGAATCATCACTTGAAATCTCTCAACTTCATTCTGAATTCCTCATCCTTCTTCTCCCCTTGTTTCCTATTTTCTTTGAATTATTTGGCTAGCTCTTTTGGGTATTTGTGACATTATCTTACATTTATGCAGCACTTTACAGTTTGCAAAGCTCTTTCACATACATTATCCAGGCAACACATATTTACTAAGCTCCAAGGCCTTGGAATAAGTGCTAGGCTCCCGGGAGGCAGCAGTGCATTTGATAGCTACGGTGGCTGCTCTCAGGGAGACAGTGATAAGCTACTGCTAACTTGTAGGAAGACAATAGCATGAGATGATGCTGAGGGTTTCTTTGTGATGGATGGGAAAAGCCTCTCTGAGGAGAAGACGTTTGAACTCAGTGGAAGCCAGCCAGGAGGAAATTTGGGGGAAGAGCGTTCCACGCAGTAGCACCAGCTAGTGCAAAGGCCTGGTGGCAAGGATTAGCTTGCTTGTTTCTGAAACAGCAAAAACGCCACTCTGAGTGGAGTTTAGGGCATGAGGTGGTGATGGTGGGGGTGGGGCAAGTGCTGGGTAGGGGGAGGCTGGCAGGGGCCATTTTTCAGGGCTTTGTTGGCCATGGTGAGGAGCTTGGATTTCCTTCTCAGTATTAGGTGACATATTGGAGGAATTTAAGCAGCCACGCGTGTGATCTGGTTAACATTGGTGAAGTTCACTCTTATAACAGTAAGGCCAGGGAGTAAGGGCAGGAGTAGAAGCAGAAGGGCCCCTCAGGCCACTGCACTTGTCCTGGTGGGAGTTAATAGTGGAACGGTGGCTCGGACTTAAGGCTCAAGTCGGATATACCATCTCAGTCCTTACTATCTGGAAGTCCAACATCATGGTGTTGACAGGGTTGCTTTCATCACAGGCCTCTCTGCCTAGCTTGTAGGTGGCTGTCTTCTCCCCATGTCTTCACACTCTCTTCTCAGTGTAAGTCTGTGCCCTAATCTCCTTTTCTTATAAGGGCTCCAGTTAGATTGGATGAGGGCCCACCCTAATGACCTCATTTTAACTTAATTACTTCTTTAAAGACCCTGTCTCCAAATACAGTAGATGCCCTTATCTCTAGGGGTTACATTCCAAGACCCCAGTGGATGCCTGGAACTGCAGATGGATAGTACCGATACCTGTATATACTGTGTTTTCTCCTACACAGGCATACCTGCAATAAAGTTTAATTGATAAATTAGGTGCAGTGACAGATGAACAACAGTAATGAATAATAAAATAGAGCAATTATAACAATATACTGTAATAAAAGTCATGTGACTGTGCTCTGTCTCATTACAGAGCACAAAAATTCCTCATTTTACTGTACTGTGGGTAACTGAGAAAATGGAAAGTGAAACTATGGATAAGGGGGCACTGTGGAGTCCTAATTAGGGAAAAGGAGTCAGGCTGGTGGGACCAGGGGAAAGCAAGAGATAAAGCAGATAAGCTATAAATCTGCCTTTCTTCACGTCCAGAGAATTTAAACAAAAGAGAAAGCAGATAAGTTACAGGTCTGCCTTTCTTTGTGGCCCAGGGCATATAGCCCAGGATATATGGCCCAAGACATTTGGCCTTCATGCCCGGATAACATACATAACTCCCGGGCTTCCTGCTCACCATCAAACGCCTCAATTTATCAAACATCCAGGCTGACAGAGGAATGCAAGTTAAGCTCCCTGCTGCCTTGGCATTATCAATCAGGCCAAGTTCCATTCTCTAAAATTTGCAGCAAGCTTTTGTCTTCTGGAAGTTAGCTTCTCTCAGGCTAACTTGCCCATTGTCTCTCAGGCAACATATTTCCCCACTTTCTCTAATAAATCTGCCTTTCTTGACCTATGATTTTCTTGGTAAATTCTTTTACTCCTGCGCCATCAGCCTGCATTCGCCCATGACATGGACGACTGTATAGTCACATCCTGAGGTCAGCTGACAGTACGCAGATGTGCTGTTTACTAGATAAGATGATTAAACAACAGAGTCATTAAAAAGAATAACCAATCTTTATTGAGCACTTACTAGATGCCAGGCATTCCCCAAGCATCCTGCTTGCTTTATTTCTACATCACAGAAATTCTATGAACTAGGCATTACCATGATTTTCCCTCCCTTAGAGATGAAGAGGCTGTGGCTTGGGAAGTTTTAATAACTTGCTGTGTTCGCACAGCCAGGCACTGGGAGATCTGGGACTTGCAAACGTGCTCTTTTCTGACTCCAGAGTCCATTTTCTTAACTACTATGAAATGCTTCCTTTAAGAACTTGTCCCAGAAGAGAATGGATGTTTCAAGTTCTGAATTATACTTGATTTCTTTGGCGTTGCAGAAAGTAGAAAGATTTCCTGTATGGTCCTGTGTTAAACTTGTATGTGAGGGGTTTTTGACTGTCTGCATCAGTGGTTCTCAAAATGGGGTCCCTGGGTCAACAGCTTCAGCATCACCTGGGAATTTGTTAGAAATGCACATTCTTGGGTCCCAGCCCAGAACTGCTGAATCAGAAACTGAGGCTGGGGCCCAGGACGCTGGTTTAACAAGCCTTCCTGATGATTCTCATGCTCTATGAATTTTGAGACCGCTGATCTGCAGCAGCCCCAACATACTCACAGGTGTTTGCATGTGGAAATTCAAGGCTCGATGTCCTTGAGGAACCAGACTTCCAGGTTTCAGGTCGGATGAGGAGTGGATCAGCACTGCTCAAAGTCATCTCCATGTGTTGTTGATCGGCGTTATGCCAAAAAGGTGTTTGGTGGTCAATATGTTTCAGAAACATAGGTTTCTCCTTTTTTGTTTTTCTAAAGAAACAGGGCCTTGCTTGTTGCTCAGGCTGGAGTGCAGTGGCACTGTCATAACTCACTGCAGCCTTGAATTCCTGGGCTCAAGTGATCCTCCTGCCTCAGGCTCCCAAGTAGCTGGGACTACAGGTGTGTGCCCCCATGCCCAGCTAATTTTTTCTTTTTTTTTTGTAGAGACGGGGTCTTGCCAGAGAAACGTAGGTTTCTTGGTTACAGACCTTGCATATGTTAATTATTATTCTTTTGCTGTTTTTGAAGATAGCAATCTTTGTGCTTCCCAGGCTTATTTGATCATGAGATCCTTTTTTTGAGGAGAAGAGAACAGGACTATGTTTGAGAAACCTGCACTCCATAGAGGCTTCCAGGAAAGGACATAAATAATTGAATTGGGATCCTCACAGTGATGGGTTTCTTTCAATCAGTCAATTAAGTGGTATTTACTAGTAGGTATGCTATATTTCTTCCTGTGGCAGAAGTTATGCACAATTCCAGAAATGAATAGGGATCCTTATTTGTCAAACACTGACTCTATGGCAAGTGGAGTGCAAGACCCTACAAACTTATGGACCTGATACCATCACCCAATTAGCAGATGAGCAATCTGAGGTGCAGGAGGGTGACATTGCTTATCTTATCACTGAGCAACTGTGGAGCTGCGATTGTACCCCAGGATTGTGTGAATCCCCAAATCTCTTTTCTTTCCTTTCTATACTCCTATCATCGCTTGGAGCTTGAAGTCGGGGGTAGGAGTGGGGAGAAAGGAGCAACACTTATGGAAGGAGAACCAGGTCTCCAAGCAGCAGCAGTGGGATTGTGCTAATTGGGTGATGATATCAGCCTCATAAGGTTGTAGGGTCTTGCACTCCACTTGCCATAGAGTTGGTGTTTGACAACTAACGATCCCCAGAATTTAGCTGTACCTTGCTGAGGGTGGGAGAAAGACTGTTAGCCCAGCAGCATTGAGGAGTGAAGTGGATAACATCCAGTGAGCCATTCCGTAGCACAATTTTAAAACATAACATTAATTTTTGTTTTTCTTATTATAAACATACCACATGCTTCCCGAAGGAGATTCTGAAAATACATAAAAGCATAAAAATGCATACCCATTAGGAGGTCTATTATCAAAAAAGTTGGAAAACAACAAGTGTTGACAGGATGTGGAGAAATTGGAACCCTTGTCCATTGCTGGCGGGAATGTAAAATGATGCATTCACTGTGGAAAACAGTATGGCAGTTCCTCAAAATACAACATATAGAATTACCATGATCCAGCAGTTCCACTTTGGGGTATATAACCAAAAGATATGAATGCAGGGAATCAAAACGATACTTGCAAACCCATCTTCATAACAGCATTATTCACAATAACCAAGAGGTAGGGCCGGGCGTGGTGGCTCATGCCTGTAATCCCAGAACTTTGAGAGGCTGAGTCAGGCAGATCACTGAGGTCACGAGTTCGAGACCAGCCTGGCCAAGATGGTCAAACCCCGTCTCTACTAAAAAGACAAAAATTAGCCAGGCATGGTGGCGTGCACCTGTAATCCCAGCTACTGGAGGCTGAGGCAGGAGAATCACTGGAAGCTAGGGGGTGGAGGTTGCAGTGAGCCGAGATTGCACTACTGCACTCCAGCCTGGGTGACACCGTGATACTCTGTCAAACAACAACAACAACAACAACAACAACAACAAACCCAACAAAACGACAACAACAAAAAACAGTAACCAAGAGGTAGAATCAACTGAAATGTCCGTTCAATGTGGTATAGACATACCGTGATTATTCTACCTTGAAAACGAAGGTAATCCTGCCACATGCTACAACATGGATGAACACACCTTGAGGACATTATGCTAAGTGGAATAAGCCAGTTGCAAAAAGACAAAACACAATACTGTGTGATTCCACTTATATGAGATACCTAGAGAAGGAAAATTCACAGAGACAAAAAGTGAATGGTGGTGGCCAGAGGCTGGAGGCGGAGGGAATAGGGAGATGTTTTTGGTTACAGGGTTTCACCATGGGTTGATGAAAAAATTCTGGACGTGGATGGTGATGATAGTTGCACCACAATGTGAATGTACTTCGTGCTATAGAACTAGACACTTGGTTCAATACCAGCCTAGGTAATGTAGTGAGACCATGCCTTTACAAAAAGAAAAAAAAAGAGAGAGAGAGAGAGAGCACCTCTACAAAAAAAAAAAAAAAAAAAAAAAAAAAGAAAAGAAAAAAGAAAAATGGTTCCAATGGTAAATTTTATGTGATATTTATTTTGCCACAATAAAAAGAGCATAAAAGTCAAAGCAGCCTGAGTGTGGGGACTTGCACTTCTAATCCTAGAACTTTGGGAGGCTGAGGCAGGCAGATTGCTTGAGCCTAGGAGTTTGAAACCACCCTGAGTAACATGATGAAACCCCATCTCTACAAAAATTACAAAAAAAAAAAAAAAATAGCCAGGCATAGTGATGCGTATCTGTAGTCCCAGCTACTTAGGAGGTTGAGGTGGGAGGACTGCTTGAGCCCAGGAGGTGGAGGTTCAGTGAGCTGAGATCGTGCCACTGCATTCCAGGCTGAGTGACACAGTGATACCCTGTTTCAAAATAAAATCAAATAAAAATGAAAGCAGCAATTAAATCCTAGAGATGATTGCTGTTCATATTTGAATGTTTTATGTCACTCTTTTCTCTATGCATTTAGATGCATACATAAATATCTTCCTGTTTTATCAATAATTCTTTGAAGCTATGCTTTTAAATGATGCATATTAGTTTCCCAAGCGGATACACTGCAGTTTACTTAACCATCTCCCTATTGTTGGTCCTTTAAGTTATTTTCAGTTTTTCAGTGTTTCAGGTTGCACTGCAGTCAAGAACTGAATATGTCCATTTTTATTCACATCACAGACTTGTTTCTTTAGGACAGATTCCTAGAAGCAGAATTGCTGGGCCAAAGGATGCACATGTTTTTTAAGATTCTCTATACATTGCCAAGTTGCTTTCCAGAAAGGTCATGCAGCTTTCATGAAATCTCACCAAAAGTGTGTGAGAAAGTGTCTTTTCTGTTAGCTTTCCATCCCTTTTTAAGAGGGAGCTCAGGGGATGCAGAGCAAGACAGGAAGGCAGTCTGGTCCCTTCAGATCTTGGAGCTGGGTCATAGCTTGGGCATGTTGTCTCCTGGGCAGTGAATGGGCACCTCATTAGAGCACTGGGACAGGGCTGATTGGCACTCTGGCCACCCAGGAGCGTGGAGCCTGCCTGCAGGAAAGAACAGTCAGTTCATGGATAATCCCTTGATATTGGTGCTCTGGTTCTAGTCCAGAGATTTTTATCAGGGCTGATTGCAAGTTCAGCTCTGAGATGGGGCAGTGGGAGTAGTCTGCTGAGCTGGTCAGGCTGAGCTTCCTGATTCGGTCCTCAGGTCATTTCAGGGGAACACATTGGAAAGGCATCTCCACGTTGCTCTTCTCCATTGTACGCAATACAACATTTTAAGGAACAAACAGTGCCTGCTTCCTCATGAACATTATTCTGTTTAACAGGGAGCCAAACGAAGTTGCAAGAGTCCTCATTTTCCCATGGTGTTCCATAGAGCTGTTTGTATTTTTAATAAAAAACTAATAATTCAGAGGCTGCAAAGCATTTGTTTTTAAATTTAAAAATGTTTTATAGACTATGGAAACAAAAGTTTGCTTCCCCTGCCCGTTTGGGAAACAGATCACTGCTCTCATTCTTAGCTGACAGCATACACATGAGTCTGGGATGCATGGCCTGCTCCTCTGGAAGGAAGTTTTGCCATGGGCGGCTGGAGGGGCTTCAAACACTGAGCCAGAGAGAGGGTTAGGAGCTGAGGGCTTCATAGGAACATCTGTCTTTTACTCTCTCTTCATATTTCAAAGCTCTCTCTCTCTCTCTCCCTCTCTAACACACACACACACACACACACTCTCTCTCTCTCTCTCTCTCTTTGTCTCTCTCTTGGAACATCTTTCTCTCTCTCTCTCTTCATATTTCAAAGCTCTCTCTCTCTCTCTCCCCCCCTCTCTGTCTCTCTCCCTCTCTAACACAGACACACACACACACACACACTCTCTCTCTCTCTCTCTCGGAACATCTCTCTTTCTCTCTCTTCATATTTCAAAGCTCTCTCCCTCTCTAACTGTCTCTCTCTCTTTCTCTGTCTGTCTCTCTGATAGATGCATACAGATTTGGTATTTAAAAACATCAACTCTGACTGTGTTCTTGGTTTCTCTCTAAGTATAAGAAGCCAGCAAGGCTCCTTGAAGATTCCCTCTTTTGATTTTAGAATGATCTTGAAAGGAGCTCTAACCATACCCAGAGTAGGGGGGCTCCCTTAGGTTGAACCCCTAGATGTGCTGCAGTCAGTGGGGATATGGTGGGAGAAACAGGTTGAATCATGGACCTGCCCATCAGGGTCATCTGAGGAGTCTCACTGTTGGTGGTTTCAGATCTTCCAGAAGAAATTCTAATTAGCTCTACACAAGAGCCAGAGGGGTTAAAGTCACCAAAGAGGGATTCACCCCATCACTCTTTGGTGAATTTAATCAAATTTAAATGGTGATAGGGAATTCCTTTTACAATTCCCTAAGAGGAAATGAGAGAAAGAGTTGGTCTTTCCCAAGCAGCATGGTTTTTAGGGACTTGCTTCTCCTGGTGCCTTCTCTAGTCAGTTGCCAAATCCTCGTGGCTCAACTCTTCTCCACTGCTGCTGTCTCTTTTCTAGTTCAGGCTTCCATTGCTGCTTACTTGGACTGTTGCAGTACTCTTCCAGCTGGTCTCGTGACTCTGTCACTTCTGATTAGTCATACATCTTACTACCCACTTAAACTTTCTAAATGTTAACTAATTACTTCACTTTCCTCCACAAATACTCTTCCATGGTTCCTCATTAACCAAAGGAAAACAAAAAGTCCAAACTTCTCTTCTTGGTGCTCAAAGATCTCCATCATTCCTCCCTGTGTTCCTGCGCTGCAACCCACATAACTAGTCACCCCTATTTCCTGCCTTATGTGGGAGTTCATTTTATCTTTTCTGCTTTCTTGTCTGTGTATTCTGAAATTCCACTCATTCTTCATGGCCTGGGGCTAAAGCCAGGAAGCTTCTGTTTTTGATGTTCTAAGTTAGAAGTAACATCTCTCTCCTCTAACTAATGAGCTTCCCCCAACCAAAGCTTCTACCCCATTTCTTCTCTAATGGCACTAATCTTTTGTATCTTCTGTTAGGGTTTTTGGAATACTAGTGACATCTCCTAGAGCCTTGTGAAGCTCTTATTTGCCTTCAAGTGCCCCCCATTGCCAGGGCACGGAGCCTTGCACAGGGCAAATACTCAGCAATGTTGGATGAATAAATGAAGAGTGACCAAGGGTGGCCAGTGGTAGTCAGTCTTTATTTTCACCCCGCACTGCTATTTGCCGTGTACTCACTTGGAGTTCCTGCTGGTGAGAAACTTGCTACCCAGGTACCACTTATTTTAAGCACATTTATGCATTTCCAGGCACGTAGCAAGGGGGCAGCAGGTTAGTGATTCATGAGTAGGTGGAAAAGGTGATTGCCTTGAGAGCTGCTGACTCAGCCGCCAGCCGTTAACCCTGGTGCTCCTCTGGGCCCTGAATCAATGAGTGGATGGCATGAATGAACAGATGGCCAAGGAATCTCAGGAGACCCGAGTCTCCTGGATTTGGACTTTCCAGCATTAGAGGTGCACAGCCCAGAGCGTCACAGGGAATGCTAGAAGCTGCAGTATAATCGTGGCACATTTTCCTGGAGAACCAGTTCTTCTTGAAGGTTTGGGAATGAATATTATTTCGTATTCAATCACATTTGTCATGAGGAGGAATAAAATATGCATACATATTTTAAAAGATAAAATGCAACAATTTAAAGAAGCTTCCTGACTGGACATGGTGACTCATGCCTGTAATACCCAGTGATTTGGGAGGCTGAGGCAGGAGAATTGCTTGAGCCCAGGAGTTCATTGCATCATAGTGCAATGAGCTATGATTGCACTACTGCAGTCCAGCATGGGCAACAGAGTGAGACCCTGTCTCTAAAAAAGTAACAAAAATAAAAAGATAAAATTTAAAATATATATAAAGAAACTGTCTGCTTGTGGAAGGCTTGCTTCAAATTCTAATCCAGACTCCCTGAGGTAGGAGGTAAAAGTTTCTTCTTTTCTGCCTTCAGGGCTGTCATGGGAAAGTTTGCAAGGATCTGGGCTAGTCTGGCACCCCCGTCGGTTGCTCGGTTCACCATCACTGCCTCCCCACTCCATGGCTGCTCCTCTGCAGGGTGTAGACTGTGATGAAGGTTACACTTGAAGAGTAGTGGACAGAACTGGGTTCCAGTCCTGCCAGCTGCACAGACACCATATCTGGAGGGTGATGGGGCAAGGGACATGCTCACTCTCCCTTTCCAGAAGAGATAAAGCCATATGGGCAACCTGCTATCACTGTGAAAAGTGCGTGGAATAAATTATATAGTGAGTGAAGTGTAAGCCCATGGTGGCAGTGTAAGAAACACATTCTTGCCAGGCAGGCAAATAACCAAGAAAGGACAACTGGGAGCACATCAGCTGATGATGCTACCCAATTGTATCCCCATGTGGAGAGACCCTCCAGCACCATATCCCAGCCACCTGTGCCCTGCCCCACATTGGACCCCCTCTTCACCCTTTGCCGAGCTGAATATTGGACACGTCACATGTTCCCTCCTTCAGTACCTGACTTACTAAACAGAAAATGCCCAGTGAAAACTTAGGTAAGATGTCGCACAGTGTTTGGCACTTGATACCTTGTTGCTAATATGGTGGGGACCCCTTCCAGCACTGAAAAATCCCGCAGCACTTGTGGCAGCTCAAACAGAGAATGCACCAGTCACTGGCTCCCCTGAGTTTCTTCAGAAATTGTTTAAGGAGTGCTGGATCCATGAGGGCAGAGGCTTGCCCCAGTCACTACACTGTCTCTACCTGCTGGAGCAGGTGCTTAGTATGTACACCTGCTCTGTGCTGGGCCCATGACTGCACAAGGACAGCTGACTTCAGAGGATTTGCTCAGGATCACTGTGAAATTCATCTGGCAAAATATTGTGAATTTAATGACCTCTTCAATTTGAAATAAAGCCACCCGGCTTTTTGAAATGGAGCTTCCTTTGGGAGCTTAGAACTAAACTCTTGGCCTCATAGAATGCCCTAGCTGGGTGGACGGAGAATCCCCACATATAGATGTGTCTAGAATGTCAGAAGTGAAGTGATCTGTCTCTCCAAATCGTTGGTGCTAGGGAGAAAGAGGTGAGCATGCTGTCTTTTTAAAGGATTCAACTAACTCTCAGAGCTTTGGAAGAAAGAAAAAAAATCCAAAATGTGTATTAGGTCAGTTTTTGTGGAAGATGGATTTTATTGTTATATTTTTAAACTAGGGAGTCTCTTACCGCTCCCGTTCTCCTTCCCTGGCTTGGGGGGGGCGGAGTTCAGATCCCTGCAACATTTTAACCCCAAAAGCTCTTACCTGTTTACCTTTCTTTGATAGAGTTGACAAGTGGTCTTGGTTTTGTTTTGTTTTTCTTTTAGAAGAGAGGATCTAGCTATGTTGCCTAGGCTGGTCTCAAACTCCTGGGCTCAAGCAGTCCTCCAGCTTCAGCCTCTCAAGCAGCTAGGATTACAGGCATGTGCCGCCACACTCAGCTCACCGAGTGGTCTTGAACAAAACACCCAAACTGGTCCAAGTATGGATTATACACTAATGATATTTATCACCATCACTATCGTTGTCATTATCAGTTTTATTATAGTGACTTCCAGTTCGGTATCTATTGTGGGTGCTTGGAGCTTTTGCACACGTAATCTTATTTAATCCTCACACCAACCTAGGAGGAAGGTATTATTATTATTGCCCTTTTCCAGGTGGGAAAATTGAGGCTCGGAGAGTTGTAAGTGGCTTGCCTGATGACAAAGGGTGGGTGAGTGGTAGAGGCAAAATTTGAACTCAGTGAAGAAAGAGTTCAGGCTTTGCTGTCAGATGGACTGAAGTTCTCTTGGTGTCCATGGGGGTGCCAGAGATGTGGGGGTTCTTCTTTTTCCTTCTAAATCAGATGCAACTGAAAGTCCGAGGACTCAGCTTCAATCTGAGCTCTATCCTGGAAAAGGGGATGGTAAGATGAAGTTTGCAGGGAGGGCTTCCTGGAGGAGAGGGCTCTGAAACATGAGAGCATTTGGGCAAATAGGAAGGGCAGGTATTTCGGTGGATTCAGAGGCAGGTGGATTCAGAGGTGGGTGGCTCAAGAGTACGGGCCTCCGTCTCCTCGTCTTCCTAAGCACGTTTAACTGTGAATGAAGCAAGACAAGAGGTGTATTTCTCCATGTAAGGGAAATGCTATGAAGAAAAGGCATTTCTGGTGTCAGAATCACGATTGTCAGTGGGAGTGTCAGGAGGAAACTTCGTGACTTTTTCTCTCTTCCCAGGCGCCCGCAGCTGTTAGGTTTCATGGCAACCCAATGTGGTAGAAGGCAGTTTCTTTTCCATTCTTGCGGTTAGATTTTTATGTTGTGTGACCTTGGGGCTGCCTTAGGACCTCTCTGTCCTTCATGGGTCTCACCTGGCAGAGGAGGGGGATACACAGGGTGATTTCCATAGGGACTTACACCTCTAAAATGCTCGAGTGTATGATCTAATCATGATGACACAGAGTCAGCCACAGTGAAATCCCTGACACATCTCAAATTTGAACTGCATCTTTATGAGTGGAAAAATTGTTTCCTGCCCCACAGGACATTTTGATTTAACTAGGACACACCTGACCCTGGTCTGCTCACAGACAGAGAGAATTTGCTCTGTGGCCCAAGGCCTCTGCCTGCCCCTGCTCCCACCCGACTATGGGTAGCAGTGGCCACGTGGTACTTGAGGACAGCATCCTGGAACTTGCCCAGGAGTCCACTGCATACTGGCTTTCTCTCTTCTGCAGAGACGAGGGGCCCGGATCGGGTCAGCCTCTGCTCAGCTCTGCAGTCTTGCCAAGGGGAGGAGGAATCAGGCTGGGGGGCAGGGATAGAGGGCCGTGTGCATCGGGGAAGGAGGCCCTGAGATGACAAGCTCCATGAGTCACTCAGCTGGCCGCTCCAGCCAGAGAGCATCAAGGAGGGGTTTATGGCACTGCCTCATGCAGCAGTGATCAGCCATGAGGTGGCATCCATCCATTGTCAGGGGACAGTCCATCCTCCTCAGGCACATGCACAGAGGATTGGGTGCAGAGGAGTTCACTGTGTTGGGAGGCAGGAGAAAAGTGGGGCTGCAGGCACAGCTCTGCCAAGCATTCCTGAACCAGAGCGAGCCATCAATGAGTGCTCACACTGTGCAGGCACTGTGAGCCCCTGTCCATGTGATCTCACCTTGTCCTCAGGGCCATGCCAAGAGAAGGCACTATTCTTCTTCTTCTCAGTTTATGGATGATGATAATGGAGGCATAGAGAGGTTAAGAAACTTGTTTGATGTCACCCAGCAATGCTGAAATGGGGCAGGATTTGGCCCTGGCCCTCCAGAGCCTATGGGCTTAATTGTTGCCTTGGTGGGTCTTAGCCTTGAGCCTGCATTAGAACAACCTGGAGGGCTCGGCCCCACTCCAGAGTTTCTGATTTCGGTCAGGTCTGCAATAGGTCTGAGAATGTGTGTTTTTAATAAGTTTCCATTTGTGGTAAAGCCCAGGGACCACACTAGTCTCTGCTGTACTGACTCATCATCCCGTCTCAGTTTCCAACCTCCGAAACCAGAGGGTTGAGCTTTCTACCAGTTCTCTCCAGTTGACCAGTTAACCCAGAAATTCCATCCTTCTAATCACCCATAATTATGTTTAGTTTTGGACAACTTAATATATGAGAGAGCAATAGTACTTCAGTAAACTCCCCTGCTGCTACTGGGTTTCTGTTACTTGTCTCCTCTTATTTTTGACAATTTGATGTTATGTGTTGTGAGGCTTCCTTTGTGCCTAAAAGTCATTGACTTTTAGTTACTCACTTTGGATTATCTCCATCAATGTGAAACCTCCTGTGTTGCCTTATTTAATGTCTTTTGCCTTGAATTTCACTTGCTTGGATACCATTGCCTTTAACTTGGCATCACTCCTTAGCTTGCTTTTTACAGTTTTGTAGAGATGGGGACTTGCTATATTGCCCTGGCTGGTTTCAAACTCCTGGCCTCAAGTGATCCTGCCACCTTGGCCTCCCAAAGCAGTGGGATTACAGGTGTGAGCCTCACTTGATTTTTGCCTGGCATATTCTGGTTTATTCTTTTACTTTTAACCTTATTTTGTCATTTGGTTTAGGGTATATTTCTTATAAACAGTGTATAATTTTATATATTTATTTATTATATATTATTGCATATAGTTAATACTATATATAATGTGTACCACACATTTTGATTATAATAACTAATATGTTTTGGCCTTTCTGTTTTTTAAAAAATGCTTTTTGTAGTCTTTTTTGTCTATCTGTAATAGATCATTTAAATTTTTTATTTTATACTTTTCTTTATTAAATTGGAATGTTAGTCTACCCATGCTGCCTCTCAAGTATTTAAAAATATTGTTCAACCATAATGGTTAATGTATAGAGTGAAATAGCCTCTGACTCCTTGCCACGTAAGATAAATAATTTTTCTTCTTTTCATTCCCCCATTCCATAATATTACATTCATGCTTTTATGGTATAATCTGGTATTTAAAACTTCTACTTATTATTATTATATTTTTTACATTTTATCTCCTCTTCCAATAAATTTTAGTTTTCATTTTCATTTTGATTTGTAATCACAGTTGTAACAATTATTTAAACCTAATAGATCTTAGGGTTCATTGCCAGATCTTTATTACCACGGACATCTCCTGTTGTCGAATTCCTTGTTTTGATTAATGTCTTAATTACAAATATGAAAAATTTAACACCTGTTTAATCTTCTTGAACAACGTATTCTGCTTTATTGCACTTTGCACTTTGTTTCCTTTAATATGAATGACAACTTGGCCCTGCTGTTGGGTTTTGCAGAGGAGACATCAGATACCAGCTTGATTTTTCTTTTTTTTTTCATAGATAATCTGATATCTTCTGTTTGGATGCTGATAATCCTTCACCATGAAATTAAAATATATGTATGTATGTATATATATGTGTATATATATATTTGTGTATATATATATGTATATGTATATATATATTTGTGTATATATATATTTGTGTGTATATATATATGTATATGTATATATATATGCCTACTGAGCATTTTGACCTTCAGACTTGGGTCTGTCTTCTGTGTTAAGAAGCTTTTTTTTGTTTTTGTCTTTTTGGTTAGGTTTATTCTGAATTGGCTGCTTGTCCTCTATATCTGTCATCTTTTTGTATAATCTGTCTTAGACCTCACAGTATTTCTGCTTCTGTATTTTTTTCCTCTTCATGTTGAGAGTGCTTTCTAAATGTGCCCTTCATAACACATCTTGTTTCAGAAATAAGTTCTCTTGACTTTTACTGCAGACATAGAATAGATGGTTTCTCCATGTTCAATTATCACAATATCACACGAGTTGTTTACTGAGCACAGACTGTCCTCTGTGCACTGTGCTAAGCACTTTGTATGTGTTACCTCAGAACAACTCCAAGGGGCATGTGCTTTGTTTGTCCTCATTATATAGATTGGGGAAACGCATGCCCAGAAGGTTGAGCCCTACTCAGCCTCATCTGGGTACTGAGTGGGGGCCAGGATTCAGGTCCAGCCAGTTTCACAGCAGAGCCTGTGCTGTTGGCCATGATGGTAATGGCACTTTCCCACCCAGTCCTTTTTTTTTCAAATTTATTTATTTTGAGTGCTGCATTCTCTGCCTTTTATAGTTAAGAATGTTTTCAAGGTCTGGCGGGAGATTTTTGTGTTTTGCATCCATGAATGCAGTCAGTGTTTGCATGTAAATAGGGAGGGTCAATTCTCCTGGGCCCCTCTGCTGTGCACCTCATTGCCCATAGAATGCTCCTCTCGGATCTTGCACCAGAGCACTGGATGATGAAGCAAAGCCTTGCAGAGACCTGTGAGTCTGGGTGAGTGAGCTGGAACCATGAATAGTTCCAGAAGGGGAACTTAATCCTGTGATATTTCTTCTCTGTGTTTGGTAAAGCCACTGCACCTTGTGCCAACTGTTTGCATCTGGCTTGCTGTTTAACCTGGCCAACATGCCAGGTACAAACTGTGCTTGGACTTGTCCTCCTTCCTGGAGCTGCCACCTGCTGTGTCAGGGACAAGCCCCTGCCCTGGCCAGTTTTCTTCTGGATGTATCTGCCATGTGATTCCCAGGGCTTCTCAGAGCTGCTGCTGCTGCTGCTGAACACTGCCGTGATCCATAGTGACCAGGGAGTCCCAGTGCCTGATACTTGGCTCACCTCCTTGTTCAGCCCTACCGATGTAGTCAGCTCTGATGTGAGGTTCCTCAAGGGCCTCACTCCTTGTTTCACAACCATCCTGCCACTTCTCAGGGAGCAAAGCTGTCCAAGGGGCCTCCCTGCCTTCTCTTTTTCTGCATAACTGATTTTTTTTTTCAGATTCCTTGAGGTTTTTGGTACATTGATGGCACCTGTTCCTAGTTTCCTGAGCTGTGGCAGGTTTTCCAGGCATACTGGATTTGTTTGATTTTGAAGCAGGAATCTGGGCAGGAGGGCATTGCATGCCTGTGCTCATGTTGCCATGGTATTTGTAAATGGACAAATGTAAATGAAGCCAGTGGCAGCATCCTTCTCCCTCCACTGTCCATGCTCCTGAGTGTGAGAATTGGGGGACAAGTCACTACTTCTTCCTGACTTCTCCTCTACTCACCTACAAGTTAGTCACATCTTCCACTTTCTCCCTTATTCCCCACCTCAAATACAAAGTCCTAGGAGAAGAGGACTGGGAGCACTGGATTTGATATTGAATTGGAGAGGACCATTGCAACCTCAGATTCTAAGATTCTGTGATAGCATCTGTCCTGGTGATCTAAGTCGGGTTAAACTCAGCTCTCTTTTAGGAGATCAAGAGGTTTTATAATATAGGTTGGGTCCCTGCCAGTTCTTCTTACATATCACACAATCTTAGTTTGGGGACACAGTTTTTGGAAGCCTGTCTGCGGGGGTTCTGGAACTCAGGGGTGGATGCAAGAAAGCAGCATTGGTTCTTTGTCACGAGGTGAGAGCAACAGTGTCAGGAATAGACTCTGTGAGCTCACCCACCCTCAAGGGGCATCGACTTCCAGCGCATCACTTTCAAGTTCATCTGTGTCTGGCCATAGGCTTGGTCACATCCTGAGGTTTAGTGCATGAACCATCATGTCTACCGAGGTACCTGACACTCCAGAGGCATTCAATATGTTATGCAAATGGCCTTCATGCCCAGGCTAATTAGGGAGTCCCCATTGGACTTTGATTATTCCTAAAAGAGAGTTGATAATAAAGCCCTGGCTGCTTTTGAAAATTCATCAAGCAAGAATGCAGGGTTTTTCCAGTGGGAGCTCAGACAAAAAGCCAGCGGAAGGACACAATAGGATCAGTGCTGAACTCCCACGGTTAGTTTGCTCTCTGAGATGCATGCACAGACCTCTGCAGAGGCCTTGGGCGACACTGGTCCTTTTGTTCGCCTGGGTCCTTTTTGTTTGCCTGGCCAGCAGAGTAGAGGGTGGTGTCCTAGTGAGGACAAAGGATTCAGGAAGAGCAAGGTAGCGTGGGTAGGGGCTGGTAAGGATGGGGAACGGGAAGACAATGAGCAGAGCTTTGGAGAGCAGAGTTTGAAGTACTTGTGGGACATCAGGTGAAGACAGCCAGGTGACAGCAGGAGCCAGGTGTCCTCCGGCTCTTGCTAGTGCTGTGTCCTGGGCAACACACTTAATTTATCTGAACTTCAGTTACCTTACCTGTAAAATAAGGATGTTCATAGCTCCCTCACAGTGATGTTGGGAAATCAAGTAGGTAAACAAACATGGTATATAGCTTTGGAGGCCCACTGGTCTGACAAGGCGCTCAACCTGTCCTCTTTTTTTTTTTTTTTTTTTTTTTTTTTTTTGAGACAGTGTCTTGCTCTGTCACCCAGGCTGCAGTGCAGTGGTGCAATCTTGGCTCACTGCAAGCTTTTCCTCCCGGGTTCACGCCATTCTCCTGCCTCAGCCTCCCAAGTAGCTGGGACTACAGGCGGCCACCACCACACCTGGCTAATTTTTTTGTATTTTTAGTAGAGACGGGGTTTCACCATGTTAGCCAGGATGGTCTCGATCTCCTGACCTTGTGATATGCCCATCTCGGCCTCCCAAAGTGCTGGGATTACAGGCGTGAGCCACCGTGCCTGGCCCTGTCCTCTCTTTCTTGAATGGTGCTCCTTCTAGAGCATTGCTTGTAACACACACGAGGCGGTCTCTTATCTTGAAGACCCGCCCCTGGTGAGGAGGGTGACAGACAGGATTTCCTTGTTAAGGAGGTGGTAGGAATGGAGTCCAGGGTGCTGCTAAGGGAGGGCCAGGCTGTATGGTCAGGGGGGCATAGCTGCATGGAGGATGCTTCAGGGGCTCTGGGGAAGAAATGAGTGAGAGAGTTTTCAAGGACCACCTTCTAGGGTTGGGGCTTCCAGGCCTCCAAGGAGGGCTCTGTGTCTTTATCAGGCTGATGGCTGCCCAGAACCTTTGGCAGAGGGGCTCAGCCTGCCGTGGTGCCAGTGAGCTTCCACACAGGAAGACTTCCCGAGGCTGGTGGCTTTCCATGAGCAACCACAGGGAGGAACCGCGGGGGCACTGGTGGCTCAGTAGCCTCTGCTTCCTCTGAGGGAATGGAGGGGTCTTTCCCTGGTGTGGGGGTCTCTTCCCCGTCCTCTGCTCAGCGTGAGGCTGGCTTTCCTCTTTTGCCACCCCTTGGGCTGGGACCAGAGCACAGCCAGTCACCCCTATGGTGGCCCAGCACAGCAGGCTGTGCCTGTCTGTGTACATGCCAGCCCCATGAGGTGGTAGCCTTGGCAATGGGCTCCCAGGGAGCTTCCCCTGGGAGAATTCCCCAGGTTTCTCAGGGGGATGTGTTGGGAGTTGATGCATGGAGAGTTCGTTTTTTCTCCCTTTCATGAATGAGAAAACGGGCAGAGAAAACACGGCACTCATTGGCCGATGTTCCTGTTGGTGTAGATCACCAAGGGTGCTGAAGTCAAAAGGAGTGAGCCACAGTCAGCTCTCTGGGTGGTTGACTGCCACTGGGGGCTTTAGACCAGGAAGGTGTCGTGACCGAGGTGGACCTGGTGGTGAGATGCAAGGTGTGGCAGCCTGATGCGGAGGTAGCAGAAGGGAGACAGGCCAAGTCAGGGCAGCCGGCAAGGGGCCCGTCACAGAGCAGTGCAGGCGGGAGGCCACAAAGGCCTGGGCTGGGGTAACGTGGGGGCCAGAACCGGGAAGCTCCTTCACACATTGAGCCTACTTCTTGGGACTCTGTTCCAGTATATTAGTAATGTTAGGAATTTCAATTTGGCTTTTTAAAAAGCTGTTTTTCCTTTGAGGAACTCAAATATTATTGGTTGAATTGTGTCTCCCCAACAGATAATGAAGTCCTAGCCCTCAGTACCTGTGAATGTGACCTTATTTGGAAATAAGGTCTTTGCAGATGATCAAATTAAGATGAGATCATTAGCGTGGGCTCTAACCCAAAATAACTGGTGTCATATTTATAAAAAGGGGAACTTTGGACACAGAGACAGACATGCACACAGGGAGAATGCCTATAAAGATGAAGGCAGAGATTGCGGTGATGAATCTGTAAGCCAAGGAAGGACAAGAAAACTAGGAGAGAGGCCTGGAACACATGCGCCCTCACAGCCCTCGGAAGGAACTGACCCCAACAACATCTCCATGTCAGACTTCTGGCCTTCAGACCTGCGAGACAATGCATTTCTATTATTTAATCCAACTCAGTTTGTGATACTTTATGATGGCGGCCCCAGCAGACAAATCCACCAAGCTTCCCGGATCCCATTTCTTCACTCTCTGGAAAACTGCTCCCTCTGGTGTCTAAGAATCACGCGTATGACCTCCCTGAGGGGCTCAGGGTTGGCAAGGCCTCCCCATCTGGGTGGTGAAAGGTGCTCTCTGGGCTGCAAAGAATCCAGACAGCTCTGTGAGCAGAGACTGCCAATTCACTGACATTGACTGACTCTGGGGACTCTACCCTTTTCATCCCCATGTGCCCATTTGTCCAGCCCCTGCAGAAACCCCTGTGGGGTCTGGCAGTAAGCGGGGCTGCTGTGCCAGGGAATGTGTGTGCTGAGGCTAGCCAGGCAGCTGGGCTAGCCTCCTCCTGCACGGTCCTTCTTAGGAATGTCCTAAGTACCTATCCAGCCCTGGCCTAAAGCAAAGGAGGCACTGGGTAATGAGGGCCAGGACCCCATTGCTCATGGTCCAATTGGCGAAATACCAGACTAAGCACAGATCACTTTTCAAAGTCAAGGGCAACATGGTGAGTTTCTTTGGCTTTAAAAGTCCTCTCCCATGGTTATCCCATTCTGAGTAGCCAGTTGTGTATTTATTCACCCAGCCCTGTGTTGCGGTTATTGTCTTTTCAATGTTTGATTCTATCCCCTTTATATGACTCATCAGCCCCCAGAAAGAAAAAGCCCTGTCTTGTTCAGCCTGGCACAGGGGCAGCCAAAATTCCCACAGGGCTCACCTCGTTCAGCCTCTGCCTGAGATGTCTTATCAGCATCACTCTCATTGTGCAGGGGAGGAAACCAAGACTCCAGGGTGGAGTGATTGGCTGTATATTTCACCTGCAGCCAAGCAAGACCCAGAAGTCTTCCAGTGCTTTGGAGGTTCACAAGAAATATGGTGACTCGACTGACACCACATTAGCGGTCAGCGTTTAACAGCCCCCTCAATTTTCCCACAAGGGCCAGTCTTGTGTCCTCGGCTGTGACCATGAGCCACTGGGGACAGAGATGCTTTCTTCCCTGCAGCTGCAGGGCTCCCCGTGCTGGGTTGGCCACACACTCCCTACTCAGTGCGCCTCTGTTGATTGATTGACGTGGTGTTAAACATGTGGCCTTTTGCAGGCAACTCTAGGAGGGTGATGAGCTTTGCAAATCTGCCCAGTGCCTAAAACTGAACCACACACATAATTCACTCACACGCACTTGCTCAGTTGGGCTTGCATTCTCCCTGCCGTCCTGCCTCCAGCTCATGCTTGACGCCTCACAATTCTGGACTTCTCTTCTAGCACACAGCAGTGCCTGCCCTGGCTGGCCAGTACTACATTCCTGACCTTTGGGTTTTGGGTCCCTGGGGGCAGCTTGCTGCCATCCGAACCACCAGGCCCTGGCCTTCAGTGAGGCTTCTCTGAGTGTTCTGCTGCCTTACTTCTGCTTTCGAAGCACCATGCCTGTCCTGGGGTGGGTCAGAAGTCAGAAGAAGAGGCTGATTAGCCAGGGTGCCCTTGGAGGGGCCAGGGGCTCCTGATCTGCAGCCAGGGCTCTGCATTTAGGAAGCCTTGCCAGAAGCCTGCAGTTGGCATTGAATCTGTTTAAAGGGCTCAACCTAGTGCCAGGAACTGTGGGAAATCTGAAGACATGATCAGTTTCCAGAGAGTCAAGACAACCAGCAGAGGATTCAGGTTAATAAACTTAGACTTGTGTTCAACTACCTGGTTCAAATCCCCATTTACTAGCTTTGACCACAGGAGAATGATTTCACTTCTCTAAGCTTAATTTCTTTGTAAAATTTCACAAGGTATTATGAGCATTAAAAAAGATAATACATGCAGAATGCTTTAGTACATTGCATAACACATTGTAGTCACTAATACATCTTACCTTACAATACTCTGGCCTCTCCTCTCCACTCCCATACAAGAGAGGACTCTTAGACAGTGCCTGTCATGTGCCAGACATCTGTAAAGGGAACATATAAGCATTAACTCATTTAAAATCTTTACAGGAACTCAGGGAAAGACTGAGGCACAGACTGAGGAACTTGTCCATGGTTCCAAGGTGCAGAACCAGGGTTTGACCTGGACTGTCAGGCTCTTGCATCTGTGGTCTTGCTTAGAGCACTACTTGCAAAGAAGCCTTGGGTAACTTTCCTATACCTCCATTTCATCATCTTGAAATTCTAGATGATGATGATACCAGCTAGGATCCTCAGGAAAGTTCCCTGAACTTCATTAAGGGCTTAGAATGATGCCTGGTGCATCCTCAGTACAGAGTAAATGCAGTGGTTTCAATAAGAAATACAAGTACACAGGTGGCCAACAATTCAAGCTATTAGATGCGGAAGGCCAAGGAGGTGATCCAGCTCTTTCATTATGGGGAATCAGAGCATGCAGATCAGCAGGGGCTGGGTTATGAGAGATGAGGAGTGGGCTGATCCAAATGAGGGGTCAGCTTGAGCAGAGAGGAGGATGTGGGAAGGCAGAGAGTGTGGAGGCCGTGTGTTGGGAGCAGGGTCTGAGAACATCAGGTTGGGGACAGCCCACGAGGGACATTCATTAGCAGTGTGGATTTTCACCTGCGCTCTTTCAGCAAGCACTGAAGGTTGTCATTAGCACACTGGCTGTCACAGACCAGAGGGGCTTCTCCTTCAGTCAAATCCTGCTGCCCATCCCCAGTGAACAGAGCAGTAGGCAGTGAGGCGGGACCGGCAGGGTGTACAAGATGCTCGCCCATTCCCTCCATTTGAATTGGGCTTGGGACATCCCAAGGGGCTGCTGCCTGGGCCCTGAACACATCTAAGGGCTATGGGTTTATGGTCTTTCAGCTGCTGTTTATGTCACAAATGCCTGTCACACAAGGGGCATTAAAAATAACTCAATGGCTAATACCATTTCTCAAAATAACTACTTGCAAAGTGCTTTGCTGGGGCGAATGGCTACTAAAATTAGACTCCCTGGTGGTGTATGTAGGGTGTGTGTGTGTGTGTTTATGACTTTTAAGCCCATTTCCCCCCAGGGTGAGGCCCACAGTTTGCACCCTTTTGTTCTGTGGTCCCTTCTGTCATTGCTGGGTGTCCCAGAGCAGTGTTCACCCAGTCACCCCAAGATGCCCTCTTTCATCCTCCAGTCCTCAGCAAATTGGAGCCACTGCCCTACATTGCCCTGTTGTCCTGCTCTAAGGAGCAGAATTTTGAAGAATCTTGGAGGGCGGGGTGGCCTTATTGTAGCAGTGGCCTAATTCCTTGGTGTGCCAGGTAATAATAGCACGCCATGGGGGGAATCTCACTCAGTATGCTGTCCGAGGGGAAACTGGGCCACGGAACAATGTGGCAGCCCCACTCAAGGTGACCTAGTAACTGAGGGCACAGACACACGATTTTCCAGTCCCCAGTTCCAGATCCAGGCTCTAGAACTCTTCAGTGGTCTTCTGGGCCAGTCCTTTGGGCCACCAGGCAACCAGGTCACTCAGATCCAATCAACTCTCCATCCACTAATAATACAAAACGAAATGTGGGATCTTAAGAGCAAGTTAAAAAACAAAGTGAATCAGCACTGTGGGGGATTTTGGATGCAGGACAAACAAAACCTGAGAGCCAGCGTTGGTTTTCTTTTAGATAATGACTTGCACGGAAAGAGGTGGACCTCAGTGTCTCCATCTTTGAAATGGGGGAACATTGAGTTATTTAGCAACCATTTATTGAGGGAATGCTTGATGTGGGCCTGGCTCTACAGTAGGCCCTGGAGTTACAAAGAGTAGTTCAAGGTAAAAGCAAGGTCAAGATACATTTACAAGCCAGTGTGTTGTCTGTATGTGGCAGCCCTATAAGGACTGGGGTTCTGTGTGGTCCTAGAGATTTGGGTCCTGGAGATGAAAGACTGTGAGTGTTTACCTGGAATGGAGGCCCAGGGAGGAATGAATTTCCCTACTCCTGTGAGAGCTGTATGTAAATGGACTGTTTCTATGTTGGAAAGAGCACAGGCAGACTCTGTGACTTTAGGCAAATTGCCTAACTTCTCTGAACCTGTTTTTTCAATTGCTAAATGTGAATAAGCACAGCACCAACCTCCTAGGTCTATTGTGAAGATTAAATGACATAACCTAGTATGGTCCTACTGTGTTGTAGGCACTCTATACAGTCTAACTATCATTAGTAGTAGTCATATTAATATTAAACTAGCAAAAACTGTTTGCCCAAGAAGTTCCAGTAAGTCCTTCCCTTCAATCAGGGTGATGATAATTTTATTTTTTAGTATTATTAAGTCATTGCTGTCTGTAAGGCCATCAAAGAGTTGGAGCCACTTACTGGAATCGGGCTAAGTCAATTTCTGAATGCTGGAATGAGGTTGAGGGGAGTGAGTTAGAGGATACATTTTTAAAAAGTTTACATGTAATCAAACCCTGGTCATTCACATCTCCTGTTAGATTCATTATGGGAGTTGGATATTTAAGAGGAATCTTTGCCACAAATTCATGTGTAAACCCAATAATTCTTGACTCTTAAAAGTGGTGGGAGCCCTAGATATTAGGATATAGGGTCATTTAACCCTGTGGTTCTCAACCAGGTGTGATTTTGCCTCCCATGAGACATTGGCAAATCGGGGTGGATGCTGCTGGCATCTGGTGTGTAGCGGCCAGGGACACTGCTCATCTTGTAATACACAGGATAACCCTCCTCAATAAAGAGTAATCTGGACCAAAATGTCAACAGTGCCGGGGTTGAGAAACTCTGTCCTAACCTGAAGATGAGACAACTGACCACCAGGAATGGGGAGTGACTTACTGAGGTTAGGCAGCACATCTGCACCAGAGTTGGGATCCAAAGTTTGAATCAATTGACCAGAGGCCAGAGACCAGACGGAACCTTGATACTGTCATCTCATCTGTGAAGTAAATTATCAAACTCACCCATGTGAATGAGGCCTTAGTCTATATTATTTTCAAGGCTTTTTCTCTTGTGATATTAAGCTCTGCTTTGGAAAAACCAGGTTTTCCTATTCTGGGCTTGCTGATAGAGTAAGGATGGTAGATTCAGCAAATGAAAATAAGGTTGTCCAGGCCAGGCGCGGTGGCTCACGCCTGTAATCCCAGCACTTTGGGAGGCCGAGGCAGGCGGATCACCTGAGGTCAGGAGTTCGAGGCCACCCTGACCAACATGGTGAAACCCTGTCTCTACTAAAAATACAAACAAAATTAGCCGGGTGTGGTAGCGGGTGCCTGTAATTCCAGCTACCAGGGAGGCTGAGGCAGGAGAATTGCTTGAACCTGGGAGGCAGAGGTTGCAGTCAGCCAAGATCGTGCCACTGCACTCTAGCCTGGGCGACAAGAGTGAGACTCCATCTCAAAAAAATAAAATAAAATAAAATAAAAAATAAATAAAAAGAAAATAAGGTTGTCCAGTTACATTTGAATTTCAGATAAGCAAGATAGGTTTTTGGTTTTTAGTTTTTAGTTTAAGTATGCCCTATGCAATATTTGGGACATACTTATGCTAAAAAATTGTTTTCTTGTTTATTCTGAATTTCAAATGTAACTGGCACCCTATCTTTTGTCTGTCAGCCCTGTGAGCTCTACCCATCGCCCTGAGATCACAGGTAGGTCCTGGGGTCATCTACCCCTGTGTGAGGCTCCTGCATCCCTCATGACCCCCTCTGCCTAGAGGGGGAAGATGGGAAGGGGCGGGTGGGCCTTGAGTGGAGCAGGCATTCCTAGCTCCTGGCCTGTGGGTGCCTGGGAAGAGCTGGCGAGCCACACTGGGCTAAAGGGCCTGTAAGTTGAGAGGTTGGCCAAACTGTCCCTTTTTATAACAGGAGAATAGTTTAAATGAAGTGTCAGCAGGTGGCCTATGGCCCTGGAAAACCAAGTCTGGAGAAGTTGTGGCAACTTTGCCCCTGAATGGGGAACACAGTGTCCTCTGCACTTCTGCTGGTTTCCAGAGAACACGGCTGCCCTGGCTGAGGAGCGCTTGGACATGGCACCTTCCAGGGCTGAGGTGCTGTCTCCTCATCACCCCTGGGCTCTGGGCCTGCCTCAGGGGCCAGAGTTGGACAGCTGCTCCTAATACAGGGGGAAATGATCGGCAGGGCTGTGCACCGACAGAGCTGCTGCTGAGCCGGCAGCTCAGCCTTTTTGTTTAGAAGAGGCCTAGATGTGGAGCCTATCAACAGATCAGAAGGGGATGCTGGCTCAGCTGCTCCCTCACCTTGCCCGATCCCGCACCCCTTTCACCTTTGCTTCCTTAACAGCCCAGACACCAGGCTCCAAACCAGTCAGTGCTCAGGGTCCGACAGCCAATGGCACAAGATGGGTGGCCCACTGCCCTGCCCTATTCCCTCTGCCTCCCAATCCATGGTCCAGGCTGTTGCTCCCAGGTGTCAGGATGCCATCCCCCCTCCCCAGAGCAGCTTCCTGCTAGGAAATCTCATCCTCACAGCCCCTCCTAAATCGCAGTCAGCTGGCCACAGCCACAACTTGGTGGTCTTTCTTCCTGTTGACTCAGAACAGCCTTTGAGGGTCTTTGGGAGTGACTGCTTGGGGACTCACCATGTTGTCTGCCATCTTGTCGACATCCTTGGGCCACCTAATGACCAGGGCTGGCTCCACCTGGCCTTTGCTGCATGGGTGCTTATTAATAGGCATATATTGAATGAATACATGGAGTTGAGGACAGTTAACCCATATTGCAGAAGGTGTCTGATGGTAAAGGCTGAATGAAGTCATTGTTTCTCAAACTTGAGTGGGCATTAGCATCATCTGGATGACCTTGTTAAAACACACGGTACCAGCCCAACCTGGGGACTCCTGACTTTGTAGTTCTGGGGTAGGGACAACTTTGCATTTCTTACACATCCCCAGGTGATGTTGCAGGTCCAGGGCCATCTTTGAGGACCACTGGCTTAAGCTGGTGCCCTTCTCAAAACGTCTTGCATTTCCATTTTACTTTTATTAAAATATTCCTTAATTAACAATTTTTAAAAATCTTCATTGACTACTTACTCTGTCCCATGCACCAAATTTTGGGGATAAAAAGATAAAAATTGCCTCAAGGAACTCACAGTACAGTGAGAGAATTGCCCATGAGAAACAATGGCCATTTAATCTAATTACTTTTATTGGGATATTGTGTTGAAGGTGCAATGGGGGTGTGGTAAGGGGAATGTGCAGTGTTGTTGGGGGTTTCCCTTTGAGGGCGAGTGTGATAGTGTCTCTCTCTCTCTTTTGTATTGAACTTCTCTCTCTTTCTGTGTATTGCACCAAAAGTATATACTTTTTGAAGAAGTATACACTTCTTTTTGTGTATTACACTTCTGTGTGGCTTGTTTTCCCCGGTTGACTTGTGAGATTTCTAAGGGGAGAGGCTGAGGTGAATCTTGGTCTTCTTCATTTAAGTGTGTTGCAGTTGACATACCAGGCAACCAAAAAAAAATGTATTACCTACAGAAAAGAAGTTCATATCAAAGAAGTGAATGCCTAATGGTGGAATTTCAGGGCCATGTCTGTGTGGGGGTTTACTCATCTAGATTCTACTGTATGTGTTTAGTTCTAGGGCTGAGCTGGATGGAGAGAAATTTAAGCAGGAGGGTACCTTTCCCGGTTTCTACCATCAACATCGCTGACTGAGTTTATGGGGAACACTGCTGGTATTTCATCCTGCAGGGATTCTTGAAACCTGCCATGAGCTAAGACAGCTCATTTTCAAGAGCTTAAGAGCTTTAAGTGGTCCTGAGCAGGATGCTTAGCTGGGGACTTGTCATGGCCTGAGGTGACATACCCTTTCTGCAGAGGGAGGAGGCCTCTGAACCTTTCTTTCTTCAGAACCTGGGGGACTAGGGAGGAAGGGAAACCCCTCCATGACTTGCCTGCTTGGGGCTAGGAGCTGGAAATGGAGACAAAGGAAGCATCTTCTTGTTCTGCACAAGGCCAGGAGAAACGCTTGGGCTTTGCCCGGGGCCAGGGCTGGCTTCCCTGTGACTTTCTCTCCACACACCCTCTCATCCTCTCTGGCTTCAGGAGTGACAGACAGAAGCAGAACTAAGCTGGCTGTACCCATCATTAATAACAGAAATATTCAGGATAGCTCATTCTCA
The DNA here is from genome assembly GCF_028885625.2 of Pongo pygmaeus. NCBI lineage: Eukaryota > Metazoa > Chordata > Mammalia > Primates > Hominidae > Pongo > Pongo pygmaeus. The sequence continues at coordinate 64,865,416 of NC_072381.2, forward strand.
TGGAGAGCTCACTGTTCTTTGAAAATACCTTAGATTCACGAACAGATTGAAAAAGGTCAAGAGAGGTTAAGAACAGCCAATATTTATAGAGCTTGTGCTCTCAGCCACAATTTCAAAGTGTTCTGTGTGCATTACTTCATTGAATCTTTAGAACAACCCTGGGAAGTGGGGTATAATTGGCTCCATTTTAAAGAAAACAATACCACAGCTATGCAGTTTGAGTAATGGTCCCAAGATCACTCCAAAAGGAAAAGTGTAGCACCAGATTTGGAATCAAACAGGAAGACTCCAGAGCCTAAGTTCATTCTCTGCGGTCCTGCTCTACTTGGTGGTGGGGAAGGGGAGGGAGGAGATGAGGTGAGGTTAAGGAACAAATACTTCAGTGTGTGCTTAATCTGCCTCCTCCTGCACCCTGCCCTCCTCCTGAAGGTCTGTCCTGGCCACGGCAGCCTACGTTATGTCCTCTTTCCAGCTTCTGTTTTGACCTGGTATTGACGTTTGACTTGGCATGGCTTATCATTATCTCTATCTTGGTAGGATTGCAACACCCTAGTGAGCAGGGAATGTCCTCCAGCTCCCTCGGGCTCTCCTAGGATACCTTACAGCAGAGGTCAGGGTAGGGCTGATAAACAATTATAGTTGCCCAGAGCCCGGTACCTGGTCCACAGCTAGGGTGACCAAACATTCTAGTGTGTTTCAGTTTTAGCACTAAACTCTGGCATCCTGGGAGGCCCCGCAATACTGGTTGGTCACCCTATACCTCATTTGACAAGCAAGGACATTGGTCCTTGGGGGACACAGTGTGGTCCCAGTCTCACCCATGGTTATTGGTGGAGGCTGATCCCAAGGCCTGCTCTCTGACCCTGATCCAGTGCCCTCTCCTCCTGCTGCTTTAGAAGTGAGGGCTCAGTCTCCTGCTCTCGCTTGTTAGGTCAAAAGCTTTTAGAGACAGCCACCGTCTTCTCTATGGGCTCCGAGATGCTTCTTATTCTCTTTTGGAGAAAAGACGCCCACAATCAAGAAGCTTTGGCTGAGCCATCCTTACTTACAGAGCTTGTGCTGGGCAAGTCTTGGAGGGGCAGCCTGTGCTCTCTAGGGGCTTGTTAGCCTAAAGGAAATGGCTTTTCCTGGAACCACAGAGCACAGCAACTCTTCAGACACGCTCGGTCAGCCTGCAGGGGCAGGGGGCGGTTGCCAAATTCTAATGATCAGAAATTAGAAACGGGAACAGTGAATTCTAGACCAGCAGCCTCCAAAGTGGGATGCACAAAACTATCCTTTGGAATAGGGGAAGAAAATGTTAGGACATCTATTTGTATTTACATTTATCACTCTTTAAAATGACTACATCTGTGTGCACTTTATCATGTATGTAATATGAGCACCATATGGCGCATGATGGGCATACAAATACACACGTGGGGGTGGACACTGATGGGGGTTGCTCATTCAGAAGTGCTCCCTATGTCTCCGCAGTGGTATTTTAATGATCATGAGGTGGGCTGGCTGGAAGATGGTCACTTTCAGCAGAGGAGGTTCAGAAGAAGGAGAGAGTGAGTCTTAGAGTAAATTGGCTTAGAACATCCCTTAGTTGATGTTTAATGCAGATGATGCTTAAGTATCTCTGGATGGTGTGTGATTTCTTGGAGCGATTTTGTGCATCAGGAAGTGAACTTCCTGCAGCCACATTTTGAACATCTTGTTCCATTACTTGTCTAACAGGATGCTCACATTAGCTGGTGGGTGACAAGAGGCAGGCTAGACAGAGCAGAGGTTCTCAAAGTGGAGTTCTCAAATCAGCAGTAAGAGCCTCACTTGGGAACTTGTTGGCGATGCAGATTCTTAGGCTTGCTTTCAGCCCCAATGACGCAGCGACTCTTTGGGTGGGGCCCAGCATGTCTTGTTTGGACCATTTGTCCAGGTGATGCTGATGATAGGCAAGACTGAGAACCATGGAGATATGCAGGCAGGGGCACACAGTTTGAATCCTGGTTCTGCTCCTGCTGCTTCTGTGGCCTGGGACAAGTGACTGATGGTCCAGAGCCTTGATTTCCCCTTCTGACAAATGAGAGTGGTAACACCGCTCTCTCAGCATTAGTATGAGGATTAAAATAGGAGACAGCTGATGTAAAGTGCTTAGCACTGTGCAGAGCACACAGGAGGTACTGCATATCTAGCCTCAGTTGTGATTTTTACCATTAATTGGATTGTGATGGAGGACAGCAACTTCTATAAGGAGGTGGCACAGAAATGTCTGATTTCTCCTTCCTTCTTTCAGTAGCTCTGTGACCTTGGGCACATCATTTTCCTTGTCTATAAGATGTAGATAACGACACCCATGTAACAGGATAAGTGAGCGGAGGTGCCTGCAGTGCTTTGTACTTTGTAAAACACCAGCCAAATAGGAGAAGTTTCTAGAGAGCTCTTTACTGAGGCTGCTTCTACTTTGTCCTTTCTGGAAAATAATTCCCCTCTGCCCAAATAGTGAATGAGAGAGGAGAAAAAAGCCAGAAATCCCACGGTGCCAGACCTGCAGGCACAAAAAGCGTTTGCACCGTAGGTGACTTTGTTTCCTCTGAGTGCCATTTTTGGCCCCTCCCACCCTGGTCCTCCTAGATCCTGGCCTCAGCTTACTTCCCCTGTGGTTCCATGTTGATTCCTTATTAAAATGTCACCTGCAAGTCATGAAAACTCAGTGTGGTTTCCTGAAAGAGGAGGGGCAGTGATTGTCCAGAGTGTTCTCTTGTCACGATGAGAATTGCTTGGGCGACGGTGTCAAGACAGCAAATAAATTGCCTCCTCCCCTTCAATGTCTCCGGGCTGTTTTTGCAACATGAACGGTTCCAGTGTGGAGATAATCCTTGCTCGTCTTTTCACCAGGTTCTTGAATGTGGAAAATGGGCAAACAGTTCTCCCCCACCCGCACACTCCTGTTATTTCCAGTGTCCAGTGGGCACACACCCATCACCAGAGAGGCCTGGAGTGGCCAGCAGGGGCGTCTGGAAGTCTGCTCTTTTCTCATGAGAGTACTGAGGGCCCAGTGAGGTGTCTGTAGAGCAGAGATAGAGCCAGGTGATCGGAGAAGAGAGCCCTCCACCCCAGTTTTCCCAGGAGGCGACAGCCCCCATCTCTGGGGGGAGTGGCGCATGCCTTCCTCCTCATCACCTGCCCCGATGAGCCCCACATGGATGAAGTGAGAGCTTGTGTCACCACCCTGGCTCCTAAGAGGCTGGTGATGAATAGGGATGGCAGGAAAAAGGAGCTGGGCTCTGCTGTGACATGTCTCTACTTTTCCAGAAAATTGCCGGATGTCCTTCCCTTCTAAAAGTTGAAGGGAACAGAGGAGAGGAGAAGGGTCGGAGCAGAGAGATTTCTGATATGCTGTTAGTGGCGCTGCCAATTAAAAAGAAATTAAAACAGAAATCTCTGTGGGCTGCTGGAGTGAAAAAGTCTCCTCTCCTGGCCCCTCTAAACCCTTGAACAAATTAATTGGTTGGATGTTGACTGGGTACCAGTGAAATTCTTAGATATTAGGTCTTCTTCTATGGTAGGCACAGAAGAACAAGGTGTGTGTATGTGTGTGTGTGCACACGTGAGAGAGAGAGAGAAGAGAGGAAGGATGGAGGAGAGAAAAAGGGAAGGAGGAAAGGAGGGAAGGAGAGCAAGAGAGAGACTTGGGGGCATCGGGGTGGGTTGGAGCAGTTCAGGGATTGAAATCATGCTGCATGACATTTGGGCATTTTGGGGTAGCTGAGACAAAAACTGCTGGAATTTCATTTTGAAGATAAGAAAAGTACTAGGAAAGAGAGCTTCTTTAGGCCAGAGGAGAACAGATTGAGGCTGTGAAGGACTCTTGGCCCCCAGCTCTTCTTGTTCTCTGTGGACTTTCAAGCTTCTGCAGGGAGACAGTGAACTGGGAGGAATACATAGTGACTGTGAAGGATACATGTTGCTGGAAGGGGCAGGCAAAAGGTCCCAAATGGCCCTGTGGTGCTTTAGTTGGCAGAGAGATGGACAGGTTGATCCTGCCCTTATGCCGTCTCATACATTTGTCCAAAAGCTTTGTTTCTGCTGCGTGGTCAGAGACAGAAGGAGGAGGCTGCCTCCTCTTCCTGGGACCCGGATGTTTGGTTCATCTGGGTTCCTTTCTGATTTTGTGATGCCCTAAGCCTGCTGTCCCCACAGCCCTTCTTTCCTTTTTGTAGATTCTCTTGCAAACTTACAAAGTGTCTGTAACCTTTGGCCCTGGGACCCAGCATGAGCAGCTTACTGGAGTCAGGACAGATGCATGTGGGTGCTGAGCAGAGCCCTGTGGAGCCTCGGCCTCTGGCCTCCTTAGCCAGCTGCTGCCCTGTCCCAGGGACAGTGCGGCCTCCCAGGGAGCACTTCACTCCAATCTCTGAGCCATAAAAAATTAAACTACAGGGCTATCAAATATTTAATCTGCCTGAATAATGAACGTGGGCAGATTCTTATGAATTCTTTGCTTTGATTAAATAAAATTGAAGGATGGGAACTGTCTGCTTGGCACAGTAGCTGAAGGCAATGCAGGGTAGTCACTTTGTGCCAGGGATCTGGGCCTGAGTCTAGAAGAACCATTTGGTTCATGTTTCCTCACCCACTGTCTATACTTCAGTTGTGGATAGCCCTCTGGTCTTTATTGTTCTTACCTGTAAAATGGGGATAATAATGATAATACTACTTCACTTACAAGATTAATGTATGAGATTTATATCAAAAGCCTAGTACCTGGCACCTGTTAGTTTCTTTTCTTTTTTTGTTTTTTTTTTGAGATGGAGTCTCTCTCTGTCGCCCAGGCTACAGTTCAGTGGCGAGATCTCGGCTCACTGCAAGCTCCGCCTCCAGGGTTCACGCCATTCTCTTGTCTCAGCCTCCCCAGTAGCTGGGACTACAGGCACCTGCCACCACGCCCGGCTAATTTTTTTATATTTTTAGTAGAGATGGGCTTTCACCGTGTTCGCCAGGATGGTCTCGATCTCCTGACCTTGTGATCTGCCCGCCTCGGCCTCCCAAAGTGCTGGGATTATAGGCGTGAGCCATTGCGCCTGGCCAGGCACCCGTTAGTTTCTAAACAATTGTTAATATCATTCATTACTTTATTTCTAAAACAGCATGATTGAATTGAGCATTTCCTTGGACTTGGAAAGGTGTGATTTTGGAGGAGGGTGAACTTGTGTAGGCTGTTGCAGGGAGTTCCTTGACATTATCAGCTGATCAGTCCATCAACAAATTTATTTGTTCATTTATTTATTAATTCAAGGATGTTGGGTCCATTTTTCAGTTAGATTCTGGAAAGATAAGTGATTGGTCCTATCCCTTAAGGGAAACATGCTTTCATTGGAGAAATAACATGTACACGCTGTGTGTATGTGTGTGTGTGTGCACGTGTGTGTACATGCATACACGTGTATCTTTTTTTTTTTTTTTTTTTTTTGAGATGGAGTCTCACTCTGTTGCCCAGGCTGGAGTGCAGTGGCATGATCTCAGCTCACTGGAACCTCTGCCTCCCAGGTTTGAGATTCTCCTGCCTCAGCCTCCCAAGTAGCTGGGATTACAGGTGCCTGCCACCACCTCCGGCTATTTTTTTTTTTTTTTTTTTTTGTATTTTTAGTAGAGACAGGGTTTCACCATGTTGGCCAGGCTGGTCTCGAACTCCTGACCTCAGGTGATCCGCCCACCTCGGCCTCCCAAAGTGCTGGGATTACAGGTGTGAGCCACCGTGCCTGGCCGCACATGTGTGTCTTTATGTGTTCACCCTATGGGGAGAGAAAAGGTTCATGAAAGTTGAGACTACTGTGGGTAGGGTTGTCAGGGAGGGCTTTGCCGGGAGGGGGAATCTGTGCTAGGCAAGCTGTGGCTCCAGAGTCTTGGAGGCGCCTGTAACAGTCCCTGCGGTTTCAAAAGAATTCAGAGAGGGGAGCCATAGCCTGGTCTCCAAATGTGCAGCACCTTCTGGGCAGGCTTAGACTTAAAGGATATCGTTGTAAATAATGATTTGCTTATTTCTTGCTCTAGGATATGGGGTTTGTTTCTTTTTTTCTGGAATGCTTTAATAGGATAGTAAAAGTAAACGTGTCCCTGTCTGATGGCCCTTGGCTCAGCTGGAAGAAGATCAGCTCTGCTGCAATTTAGGAAGAGATAACTGGGGTCCATCACGTGGCTGGTTCAGACCAGGGTTTTATGACTGGGATTTGCCTGCCGGAGCCCTGGGTCACTGTGCCAGACTCAACCTCAGGTCACAATCTGGAACTGGATCCTTGCTGCCAGATGGGAGGCGGGCAGGGCCAGCCCTATGCTGTCATTGGCCTGTAGCCAGCTCAGGTCTGGTGGCAAGTGAGGGACACATCCTGATGTCTGAGTGCCCTGCAATTTATTGGCTTGTGGCTTAGGGGTGCGGGGGACAAACACCAATGCCACAGTTGACATATATGGGCGTCCTATTTGGTGGGGTCAAGAGTCCAGAGGGAGGCGCATCCAGCTTCTGTCTTGGCTGCAGGCGAGGTCTGCCCATGAGACGGTTCTCCTCCTTAACATATTCAATCCAATAATCGATGAGCAGGTATTTTCCGAGATCTGAAGTGTCAAGTACTGAAGACATCATCAGGCTTGGCTCTGTGGGACACACAAGGAATTATAAGGCAGGACCCCCTCATCCCCCTCAGGAACTAGCAGTCCAATTGAGGGAAGCAAGAGAGACAGATGCACGTGAAAGGTTAAACAACTTGTCCTAGCCTGAAATACAAGACCCGTGGGAAACAATTCAGGAAATGTCACCAGGCAGCATGTTCTTAGTGCTGCAAAGATCTGGAGGAACAAATGACCAGCCGGGGCACAGGGGCGAGGGCTTAGGCTTCTGAGGTCCAGTTACAAACTGTGACACCTTGGCCACCTGGGTTTACCTGTGTAAGTCTGGTCTCTATATCTCTCAAATGGGCACAGTAAGACCTACCTCAGAGACATGGGGAGGATTTAATGGGACCATGTGTATAGCACATTGCCTGACGAAGGGGGAAAACCTCACTGTGATGGTTAATTTATTGTCGTTGGCTGCAGGGGCCAGAGAGTCTTTGGGGAGGCTCTGGGGGTAAAGGCTGAGCCTAGCCTTACATTGCTCATCTTTTGGATAAGGTAAGGATGGAACCTTTGTGAAGAGGAAGACTGGACACCTCCTGCCCCCTCCCACTGTGGTTTGAGTGGATTTTATCCCACATCTGTTGTTTGCCTGGCATTGGGTGGCCCCCCACACCAGAGAGCTAATGCCTGCCTTCATCACTAGTGTCTCTGTCTCTTTGTTTCATCAGCTTCTTTATGTGAAAAGAGAGAAATGATCTCTGTCTCTTTCCAAATCCCAGCAAGGCTGAATAATATCTGTGGATATTCTTTTCTATTTCTTAATACCCTCCCACTGCTTATGGAAATCCTATGGGCACATTGTAAATTATCTGCAAAAAACAGCAGAGTGCAAAGAAGCAGAAATAAAACCTCCCATAATCACAACAGAAACATCTACTACTGTTCATGATTTGTTTTATTTTCTCCCAAATATATTACTGTGCATTTTTCTTTATAATGCCGAGATCCTAGAATATGTGCGATTTAGTGTTCTGCTTTTCTTCTTAACGTTATGTTATCAGCATTTCCAAGTGACACTGGGACTCTATAAACATATTTTAAATGACTATATATTATATGGATGCTCACTCCTTTTCCTTATATTTGCTCTTTACTTTTTCCTCTTTTTTGCTATTATAAATAGCATTGTACTGAAATCCTTCTGCAGAATTATGTACATTACCTCATTGGTTTATTTATTTAACAGACTTTGAGTATCTACAATGTGCAATACAATGTGCTTTTAGTTCTGAGAGGAAACCATCTGAAATAGCAAGAAGAGACATAAATGAAATACTTCACATGTAGAGTTTTGTGATACTCTTTTTTATAGTAAGTATACCTGGCTTGGAGTAACACTGTGGGCCAGTTAATTGTTCTGGGCCTGAATTTCTGCATCTTTAGTCACTAGATGGTTTCTAAGCTGCCTCTTGTCTCCAGCACTCTGTGGTCCTGACTGCAAATGTAAGAATCACCGTAGCATTCATCTATCCTTCTGACTCACTAGGGCTGTTTGTGTTTGGAGCATTCCTGGTGCACAGATGATGTGTTGATGGACTTGGACACAGTCTGTTCTCTTCCCCTCTCAGTCATGAGCAGAGCGTTCATCTGCTCAGTGCTTCTTTTTAATAAGTAGTTCAGGGGTTGACTGCAGCCCGGCTCTGTTGGGAATTAACACAGACATAATAGACTTTTATAAAAGTGTGAGCAGAGCAACTAAGCCAGTACAGACTTTGCCACATCCTGACATGCTAAGAGAGATGTCCCGTTTAAAACTCAAGCAGAGTAAATATTAGAAAAATGGTAAGAATTCATAGAGCATAAAGCTCATAATAAACTCAGAGAACACATCGTCCTGAGAAGTGGTAAAGGAAGAAAGTGGAATAGACTTCAACAAAATGGCATAGAATTAACGGCAGAGGGTATCATGTACCTGCAGGGTATTTGAACCGGGTGATTTTGTGTGGCAGTGCCTGGGATCCACAGACCCTAATGACACCCAAATTTGTGAGGCGTTGTTCTCAATTTATAAAGAACATGATTGAGACCACCTAGCACATTTAACCGGGGCCTGAAGGACCAGCTAATTTCCTAAAAATAGCAGTTTCTTGCTGGGGATATGTCTTAGGCTTTGCTGGCTCTAAGAACTTAATATTAACAATTCACACAGAAGGGATTGTGTTCAGGGCATTGACCAATACTCAGCTCACCTTTGAATGGCCAGAGGACACAGCTCTAAAGAAAAGTGTGCAACAAGGAGTGTGGTTGAGTGGGCATGTCATCTTCCTAGGTCACAAGTAACAAAGTGCCACTCCCCAACTCCATATTCATAACAGACATCCGTAATCTATCAGGATGTTCTTTCTTGCCAAGCCAAGATGCAACTTCAGGATCTTTTTTAACACAGTGCTTCAGGCAGCCACTACCACACAGATGGGGTTCATTTGCTCCTGGAATAAAACCTTCTTGTCATCCCTAGACATAGAGGCAGTCTTTCCCCTGTGAGCCACAGCATATGAGAAAATGTCACCATCTAGAAGGTTCCTTGGTAAGCATAGACATATGGTGGCATGATAAAGTGCCTTTCTCTATCCTGGGGATCTTTGTCCAAGGAACTAGGTGCCATCTTGAGTTAGACTGGCAAGTGTAGGAAAATAGAATTCTTATTCCTATCAGCCAACAGAATCTTCAGTGGTTCGTGTTATGATAAGGAGTTACACTGCAGACATTTCTCAGAGGGTCTGTTCAGTGTTTTATCATGTTTTCCATGGCAACCCCTGTGGGATCCACGAGGTTGGTATTATCTCCATGGCACAGATGATGGAGGCCCAAGGAAGACAAATGACTGTCAGGAGGCAAGTCATGCAGCTAAGAGCTTTTCCTGGAATCCAGGTGTCCTGCCTTCAGATGCCAGTTCTCTTGCTGGTTTTCGTTTTTGTTTTTCTAAAAATGTTTTCACCTGTCAAGTATGTGCTACTATGAATTCTGGGAGGGTAGGGTCGTGTGTTATTTATTTCTGTGTTTTTGACTGCTTTTCCTCTCCAATCTCAAGTGCTGTGACTAACACATAGGAAGTACTCAAGAAAATATTTATGGCATATAAGTCAGTAGAAAATCCATTCATTCATTCATTCATTCATTCATTCATTCATGAAAGAAACAAGGAGGTGCCCCGACCTCTTTTGCATGCTGGCCTTTCCCAGTCTGCACTGAGATTGTGCCCTGAGCTTTCATCATAAGAACAGGGTTCTGGCTGTGAGGCTTACCTGGGCACATGCACCTGAGCAGCAGACGATGACATTATCAGTCCACTGGAGACATTTTCTTCCTCATAAAAAGGCTAGTCATTAAATCTTTATTTGCAGCCTGTGACAGCAGGAGCCAAAAGCCTCTGACCAGCTCAGGACCTGGGGTTGGAGCTGCATGGACCCTGAAGAGAGGGATCCCTGTGCTAAGGCCTTCCAGGATGGTGGCCCTGACCGAGCAGCAGAGGGAGGAGGGCTTAGGGAGCGGGAAGCACCAATGCTGGGCTTGCAAAGGGCAGAGCAGTAGGAGAGAGGCCAGCACAGGAGGGAAGAGGGCTCACAGGAATGGGAGGTGGATTGGATTTAGGGCCATCAGGAGGGGTGGGAGGCCAAACAGCTCAGCTCCCCAGTCCCTTTCTGGGGCCATCTTTGTTTTCTGATTTATAATGTGTCCCCTTTGGGGATGGCCTTTTGACATGTGCTAATTATAAATTGTCCTTTGGTTCATTCCAAGAGTTCTAATAATTAGAATTTCTAATTCCAGTCCTCTGAGCTGTTCCCAGCAGCCTCATCCTGTGAGAGGAGCTTGAGTCATTTGCTCTCCTGCTCAAAGTCGCTGCAGGAGGCCAGTAGCATGAGGCCTGGAGGAAGTATCCAGGTTTGGGGGTGGGGGTGGAACTTCTTTCTGCAACCCAATACAGATATCCCAGAAGACCCTTCTCTTTGTGGTTGTGGTTTGTGTTGAAGAGGAAGATTTTGAAGTCAAATTGACAGGGCAGGATGGTCTATGGAAAAGAACGCTGGACTCTGGTTTTAGTCCAGCCAGAGCCTCACTGTGAGACCCTGAGCAAGGAGCTCTTTAGACCTCAGTTTCCTTGGCATAAATCCAAAGGAATCAGATCTGTGATTGCCAAGGGCCCTTCCAGTTCTGAGATTATTTGCATCTGTGAAATGTGCATATGGCGTCTTCTGGGTGGAAGTCCTCAGGTCATGTTTTCACCCTGCTTGTACTGGCTACAGGACTTTGTTTGCAGGCAATGTGATAACAAGATATTAAGTGACTTTATTAAAGGTCAAAGTAAGAACCCAAGCCTTGTGCTTTTTTTTACACTGCCTTATTTTCTTCATTAATCTCCCCTTGCCTTGGTTTCTTCATCTGTAAAATGGGAATAATAATACCTGGGAGATTGTATTGGTGAAAGCTCTATGTAAAATGCAGACCACTAAGTGTGCGTAAGGATCTTAATTTCACTTCTAGCCTTTGGGAGATGCAAGTTACAATTTCTCCCCTGCCTCCTTCAGCACAAAACCACAATCCTAAAGCGTCTTTAGGGCTGTGTAGTAATGTGGCACCTAGGTTTGTGGTGGGGAGAAGACAAGCACTCCAGCCTCAACTCTGAAGACCCACCTTGCCTTGCCCAGGGAGTTGCCCCTTGGGGAATCTGATAGATATAGATGTCAGTCCTGAGAAGCCACTGGGCACCCACCTGTCCTTGTCCTCTTTCGTAATGGTGAGCATGCTTGGCATAGTGTAGGCTTTCACTGGTACACAACACATGCACTCCTATTATCTCATTTACAGATGCCCAGGAGGGGGATAAGTTGAGGCACTTAGCAAGTAGAGCAGCTGGGACAGGAATGAAAGCTCCTAGCTCCAGGAAAGAGTCAAGCAGTCTCCTGACATCACCCACACCTCTGTGTGCTCCTCCTGCGGTTGTCCCACTCTGTCCTCCAGGGCTTCTCCCTTCTAGGCTCATGATCCGAGGCTGCCCCTTGCTACCCAGGGGCAAAAATGTTAGTCCTGGAAGGCTCCTTAAAGGTCATTGTGGGCCAGGTGTTTCAGTTAACTGATGATAGGATGGGGGCCAACATAATTGAATAGTTTCCAAGACTGAGCAGCTTGCTAAGGTAGCCTGGCTAAACCCACCAGCTCTCCTGGCCAGGCCAATGTCCTTTCTTTGACACCCTATTGCTTTTCTTTCCTTACATTCTCTCAGGGAGTCATATACAGTGACAGAGGAGTCCAGGGCTCTGTGTTGTTTGGCTGTCCAGTCTTTGGGAGAGAGAGAAAAAAAAAAAGAATGTGGAACATCCGGACAGGGCACACTTTACCGCGCCCTGTGTGAGTTTGCTGAGGTGCTGTAACAAAGGACCACTGCCTGGGTGACTCACACAACCGACAGCTACCTTCTCACCCTGCTAGAGGCTGTAAGTCTGAGGTCAAGGTGCCAGCAGGATTGGTTTCCTCCGAGGCCTCTCTCTTTGGCTCTTTTAGATGGCCGCCTTGTTTTCCCTGTATCTTCACATGGTCTTTTTTCTATGTCCTAATCTCCTGTTCTTATAAGGACATCAGTCCTGTTGGATGAAGGCCCACCCTAATGACCTCATTTAACCATAATCACCTCTTCAAAGACCTTGTCACCAAATACAGCCACATTCTGAGGTCCTGGGGATTAGGACATGAACATGTGGATTTGCGGGGAACCCAATTCAGTCCATAACACTCCCTCTCACATCATGCCACATGTGATTTACACGTCTTTGCTGTGTGTCTGGCTCTTGTAGACTTTGCGTTTTCACCCCTGTCTTCCTGTTGGAAGTCTTGGTGAATGATCAAGGGAGAATGTAGGCCCCAAAATGGAAAGAGTGTCTCAGGGACATTAGAGAGAGGGAAGCAGAGAGACTGCCCACCCACCCTTCATCCTTGTGACTGCTCTAAGGACCAGCCCTGGGTGAGGCCGAGGAGCAGCGCACCTGTTCAGAACGCAGCGAGGCTGAGCGGGGAGCTAGCTGGCAGTCCTTCTAGGGAGTGTAGCTGATTAAAATAATTATATTAACTGGCCCTCAAAGAGACTTATTTATAGACATGGTGACACGTTATTAAGGATCTAATTTGGATCAGGACTCTGGGAATCTTATTTTTAGGCCCAGAAGAGAGCCCTGCAGGCAGGTGACCAGGAGGTCTCAGATGGCTGTGTATTCACTCTGTCGAGTCAGGGATTCTCAAGGTGGGAGGCAATTGGAAAGGTCGCACCGGCCCACCCTTCCCCCGATGTCTGTCGCCCTGCTCCAGTGTCCCACTGAGAGACCATCCACCTCTTCTTAAATGCCTCCTGTGCCAGGGAGCCTGTTTCCATCCACGGAGGCCCCTCCTATCCTGTGAAAGTCAGGCTCTACTGAAAAGCAAGAGAGAGATTTCTCTCTAAATCTTCTGTCTGGTGGTTCTGGTCTCCCCTTGGGAATGGACAGAATACATCCGACCACTGGGCCGCTCTCTTCAGGCCCTTGAAGACAGGGCTAAAGCTCTTCTTGACCTCCACTGCTCCAGGCTGGGGCCCTCAGTTCATCAGCCCCCCTCAGGAGATAATTGCAAGAGCCTTCACCGCTCCGTTTCTCAGAGGATGTGAGTGTTCAGTTCTGCGGTCCAGCAACTCCTCCAATTCCTGCCTCCTGGGGATAGCTGTAATTCTGGGTTGAGATGAAAGTTGGCCAGTTGAAGTCAACTGGCCTTTGTTTGAGGGCCTATGGTGAAAACAGACTTCATCTAAAAAGAACTCAGTCAGCAGGCACCTGCACTTTGGAATTAGGGAGGAGAAAGATGGAGGCTAGGAACTGACAGAGGGGTTTTCCTCGTGTGACGGGCAGCACCAGGCCATGAGGTGACCCAGGGCAGGCCACAGTCATGGAGGGTTGGGGCACAGCACCCTGGTGGGTGGTCCCACTGGGAAGTGCACGTTTGGGTTTTGGTTTGCCAAACTCACCCTGCCCAATCCTAGTACGAGCACACCATGAATGTCAGACGGCATAGAGTAAGTGCACCTGGAGCCCATCCTGAGCCCCTGAGCTAATGTCTTCACTCCTCTGATCTCTGGGTTCCACCTGCCTCCTTTGTTGTTTGAAGGGTGGAACGGACTGATGCCTATGAATAAACACAAGCTCCGGAGCTCTCCACAGATGTCACAGATGAAAGATTAAAAGCTGCTTCTGCACGCACTGTTATTTATATTGTAGTGCCAAGCAACAACAGAATAAAAAGAAATAATTTTTAGATGTGGGAGAAAATCAGACTCTAGATGTTTGATAGGAGCTGTCATGGTAGGATGAGGCTAATTGTCCAAATGCCTATTTTCCTCTGCTTCCTTTTAAAGTTCTCTTTTTTTTTTTTTTTAATTAAAGCAAGGAAATAAACAGCATGTGTGTGTGGTGTGTGTATGTGTATGTGTGATGTGTGTTTGGTATGTATGCTCTCTGTGTGTGTGTGATGTGTGTGTGGTGTGTGTGTGTGTGACATGTGCATAGTGTGCCTAGGTGTGCTATGTGTATGTGTCTGTGTATATGTGATGTATGTATAGTGTGTGTGTAGTATGTGTGTGTGTGGTGTATTTGTGTGGTGTGTATGTGGGCAGTGAATATATGTGTGATATGTGTGGTATGTGGTGTGTGCAGAGTGCGTGGTGTGTGGGTATGTATGTGGTGCGTGTGTGGTGTGTATGTGTATGGTGCATGTGTGTATGTGGCACATATATGTGAATGTGTGTCATGTAGTGTGTGGTGTGTGTATGGTGTATGTGTGTGGTGTTGTGTGTGTATGTGGCATTATGTGTGTGTGATGTGTAGTGTGTGGTGTATGTATGGTGTATGTGGTGTGTGTATATATATATGGTGTATGTATAGTGTGTGTATACCACTTGTATGTTTATGTGTGTATAGTGTATGTATGTGTGATGTGTGTATAGTGTGTACATGTGTTGTGTATAATGTGTGTATAGTATGTGTGTGCTGCGTGTGTATTTGTTAGGTATGTGTATATGTGTGGTATGTACATGGATGGTGTGTGGACAATGCGTGTATGTGTGTTGTGTGTATATGTGTGATATGTGTATATAATGTATCTGTATGTGTGTATAGTGTGTGTGGTATGTGTGTGTAGTGTGTGATGTGTGTATATGTGTTGGGTGTGTATTATGTATGTATATGTATAGTGCGTGTGGGGTGTGTGTGTGACCTGTGATATTTGGTGTGGGGTGTGTGCAGTGTATGGTGTGTGCGTAGTGTGTGCTGTGTGTATGTGTATGGTGTGTGGTGTATGGTGTGAAGTGTGTGTGTAGCATGTATTGTGTTACGTGTGTGGTGCATGGTGTGTGTGTAGTGTGAGTTTCATTGTGTGTGGTGCTTGGTGTGTGTGTGTGGTGTGTGTTATGTGGTGTGTGTGGTATGTAGTGTGTGTTGTGTTACATGTGTGTTGTGTATTGTGTGTTGTGTGTGTAGTGTGAGTTGTCTTGTGTGTGGGGTGCAGTGTGTAGTGTGTGTTGTGTTACATGTGTGGTGTGCATTGTGTGTTGTATGTGCGTTGTGTGTGTAGTGTGAGTTGTGTTATGTGTGTAATGTGTGTTGTATATTGCATGTTGTGTGTGCGTAGTGTGAGTTGTGTTATGTGTGTGGTGTGTAGTGTGAGTTATGTAACATGTCTGGTGCGTATTGTGTATTGTATGTGTGTTGTGTATGTAGTATGAGTTGTGTTATGTGTGTGGTGTGTGGTGTGTAAGTGTGTGTTGTGTTACATGTGTGTTGTGTCGTGTGTGTGTGGTGTGTGTCTATCCATTGGATGAACCGGGCTACCTCTCTGAGGGCAGGAGGCCCTCTTGCCTGCTTCATTCCCCACCCCGGTTTTCTCCTCACTGCCTCAGCTGGCAGAGTTGTGCTTGATTTAGCTCAAGGAGCAAAGTAAGAGAATCCAAGTTTTTGGACAAAACAAACGCCTAGAAATTGTGCTTCTAAAGAAGTAGTTTTTGGTGGCTGTTGTAGAGAAACCCTAGTTGCTTGAAATGAAGTGAGAGTTTCCCAAGTTACACCCCAGTAAGATGGCAGATCCTGCACACAGGCTTTAAAAATAATTAAATTACTCGTTCAGTATGATCAGGATTATGGTCAAGTGCCTTCTTTCTGCTCTTCTGTCTGACTTGCAGCTAAAAATAAAAGTCAGGAATTAGATTCTTCTTTTTCTTCTCCACTGAAGAGCACCCTCTGTGGTCGCTGGCACTGATTAGGAGGAGATTCCCTGCCCAGAGCCCTCATGTCGGGACAGGATCTTCTGGCAGCACTGGGTGTTCAAGGTAGGGTGCCGGGCCTTTGGTTTACATTTCTGGATGAAGCTCTTCTGCTGCCCTACCCTTCCTCCGTCTGAGGCCACCCGGAGTCTTCCCTTTGCGGCACACAGTGAGCAGCTTTAGTGACACGATTCCGGGCCTCACCTCCTCAGTCTGCTGAGTCTCCATTACATCTGTGGCACCGTTTAAGAAGCCCATAATCATTTGTGGGGTAAATTAATACAGTACATGTCTCAGGCCCTCCCCCAGGATTGGCATAGGGAACTGAGAATTCCACCTGTTTCCCTTTCCTGGATTCCTGCAGTTGGTGACCAGTGGAGACGATGGCCCTGGGGTTTCTTCCTCAGCCCCAAATTCCTACATCCCTCCAAAAGAACCTCAGAGAGCAAAGGGAGCCGGAGGCATCCGACCCTGGCCTCGTTCTCACCGCGGCTGACAGAAGGAGCAGAATCTTGGCAGCATTGTTAGGTCTTCATCTGCTATTAGCTGATTAAAAAGTTAAAAAAAAAAAAATCTGTATCCCTGGGTAGCCCAGCCTGTTTCTTGCTGCAGTTGAAGAGTGACTGAGGAGCTATCAGTGGCTTCCCGGCCACTGTGGTGCTGTTTTTGGTCTCAAACCCATTGTGAATTGCTATCTTTTCCCCCAGCCATCAGCCGGAAGATCCATTAACAAATTAAAATTCCCTCTAGAGTCAGAATGGCTTTGGTTTCTGGGTTCTAAATGACCTTGATTTTAATTACCATGCCATACAGATTTGGATGAAGACACCATCACTGAATCCCTGGCTCCTTGCTGAGGCAGCAAAGAGCTGAGGTATTCAGTTTGGCCACACTTCTGGCCTCGTGGGTGATACCTCTGAAGTCCTTATTGGTTTCTAAAGGTCTTTGTGGCACTCCCAGTTTCTCAGTCAGCTGCTAGTGAGTTCACACACCTCTGAGAACTTTTCCAGGACCCCCAGTAAGCTTGCTCTAGGCCCCAAGGAGTCTCCTCTGGCAACCGTTATATTCAGGGACCCTTCTCAAGACAAATTTCTTGAGAAGACACAGTTCTGGCGCTGCCACCAAAATGCTGTGTTTTCCTTAGGTGGCCAGGCAAACTGTCCAGAGTGGTGTCTGCTCTTCACCTCATCTCGAAGGTGGACGTCTTGACCAGAAATCCTCCTTCTCCAATAAACTGGAAGGAGAGGCTTCTAATTTCTGTAATGTGGGGACTTGGATGGCATGTGGATCTCTAACTCCATCCTAAGTTGTCTAATATTGATAAACCAAGGAGAAGCGGGGTTCCTGTTGTGGCCTTTGAAGGTATTGGGTGGAGAGAACACAGGATGGGCAGGCGGGTCCTACAACAGTCAGCAAAGTACATGGCTAGAGCAAAAGAAACTTTGTGCAAGTGCAGATTTGGGACTCAAACCATTCAACCTTAAGGTGCTTGGGGTGAAGTGGTTGGGGAGGGTGGTGGGGATTGTGAAGTGTGTGACTTGCCTGCAGAATTTACTGTTCCCTGCTTTCATTATAAGCCTCTTTTCTCACACAGAAGAGTAAGATAAAGCATGTGGAGACCAGGTTGGGTTAAGACTCTGTACTAATGACAAGTAGTGCAAGAAACATTTGCTGGACACCTACTGAGTGCTGGGAACTGGGTACTCAACACATCTCCGTGAGGAAGGGACTATTATCATTTCTATTTTCTTGATGAGGAAAGGGAGGCAGTATATTAGTTTGCTACGCCTGCTGTGACAAAGTACTACAGGCCAGGTGGCTTACACAGCAGAAATTAATTTTCTTACAGTTCTAGAGGCCAGAAGTCTGAGATCAAGGTGTTGGCAAGGCTGGTTCCTTCTCTGGGTTGTGAAGGAAGGATCGGTTCCAGGACTCTCTTATTGCCTTGTGGAAGACTGCCTTCTTCTCCCTGTGCATATATCATCTCCCTCCTGTATATGTTTGTGTCCTAATTTCCTCTTCTTCTAAGGACACCAGTCATATTGCATTAGGACCCACCCTAATGACCTCATTTTAATTTTATCACATCTTTGAATATCCTGTCTCTGAATACATCCCATTCTGAGGTACTGGGCATTAGGACTTCAATGTGAATTTTTGATGGGGAACATAAATCAGCCCTTAATAGGCACAGAGGGGCTAAGTAACTTGTGTGTAGACACAGAGCTATAGGAGAAGATGGCAGGCATTCTGACTCCAGAATCCCCTGGTTCTGACAGAATCCCCTGACATTTCTGACAGTTCGAGACCAGCCTGGCCCACATGGTGAAACCCTGTCTCTACCAAAAATACAAAAATTAGCCAGGCATGGTTATGCGCATCTGTAGTCCCAGCTACTTGGGAGGCTGAGGCACAAGAATCACTGGAACCCGGGAGGCGGAGTCTGCAATAAGCCGAGATCACACCACTGCACTCCAGCCTGGGCGACAGAGTGAGACTCTGTGTCAAAAAATTTAAAAATAAATAAAAATAAAAATAAAAACAATGAAACAATATGCTGGTACTATTCAAAGGATAATACTTAATTTGCAAACTTAATATTAATTCCTACTGTACTACCAGAATGAGATCTGGTAACAGGATAAAAGTTTAAATCAGATGATCAATGCCATATTTTTTCCTTCCATGAATACATCTCCAGGAATGTGTACATAACCTAATTGGGAATAGCTTCAAGGTCAAAATTCGTGGTCCCTATGAATGTAGAACTCGGTGAGTGGCCAAGTGACCCTGCTGTGCCTCCCTGCCCTTTTGGAGCAGCCTTTCAGAAACTTCTGGACTCTCTGACCACTGTCTTCACTCAAGTCTGGAAACTTGGGAACTAGCCTTGACCTCGAGTTGGCTTTCCCTAAGGGCAAATGCAGGCATTGGCGGAAAAGGCTTTGGCGTTTATAGTCTCTGGCAGCTCTGTGTGTCCACGCAACTCTGATGCTGTGACATAGAGTTCTGCCACTGGATTCTATGACTGAGGATGAAGTCCAACTAAATTGCCATGTCTGGAACCCTGTTGGATCATCGCACTGGCACCCTGGAGTCCCTTGGGATCCCCTATTCGCTCAGCATTACATCTGCTGAGCACTGCTCAGTCAACATTAGTGAAGACAACTGCTTCGGAGACGGACTTTCCATCATCAAAAAATGCAACCAACAGAGAGCTTGATTAAAGTGTAGTTATTTGGTGTGAAACGTGTCCTGCCAACAGTGTGGCAGTACAGCCATGAATTAAGATGAAAACTGACACAGTCACTGAGTCTCAGCCTCTAAGAAGCAGCTGCAATGTAAGAGTTTTTTTAAAAACCGGTAAATCTATAAGGCCAAGAGCCAGGAGAGGTGATGGTGCACATCCAATGGAGGTGGCAATGGCTGTATGACATGGTGCCCTTCACAGTCTGGCCTAGAAGTCACCTTAAGATCACAGGCTAGGCTCTACGTTCCTCTAGCTGGATTTTTCCTAGCACAGGGGTCTAGCTTTCTTTTTTCTTTTCTCTACTTTTTCTTTTTTTCCTTCTTCTCTTCCTTTTCCTCTCCTCCCCTTTCCCCCCTCCCTCCCTTTTTTCTTTCTTTCAGGTCCTGTCTATGTGATTGCAACTTCACTGCCTCTAGGGCTTTCAAATCAAAGGTGATAACCTGCCTCCCTCATGGACATCAGCATCCCATGTGACAGAACAGGCAAGCCCTCAGTTCTGTGAAGGGGCGTCACAGCAGACAGAAATGTCCTGCATAGGAGGCTTCTTTGCTCATATTTTCCCCTCCTCCTTACCTTTCTGGCTCCTTACTCTCTCACTAGAGCTACATTCAGCCTGTCTCTTGCATCAGTCTTTCTGTGACTATTGAAGCCTTCAGTGGTTGATTATATAATGCAGTGAACTTGTTTCTTGTAGTTGATTACAATTTAACATATATGTAACATGTAGTATTTGTTTGTGTACTTGATTGGCCTTTGTCTCTCACTAGAGAATAAGCTCTTTGAGGACGGGAATCTTTTCTGCCTATTTCACTATTGCACTCCAGAGCTCATGCAGTAGGTTCTCAATGCATGTTTGTTGAACTACTGAGTGAGCATCGTTTGGGCTCTCTAACCATCCTCTGAGATACATGGGTGGCTGTGTCAATTGGGCTTTGGAGATGAAGAAGCAGCTAGCCAGCAAATGATGCAGGCCTGGGCTTTCTTAGCACAGTGTGTTTGGCTCAAGAGGACCGCAGTGATATCAGTCACTCCCCTGCCCACAGAGGGCTTGCTGTCTAGTTAGGGAGACCAGGCAAAGTGAGGGAGAGTGGGTGTGGAGAGTCCATGCTAGGCACTGAGGATTGAGGAGTGAGGGCAGCCAGGCTTCAGAGGGGCAGGGAGGTCTGGGCCAGGAAGAGGTGGATGCAGCCCTGGGCCTCATGGTCTGTCTTTGCCTTAGCTCCTGATGCTCCTGCCAAAGGTATGCCTTTGCTGGGCGTCCTACTTCCGGCCCACTGAGCTCCTGCCAGGAACACTTTCTTGGGATGGTCCCATTTTCTGCCAAGGGTGGATTTGGATCTGTTCTTTCCCTCTTAGCATCCCATGAGTGTCTCCATAGGCTGAGGCAGGTTGTGGACTGCCCAGCCCCGGGAAGCGTCACACATCTAGACCACCATATGGGCAGTGCCTCCTGAAGCTGTGCAATGGAGCAGCCTTGGGCTGAAGGATGGAATTGGGAATCTGGCTTGGACTGGTTCACCCTCTTAATGTAATATATAAAGGAAGAGAATATTCCTAGGGAGAGGCTACTCCTCGACCAGTTTTTCTGGTCTATGTTGGAGGAAGCCCACACTCATTAGATGCCTGCTGTTTGTCAGGTGCCAGTAAGGTGCTTTGTATATGTTACCTTATTCAGTCCTCTTGATAGCCCTCTGACACTGGCATTGTTATTATCCCCATTTTGCAGATAAGAAAGCTGTGGTTCAGTATGTTTAAATGGCTCACCCAAGGCAGACACAGCTAGTGAGTGGCACCATCCAGAATCAAGCTCAGGCTGTTCTAACTCCAAAACTCTGAGTATTTCTGTAATACCAGAATTCCTTTTAAGACCTGGGAAAAGCCCAGCAGCCCCAGGAGGTGCCATCCTGGAGCCAGAAGGAGGGCCCAGCAAAGTTGCCTTACCATTTGCATTAAAACACCCTCCATAGCTGTAGACTGACTGGTACCCCTGGGTCTGCAGGTACCAGCTTTGCACTTAGTTGAATCTCCAGCCTTAAGGGTCCTTCCCAAAGCCCAGGGAAGGCAATGCAGTTTGCTGTCAGCTGTCTTGGAAATCAGCTGTGGGCAGGGATCTTGGCCTATGCAAAGGCCTCGCTGCCACGCTTAGCATCATCAGAGACTGTGTGTTTGGTCTCTGGGTGGAGGCCGAGAGGGACTCAGGCCTGGTCATCTCAGAACTTAATATTTGAGTTACTGAGTGTGTGTGTGTTTTATTTTGGTGTGTGCTTAAGTCTCTCATCTATTTTTGTTTTAGAATTTTGGCTATTCCTTTGTTACCTACCCAAGCTGATTTACACACGGCCGCTGTCCTATGCAGAAGGCAGGTAATTGGCCACTTCAGCCCTGGGATAATGGAGGGAAGCAATTCATTTGATGAAACAAGTTAAGCAATAATTTAGAAACTTTCTATCTAAACGCTTGTGATATCATATCCTCCCAGATTTATCGTCTTAACTCTGTCCAACTCAGGCAATAGTCAGAATGTCTTTTCCCTTCCTGTCCTCACACCAGTCTGGGTCAGCTGTCAAGGACGTGGGCACCTTGAGGTACTTAAAAGAGTTTCTCTTAGAGGGCCGGGAGCCTGGCTTCACATCCTGGCCCTGCTTCTCACTGGCTGTGTGACTCTGACCCACTCACTTAACCTCTCTGAACCCCGGAAGCCGCATTTCTCAAGTGCAGTAGTGATATTGAATGGCCCAAAGGCAATGGGTAACACCAGACCAGGGATTTCCAGATGAAATGCTCTGGCTTACTTAGCATGACTCAGATCCGCTGCTTCCCCATTAGCAAGAGGCTGCTTTATAATTTTTTTTTTTTAATGGAGAGATATTAAGGCTTAAAATGACACTAAGAAGTCTTCTTCCTGACTGCAGTGTGTCCTTCAAGGATCATCTCCCCATCTACCTCTCTGTGTACTAATGACTCCAAGAAAGCGAAAGAGGGCAGCCTGGTAGAAAATGGAAACATTTATCTGTAAAGGCCCTCCCACCCTTCCGAGGCCTGCAGATGAAGGGTCTGACTTGAGCCTCTCAGAACCCAGGAGAAAGAAACAAGGCTCACTCATCCTGTAGCCCAGAGGAAGAAATTCTAGCACCCAGAGAGGTCGAGCAAGTACCATAAAACCACACAGCAATTTGATGGCAATGGCCGGACCAGGAACTCGGGGATTTTGACTCTTAATCTCGTGCTTCTTAAAGTTTAGTGTGCACAGGAAATCTGAGGATCTTGTGGCAATGTAGATTCGGGAGGTATAGGGTGGGGTCTGAGATTCTGTTTTTCTGATGAGAGCCCTGGTGATGCAGATGCCGCTGGTCTCTGGAGCTTACTTGGAATAGCAAGGGGTTCCATAAAGCTGGGAGGCTGGGGTCTTTGCAGCCCAATCTAGGAGGGAGTAGCCCTTCCAGCTCCTGTCGCCTGTCCCACTTCCTGTTACTAATTTGCATGTTGCCTCTTTTCCTTCCCTCATGCTCCTAAGGCCTGGGCACTCCCTTCTCCGCCACCCACTATGCTTCCCCAGCCCATTTTCTCTGGTTCCGTCTTGCTCAGCCTTTAAGTAAACAGCACTTCTCAACTGGGTTCCATGAGGCCTCCTGGCTCAGGAGCCTGCTGCTCTGGGCTCACAGTCCCTGTTCCATGGAGATTTGAGTGCCTGAATTAACTCTCTCTTGGAGCAATAAACCACCCTGAGTGCTAACCCAGTTTGTATTTTTAGCGTGTGCTCCATCAATTACTTAACTTGCAGAGCGGCTCCTCTCTGCTCATCGGGGAGGTGCCGCCAAAGAATGTTCTTCCTCAGGCTTTTGTGAGTTGCCCCTCTCCTTGGTCCCACCTCCTGTGAGGTCAGAGTCCTTTCTCCTTGATGCTGTATCCTTGGTATTTAGGAGGCAAAGTTTATTCACCCCGTTTTATAGAAGCGGAGGAAACACTGAGGTCCAGATAGGGTGACAACACAGTACAGTGTGATGGTGCCAAAAAGCAGGTCTCCTAAGCCCTTCACTTTCCCACTGTGGGGAGGTAACAAATGGTGGTGGGTGGTATCTTCCCAGGCCACGCAGGGCCAGGAGACTCTCTCTGAGCCAGTTTTGCAAGATAGTGGTATGAAGGGAAGCGGGTGGGGGCCATGCACTGTGTTACCTCAGGTAGAAGTGAGCTCCTGGCTGTGGTTTTTACTTGTAAAGTCCAGCCAGAAAACCTACATGCTGGGAGAATGGGGCCAGGACCACTTTAGTCAGTGGTTTCTTCCACCTTCTCCCCACCCCAGGAGGACCTTCAGCCATCCCCAGATAAGTCAAGACTTGGTTTGAGTTTCATCGAGGTTTCTCCCACCTCTGGCAGAGGCATGGATCAGCAACACTCCACCAAGAGGCCAGCAAGATGCTGGCTGTTTCCCAAGCTGGGATGGGGTGAGAGAGTGTGGCTTGGAAACTCAGAGGTGATAGAGGCAGCACCGGCTTCCTGAGCCAAGCTCTGCCCATGGACCCGAGGCCCAGGCATGAGACGACTTCATTCATCCGTCCATTGAGGAAACGTGAGCACTAGCTGTGTTCAAGACACCAGGCAGATGCTGTGGGTGGATGGGACTCTCTCCTGGGGGAAAGCACAGGACACAGTCCCTTTCCCAGGGACCTTACATCTTCCAGGGAAAGCTCCCATGTCTATCTGTAAAGGTAAAAGCTAAAAACATCACACAGTGTGTAAGTGCATGTGTGAGAGTGTGTGTGTTTGTCCGTGTGTGCATAGGTATATAAGAGTCTCTGTGAGCACATGAGCATCTATAGGTGTGTGCATGTTTACGTGTGTGTGTGTTTACGTGTCTGTGTGTATGCATGTGTATTTATATGTCTATTTGAGTGCATACATTTGTGTTTATGTTTGTAAATATATGTGTTTTCATGTCTAAGTGTGTGCGTGCACATGTATGCATTTGTTTCTCCATGCATATATGTATTTAAGTGTATATATGTTTCTGTGTATGTGTGTGTGTGTGCTCATGTGTGTATGTGTCAGCATCAGCGTGGGTATACATGTGTATATTTGTGTTTAGGTGTGTGCATCTGTCTGAATATATGTGCTGTGTGTATTTATGTTAGTGTGTGCATGTGTCTGTGCCTGTTTCATTGTGTGCGTGCGTGTATATGTGTGCATGTATGTGTTTATGTTAGTGTGTGCATGTTTCTGTGTGTGTATGTGTCCGTGTGTATGTGTATGTGTGTCTGTGTATGTTTATGTTAGTGTGTGCATGTGTCTGCTTGTGTGTGTGTGTACATGTGTGTGTCTGAATTTGTGTGTCTGTGAGCATGGTACTTTGGGCTGTGCCTTTGTGAAGCCCCATAGTCAGTGGGGAGTCCCCACACAGCCCTGGCTATAGGCTGCTCTGGAATTTGCCTTTGATGACTTAGATATGCATGAACAGGACATGTCCTCTGGGGAAGATCTGTGAGTCTGTCCTGGGTGTCCCCTGGGCAATGGGCAGACTCACGGGGAAGGAAGAGGAAGACAAAGCACACAGGGCCAACACTATTGCATCTGGAGCGTGCTTGGGCCCATGCTGGATATGTGACAGACTCAGAAGTGAGCCAGACCTGTCTAGTTGGGGCAACAAGCCCCATAAGTGCTCTGCCTGGAGGGGTGCTGAGGCAGGAAGTAAGGAACCTCTGTGGAGGGGTGACTTAGTCCAGCCCTAAATCAAGGGTAGAAGGCTGGGTGATCTGTGCCCCCACTCTCCTCAGTATTGAAATATCATTAAGCCCAAGACTGTACTGAATCATGAATCAAGACACATCCATGTCTGGTCCTGACTCTGCCCTCACCGTGTGACCTTGAATAAGTCGCTTGGCTTCTCTGGGCCTTGCTTCCCTCCCTGTAAAATGAAGACATTGGATCATCTCATCATTTAACAGGAACAATGAAATTCTACAGTGAAACAAGTTGCCCCACAAATAGCAGGGTGGGGCAAGGGTGACCACAGAAGAGCAACTTGGAAGTGGTCTAAGGATGTGGCTAAGAAAAGACGGAGGAGGGTCCAGGGAGGCCTCTTTTTTGGAGAAAAAAAAAAAAAAAAGATTAGGGAGTACAAGTACGGTTTTGTTACATGGATATATTGTGTAGTGGTGAGGTCTGGGCTTTTAGTGCACCCATCACCCAAATAGTGTACGTTGTATTCAATAGGTAATTTTTTTTTTTTTCTTGAGACAGAGTTTCATTCTTGTTGCCCAGGCTGGAGTGCAATGGTATGATCTTGGCTCACTGCAACCTCTGCCTCCCAGGTTCAAGCAATTCTCCTGCCTCAGCCTCCCAAGGAGCTGGGATTATAGGAGCATACCACCACGCCCAGCTAATTTTTGTATTTTTAGTAGAGATGGGGTTTCACCATGTTGGCAAGGCTGGTCTTGAACTCCTGACCTCAGGTGATCTGCCCACCTCGGCCTCCCAGAGTGCTGGGATTACAGGCTTGAGCCACCACGCCCAGCCCAATAGGTAATTTTTTATCCCACATCCCCTCACCGTCCCACTTTTTGGAGTCTCCAGTATTATTATTCCATTCTGTATGTCCATGTGTACCCAGTTTAGCTCCCACTTATAAGTGAGAACATGGGCTTTTAGCGTACCCATCACTTTCTGTCTGCCTTTGTTTCTGAGTTAGTTTACTTAGGATAACGGCCTCCAGTTCCCTCTGCGTTGCTGCAAAAGACATGATTTCATTTTTTTCTAAGGCTGAGTAATATTCCATGGTGTGCGTGTGTGTGTGTGTGTGTGTGTGTGTGCACGTGTACCACATTTTCTTTATCCAGCCATCCATTGATGGACACTTAGGTTGATTCCACGACTTTCGTATTGTGAATA
Source organism: Pongo pygmaeus (assembly GCF_028885625.2). NCBI lineage: Eukaryota > Metazoa > Chordata > Mammalia > Primates > Hominidae > Pongo > Pongo pygmaeus. The sequence goes on from NC_072381.2 coordinate 64,891,470, forward strand.
GTGCTGCAATAAACATACGAGTGCAGGTGTTTTTTTGGTCTAATGATTTCTTTTCCTTTGGGTAGATACTCATTAGTGGGGTTGCTAGATTGAATAGTAGTTCTATTTTGAGCTCTTTGAGAAATCTCCACACTGTTTCAGGAAGGCTTCTTGAGCTTGGTCTTAAAGGATGGGTGGAGAGGGAGGCAGAGAGAATGATAATACAGGAAGAATCTGAGAGGTGGGAGAGCACAGCAGACTTTATCAACAAACATTCATATAGCACTCACTATAGAGCAGGAATCATTCTAAGATAGGGGTTAGTGAACTATGGCCTGCAGGGCAAATCTGGCTCACTACCTGATTTTATAAATAAAGTTTTATTGGAATATCCATTTGTTTACATATTGCCTATGGCTGGTTTGGAGCTACAAGGACCGAAGTGAGAGATCATGAGAGTCTTTGTGACCTGCAATGCCAAAGAGTATTTGCTATCTAGCTCTTTATGGAAAAAGTTTGCCATCCCTCTTATAAGATCTTTAAAAGCATGGGCTCATTTAATTTTCTTGACAACCATATTGGAAAGTTATTGTTATTGTGTCCACTTTATAGATGAGGAAATGCAGGCTCAGAGAGATCCAATAGTGCGCCTAAGGCCACGCAGTGAGGAAGGAGATGAGACATGACCTCAGGCAGTGGGCTCTGGAGAGTCTGTGTTCTGGCCACTGTGCTGTGCCAAGAGTGGGCCCCTGGGAGGAAGGCTAAGGTGAGAAGATTTTGGGTGCTGGTCTTCAGAGCACTTTCTTGACCTTGCCAGGGTTGTGACCAGCACAGTGATGTCTCAAAGCTGTGTTTTGGTTACCGCAATAATGTGGATATTCAGGGACCAGCCTGCCTAATGGGGATGCTCAGTCTCCAAATGTGTCTCTCAAATGCTAGACAGTTCTTGGAGGCAACACCTACATGCTGTTAGCCAGGCACTGCTCACAAGGGTTTCTCCATAAAGATTTCCGATTTTAGCTTATTAGTCAGTGTTTGTATGGTTGCTGCGTGCTGTGGTCTGTGTCCTAGCTGTCTGCTGTAGATCACAAATGCTTGGAAGGCCTGGACTGTGTCTCTCTCTGTGTGTCGTCTCCAGGGAGAATGGCTTCTCATCAGGTCAGAGGATTCTGGGGCCACATTCCCATTGCGAAGAAGCTGTCAAAATGCCTGCGTCCAGAGGTGCTTTAACAAGAGGAGAAGTGACGTGCAGGAGAGGCTGGTGATCGTGGCAGAGGCTGTGAATGCCCTGCCCATGCCCCCAGGCCACTCTATTCCTATCCCACTCAAATGCCCCTACTGTCAGTGCCTTCCCTCCCCCTACCACTGTGAGCCAAGACATCTGGAAGTGCCTGCAGCAAATACCCCCAGGTGCAGCCCTTGCCAATGATAGACCCTAACGGGGGTATAAATACCCCAGATTCTACCCCCTCAGATGACACAGCTCTGAGGCATGTTCTGTCCCAATGCTACCCCGTGATTTTCTGTAATGATGGAAATGTTCTGTATGTGCGCTGTCCAATATGATAGCCACCAGCCATCTGTGGTTATTGAGCTTTTGGAATTTGGCTAGTGGACTGAGGAACTAAGTTTTTCAATTCAAGTAATTTAAATGTAGATAGCTCAATGTGGCTGGTGCCTTCCATGTTGGACAGGGTGGTTCTGCCCCATCTCCCAGAGGTCCCCAGTGGCATTGAGCCTTGGTTGTCTGCAGCAGTGTCCTGACAATTAACAAACCCTGCCCTCTCACTTTCCCATTTTATTTCCCCACTCCCCAGCTGGTTCTCCCCTGGGATCACTACCCAAATAAACTATTCATGTAAGCCATATGAAATTGCCATTTTTGAGATTAAAAAATGGTTGAATGTCAGTATTTTCAAATGACTAAATTTGCACTGAAATCTCTACCATGCATGTGTGTCTGGGGAACCCCACCATAACAGGGTGTTGGGATTCGTGTTTGTTCATGTGTGTAAGTTGAAGTCATTCCCAGTCCAGGCAGGGTTCTAATCCCAGCTCTGCTTCCAAGTGGCTGTGTGGCCTTGGAAACTCTCTGTGCCTTGGTCCTCAGGGAGGAGGACCTGCCCGTACCCCTGGGCTTGGTGCCTGCCCTATCTTTAGAATGGTTGGAAGGAACAAGGGAGCTCATAGATAGGGCTATTTGTTAAAAGAAGCCAGCACAGTGAGGAGGTAAGGTGCCCTCCTGCGTGGGTGGGGCCATTCTGGGGCACAGTGCCCTGGCCGCATTATCCCTGGGTGGAGGATGCCTGCTTGTGGCTGATGGAATTCAGACAGTGTGTTTCTTTGATGCTACAAGACTGGCTTTCCTGCTGCCCCACTTTGTATAATCGGGTCTTTTTGGCAGGGAGGACTTAGTAGCTAGCATGAGCTCCGAAGTAGGAACTCTAGGAACATTCACTCGGGCTGCCGTTTGATCTGAGCGAGAGCACAATTTGATGGGAGGCTGCTCTGGGCCTTACATTTGTTTCCCTAATTTAGAAAAAGGCAGTAAACAGTTTAACTACATTGCGATTGTGAGGCTTTTCATATATAGCTTTTTTTCCTGGAATGGAACCAGACAGGATGGGGGCACTGCACTTGCAGGCAATGTGGGTTTTCCCAGCCCCTCCATCTTCTTGACCTTCCTAGGGACTTGTTAATTCAGCTCAGATTGGCCTTTCCAGGAAGCTACCAGGCTCTCAGAATGCCCGTGCTGGAGGGAGGCTGATCCCACCAGGGACCCCAGAGGAAACCCAGAGTTCATGCCGAAATATCTAGTAGAAGGAGTTTATATGGGGAACTAGTTATAAAGGTGTCCAAGGAGATAAAAAGTTAAGCAAAAAATGGAGAGGCAGCCCAGAGAATAGCAATGGCAGGAAGCTGCTAGCATCCCTAGGGCTAGAGGGGGAAGGGAGGAGCTGGTTTTCTAGAACTCAGGATCCAGCAGCACCTGGCGGTTGCTGGAACTATAGAAGGCCTGCTGGGCTGGGCAGGACCACAAAGTAAAGGACTCTGGGGAGGGCAGGATACCCAGAGGTGATAGATGTAATGATGGAAATGTTCTCTATCTGGAGATGCCACCAAATGCAGAAGGAGGGAGAAATGTCCTGGTTTCTGCCTGCCCCCACCCTGCAGACTTCTGTCTGCATTCCTGCTGAATAGAACAAACTTCCCTAGAAGAAAGAGCGAGGGAGCCTGGGGAGTGTAGTCCACAGTCCACAGACGAGGGGTAAAGACTGAGTCTGAGCAAGCAGGCCAATGACCAGCAGGGCGGCCCAAGAGCCTTTAAGTGAGAGGCTGTCATCCTGGGGCTGTGAATGAACTTCGGAGGGGTCCTTGCCCTTCTAGGAAGTGCAGGCATATTTTGTCTCTATGTAAGCACATGCATTTCTCCAGAAAGAAAGTTGGTATCTTCAGATTCTCAAGTTGGTCTGTGCCACCAAAAGATTCAACATAATCAATAACCAGTAATCCAACCAGCTTATCTTAAACATGGGAAGTCTCAGGGCTCAGAGAAACACCCACAGCGAGAGTGTCTATACTGTTGGTCTAGGGTCCTACTGGATGTTGTCCTTCAACTGTCCTGGAAGATCCAGCCTGTTAGGAGAGTCCCCTATCTGTTCCCTGCCTCTCCAGAATCGACTGTGTCCCATCTTCTCGGTCAGCTTTCCCTGATCTCAAGCACACAGACCTGCTCCCACAGTGCACTTCTGCAGCCTGGGGAAACCATACCATGGATGTGGATCCTGGTCTAGATGCGCCACATAGTGCTCGATGCAGGCAGAGCTGGCACTGGAAAGAGGGCCCAGTCTCCTCCATGCAGCCTCCCTCCTTCAGCAAACATTTGCCTTGCACCTGCCATATGCCAGACATTTTGCTAACTGCCAGGGATATGGCACTGATCAAGATAGATGATGTCCCTGCTGTCACGGAGGTAGAAGTGGAAACAGAAAACAAATGAGAACAAATGCAGCAACAAGGTCATTTCTGATTATGATAAGTGTGGAGATAATAGAGTAGGGGGCTGGCAGTGATTCGGGTAGAGTCTGGGGGCTACTTTTGATGGGGAAGGTTTCTCTCCAGAGGTCCTGTGTAAGCTGACATGAGAAGAATCAGAAGGAGCCAGCTTTCCAAGGTCTCCAGAGAAAGTATGCCAGATGGGGACAAAAACCAGTGCAAAGTCCCTGGGGTGGGAATGAGCAGAGGAAGAAGAATCCATGCCTATGTGGCCAAAGACGAATCCTGCCTCACAGTCTTTGACTCTTTTGACTTCCCCTGTCGTGCCTCCTGCAGACTCTTCTTGCTTCCCTGGGAGAATGGGTGGCAAAGAGTGCCTTCCTTAGCCATGCTTCCTTGTGAGCACAGATCCTGGCAGGTGGCTGGAAGCCACAGCTGAATTTTTGCAGTGTCTTTGAGATGCCAGGAGGATGGCAGATCATTTCTGTTCAATTCATCAGCCACACAAAAGCCCTGAGATCAAAGAGCATGGGCTTAATTTATTTTGTTTATTTTGCAGAGGAAATAGTGCTTCCTTGGACTGAAAGCTCTGAGGACTAAGAGCTGAATGGAAAGGGGGCGTTTGGATTAAATGAATGGGCTGGCCAGCTCTGACCCAGTTTCCACCCAGTGCAGCAGTGATGGGGGAGGGAATTGCCTTCTGGTTCTCTGCTCTGGCCCAGGGGCTGGTCATTTCACAGGGCTGGGCCTTCTGTGTGAGTCAGGTTTGATGGAAGTGTCCTTGTAGGTGATTCACGGGGAGGAGAGGAGGGGAACCGGGAGTAGTGGCCTCAAGCCCTGCCTGAGTTCATCCTTGGATCCCTCAGGCTTTCTTGACACTAGCTCATCACCTTAGCAATGAGGACAGGTGCAGATTCGGGTGAAGCTCACCTACATTTCATAGGAGCCCATCAAATGTGAGTGAACTGGGAGAAGGAAATCACTGAGCCTCACATGGGAAAGGAGCACTCAAAGTAGGGAATTCTGAGGAAGCCTAGAATGGGCTGGGCAGAGAAGGCAGGCGACAGTCCCACTCATCATCGTGACCAGGCTGGACCTGTGATTGCAGTGAATGAGACTTGGCCAGGAGAGGCTTGGGTCTAGGAGTCCTGGGTTCGAGTTCCATTAATTATTTGACCCTGAGCTGGTGACTTTTTCTATTTTAGAAGCCTCAGCCTCTTCACCTTTTTGCGTAGGGGTAAGGATAGCTGCCTGTGCTACCTCTTGGGCTTGGTGTGAGAGCCCGGTTCTGAAGATTGGAAAGTATTGCCAAGCACATGGTAGGTATGCAGTAAATATCTGTTTGCTTAAATGAAAGAATGCATGAATAACTGAAAGAGATCAAAGCTGATATATTCTTCTAGAACTTTATAGGGAATGAAGATTAATATGGCAAGGATAGGGAGGAAGTTAAAGCTAACTGCCACAAGGTACCTGTGGTGGAGGGTCCAGCGTTCTACTGTCTTGGCCAACTCTTTCAGGTGCCCTCATCTCAGAAAGATCAATGGTGCAGACAGACTGCAGTTTATCTAGTTCACATTGGATGGATGCCTTGGATCCACAACCCTAGGATACTTGGTCCCATTTTTGGATTTCTTGCTCTTCTAGATTGTTTTAGACAGCAGTCCATATGAAGACCTTAAGAGAGAATATAGCCCAAGGGTGATGGAAGGCTGCAACCGTGACATTTTGAGTATGCTCCACTAATTAAAAATTCAATTGTTAATCCCCAAGTAAAGAAGGAAAATGTGAGGGCATCTGAAGAAGAGAGCATGTTCGTGTATCGTGATCGCTGGCCAACTCTAGGTTTAACAGACAGAACTTTATGAATGAGGAATGAGGAGTCATCTAACTTAGGGTAGAGTGAAAGGGGTTCAGGTGGCTGAAACACAAAACTGGTGAAAACTGCTAAAGATAGCCACAGACATTTGTAAAATTATAGGCAGAGAATTAGAAGATGAACGAGATGGGAGAGTATCACTGCTTGGGAAATGTGACACTGTTAGAAAACAGAGAAACAAACTAGAAAGTGAGCATTTCTGTTTTTTTTTTCTCTCTTGTCTCTACCTAGGATTACTGTCTTTCGAATGAAAAGGAGAAAATCTCTTGCACAGAACTAGAGAGGCACTTTGAAATGCATTTTTAGGACCAGAGGGGCTCTATGGCTGGGTCCTGAAATACACTGTAGATGTGGTTGCAGAAGTGGGGAGTCTTTTGATGGACATTTTTTTCATTGTGGGTTCAATTTTTTTGCCTCTTTGAATGCCTGGTAGTTCTTGATTGGATACCAGACATTGTGAATTTTACCTTGTTGGATGCTGGATATCTTAGTACTCCTATAAAACATTCTTGAACTTATTTTCTGGGACATGATCAAGTTGTGTGGAAACAGTTTGATCTTTTTTGGGTCTTGCCTTTGAGCTTTATTAGGTGGAACCAGAGCTCTCTTAATCTAGGGCTAATTTTTTCCCACTACAGGGACGCTGCTATTCTCAGTACTCTACCAGGTGCTCTGTGAGCTTGAGATTTCCACTCTGGCTGGTGAAGGTGAACCTTTCCCAGCCCTGTATAAACTCTGGGAAATGTTGTCTGCTCCTTTAGGGTGTTTCTCTCCCCCACCTTGGATAGCTTTCACACATGCCTGTGTCCACCAATACTTAGCTAAAGACTCAAGGGGGTCCCTCTGCTGATCTCAAGTATTCACTGCGCAGTTCTTTCCTTTCTGCTGCCCTGGCCTGTGAATTCCAGCCTCCTTGGCCTCGCTGGAATCCAGCCTTCATCTCCTCAACTCAGGGAGACATCTGAGCCCTGCTGGGGTCCTCCTTCTTTCTGCTGTGACTTGGACACTCTCTCCAGACACGAAGTTAAGGCAACTGTAGGGCTCACTTTGTTTCTCCTCTCTCAGGGATTGCTGTCTTTCCCTGACTGAGCTCCAGTGTCTGAAAATCATTGTCTTGTCTGAATTTTTAGTTGCTTCAGGTGGGAGGAGAGTTCTAGTCCATGCTACTTCTTTGGAGAATCTTTGAATGGTGAGATAAGATTTTTTTTTTTTTTTTTACCTCTAGCATTCTGGAACTTCTTGTGCTTGTTAGAATTTCTCAGTGGGTGTCAGAAGATGGATTCTGGAATCTGTATTCTAATGATGTTGTGGCTTATCTCTGGAAATACTCTTGATTGGATTTTAAAACTGAGTGCTTAGGAGCCCTTAGAGAGGCAAATGCTGGTCACAGGGGCCAAGCTAGACTCTATGCAAACAGGTCAGGCTGGAATCCCCAGTTATCAAGGGACTGAAGTTAACCTGGAAGGTTTCCTTTACCATGACTTAACCTAAAGTGCATGATAATGAGTGTTAACTGGGTACCAGGCTTGCCTTTATACCAGGTTCTGTCCTTATAGCAACCCCGTCAGCTAGGTACCTCTATCCCTGTTTTCCAGATGAGATTAAGGAACTTTCCCAAATTTAGGGTCTGAATTCATGTCTGCTCACCCTTAAATGAGATGCCGCATTGGGCAGCATCTTTCTTATCATCTTGATTAGGGAGGATCCAAGAGCTGGAACTTGAATATGAATCAGTAAAACAAAAACAAAGAATCAGACACAAGATAAAGGATCCCTCTTTGTCCCTGAATTGAGATAAGAAAACATCAGAAGCAGATGGAGGCTAAGTACTGATTCCCAGAAAAGGCCTCATTTTTAGAAGGGTATTTAGAGATTATTCAGTCCCCAACTTACAGCTGTGGTTGACAGAAGCCAATTGGCCAACAGCTCTTGAGGTGGTGTCATACTCATGGGCAGACAGAAACTTCCCTGATAGGATTTTCCCTTAAACCTCCATCGCATGAAAGGACTTTTTTAGCGCATTTATAAAGTATATAATTACTATCCCAGTAGCTAGGTGCAACCTTGTCAATTATAAATAAATCATCACCTCGCCTCCTCATCACCATCCAAATGTCTTTTACGCTCCAATTTAATTAACCCACTTACTTTATTCTCTAATAAACTTTCACAAAAGTTAACCCCCCATTGCCAGCTCCATCTAGCAAAGAATGCTGGCTGGATGTCAGCCATGTTTTGGGCCCCCACCTGAATCTCCGCCTCAAATGTGATCATCTCCCTCATCTGGGGTCTCACATGAGGACATGAGGTCTGGGACATGACCAGGAGGCATGGCCAGTCTTACTGCCTGGATTGCGCTGGGGGTCATGGCAGGCGAAAAGATCAGAGAATGAGAAATTCCTTCCTCCTTCCAGAGGCCAGGTGGGAGGGCGGGGGAAAGGGCAGGGTCTTGTTGAATTTTGTTAAAAAGCACTTTGCTCTCTTGGAATGCCATCTCATGTCTAAAGCAGCCAAGATCATTAAGTAAATATAGGATCTGTGCTTTTATTTTCACTGCTATTAGCAAAGTTTGCAGGAGGAAAGAGACATTGAGTGGGGAGTTTCATCAAAGCCGGGGATGTTCCACAGGAAAATACTTGTTAGGCCTTGTTTCCTGTGGTGAAAGTCTTATAAATTTCAAATATGTTTTGTGACTCTCCACAAACTTTTGTTTCCTGCAGGTTTGTAATTGAGATATATGCCCTGGGGAGAAAAAACATCCAGGCACCCAAGTCCTTAGAAATATAGGTGCCCTGATAGGACCGTAGCTGGGAGACTTGCCCATAAAACAGGTGAGGCAGGTGCTTGAACATGTGGTTCACATGTTGCATAGACTGCCTACTCCTGGGCAGGGGCACACTTGGCCTGTGTTTGAATACACCTAGACTTCAAACCCAGTTTGTGAATCACCTCCTTTGGAAGCTGTCCTCACAGCCTAGGCTGGAAGCGAGCTTTCGTCCTCTGAACTTCAATTGCCCTGTATCCATACCTCTGTAGTTCGGGCTCTGGTCACTTTCTACCTGGGATTTGAGTTGGTACATGCCTTCTCACCTACTTGCCTGGACTGGACTCTCCTTTGAAGACAGGGCCGAGGTTGAAGTCATCTTTGTGACCCCTGCAGGTCATTGCACATAGCAGATGTGACCTCTCGCTAGTGGTCAGATCAACTTCAGGGGCACAGGGTTCCTCTTTTTATCTGCCTGATGGCCTCTGTCTAGTGTATTGCTCAGGATGACAATAAGAGGAAGATTCTCCCCCTGTTTAATTCCGGGATGTCACTGGTCAGACTCCCCTTGTATCTCAGGGGTCCAGGGCTGAGGGCTGTGGCTTCAGCTGAGGCTCTAGGCTAAGCCAGTAGGGCTTGTGTCTTGTATTTGTCTGTTCTCATGCTGCTAGTAAAGACATACCTGAGACTAGGTAGTTTCCAAAGGAAAGAGGTTTAATGGACTCACAGTTCCACGTGGCTGAGGAAGCCTCACAATCATGGCAGAAGGTAAATGAGGAGCAAAGTCACGTCTTACATGGCAGCAGGCAAGAAGGCATGTGCAAGGGAACTCCCCTTAATAAAACCATCAGATCTCATGAGACCTATTCACTATCATGAGAACAGCATGGGAAAAACATGCCCCCATCATTCTGTTACCCTGACTGGGTCCCTTCTACAACACATGGGAATTATTACAATTCAAGGGGAGATTTGAGTGGGGACACAGAGCCAAACCATTTCAGGTCTACTACTTTGGTAACCTCCTGGAATGAGTCTCATAGGGCCCTTCTATCCCCTGTACTCATGATAGTATGACTCTTTGGGTGGGTTTGAGGCAGGACATGACTGGTGGTGAAACCCAAACTCTATTATTAGAGAAAGTATATCCTCTTACTAGTGAGATACCTGAAAGTTTTGAAAAGGAGGCTTTTTATGATAATAAAATTATGCTTTTATGGTAGAAAACTTGGCAAATACAGAAAAATTGTAAAGAGAAAGCAACGTCTGTAATTCTGCAATGCAGAAATCACATTTGGGTATATTTTATTATTATATAATGAAATGTTATTCTGAAAACATAGATTGGTTAATATATATAAATGTTAATATATATATTGGTTAATATACATAATATATGTAAAGCTTTAAAATATACTTATTTTAAAAAATAAATCTGGGTACAGCAGCTCATGCCTGTACTCCCAGCACTTTGGGAGGCTGAGGCAGGTGGATCATCTCAGGGCAGGAGTTCGAGACCAACCTGGCCAACATGGCAAAACCCCATCTCTACTAAAAATGCAAAAATTAGCCAGGCATGGTAGTGGGCACCTGTAATCCCAGCTACTCGGGAGACTGAATTGGAGAATCACTTGAACCTAGGAGACAAAGGTTATAGCGAGCCAAGATCGCACCACTTCACTCTGTCTCAAATAAATAAATAAATGAATAATAAAGCCAGGGATGGCGGAGGACCACTTGAGCCCAGGAGTTGGAGGCTGCAGTGAGCTGTGATTGCACCACTGCACTCCAGCCTGGGTGACAGAGTGAGACACATTCTCTATTTTGAATTAAAAATAAATAAATAGGCCGGGTGTGGTGGCTCACGCCTGTAATCCCAGCACTTTGGGAGGCCGAGGCGGGTGGATCATGAGGTCAGGAGATCGAGACCATCCTGGCTAACACAGTGAAACCCTGTCTCTACTAAAAATACAAAAAATTAGCTGGGCATGGTGGCGGGTGCCTGTAGTCCCAGCTACTCGGGAGGCTGAGGCAGGAAAATGGTGTGAACCTGAGAGGTAGAGCTTGCAGTGAGCCGACATCCCGCCACTGCACTCCAGCCTGGGCAACAAAGTGAGACTCCATCTCAAAAAAAAAAAAAAAAAAAAATAAATAAAAATTAAATAAATAAATAAATAATTGAAAAAGTGAAATGAAATAAAAGTAACACATATGGTAAACATTGAAATAACTTATAAAAATATAAAATGAAAAGTAAAAGTTTTCTGCCCACCCTACCCCACCCACCCTAATCCTGGAAACCTCTCTCCGAAGATATGTACTCTTTCTAAATTCCTTTGTATGCCTGTGGGTCCTGGGGAGGGATGCATATACCAGCATTTACATGCATGAATACTTAGTTTATTTATTGTTTCTTAAACCTAGAAACATGTAATGAGCATTTCCCCTTGTGGTTGCTGACATTTCAAAACTATTTTTAATAGCATCACCCTAGTTTATCATGAGGATATCCAGTCTTTGTTTTCTGTTGTTGGGTATTGAGTTTCTTGCCAGTTTATTTCTTATTAAAGGTAACACTTCAAAATAAAGGCAGCTTTTTTATTTAATATAATTTGGTGTCTCTGCTTATTTTTTTCGGGATAGGTTTCCAGAAATGGAATTATAGTAGAAAGAACAGATTTTTTTTTTTATTTTAATGGCTGTTGGTAATTTTTTTTTTTTTTTCGGAGTCTTGCTCTGTTGCCCAGGCTGGAGTGCAGTGATGTGATCTCGGCTCACTGCAACCTCCACCTCCTGGGTTCAAACGATTCTCCTGCATCAGCCTCATGAGTAGCTGGGATTACAGGCATGCACCACTACGCCTGGCTAATTTTTGTATTTTTAGTAAAGACGGGGTTTCACCATGTTAGTCTGGCTGGTCTTGATCTCCTGACCTTGCGATCTGCCCGCCTTGGCCTCCCAAAGTGCTGGGATTACAGGTGTGAGCCCTGCACCCGGCCTGTTATTAGTATTTTATTCCATCAAATTAAGATACATTTTCAATGGAAATAGGACCATTTCTCTTGCCCATAAATTCTTTTTGATGATTTGAAGATTTAAAAAGTAATACAAGAAAACATACTATTGATAAAAATTTCAAATAATACAGAAGTACATGGAGGGAGAAGAAAAAGGGGCCCTTCCTGAACCTCCCTTCTCACGTCTGAAAGAACCCTGGAATTGGACAGACCTGAATTCAAATTTAGATGTCGCTGCTGATCAGTTTTGTGATGTTGCGAGTCTTGGTTGTCTCATATGTAAAGTGACTATGTCAACAATGGCCTTGTAAGATTGTGGTGAGGATAAAGTGAATGTGTGCAGAGGTCTGGCTGGTGGCAGGCACTGTGACAATTATAGTCTTTGTTGGTAGGTTGATTGCCTGTTCTCTGTGTCATGTGTACCCAGCAGACTCCAGTTGGTATCACCCTAGAAAACAATTTCCTCATTCTGATAAATGCTGGCCCTTTTCTGCAAGATTGCTTTAAATTTGGAGCCAATGGGATCACGATGCTGTGACCTCTCCAGGCAGGAGACAGTGTTTCTAGCAGCTTGAGGGGCTGCAGCTGACCCACTGAGCTTCAGCGGGTGTCCTGGTGCAAGGTTGTCCTACTCTTTGAGTAGCAAGGTCTTTTCACCCCTTTATGAGGATGGGCACACTCTGGATATCTATTTCTAAGAACTCTGACACTGGGGAGAAAACAATCAGTTGAGAGAAATCCCAGCTTGGATGTTCAGGGCATTCACTGAACATCCCCTTGGAACATCAGCCTGCTCAAAATTTTAGGCATGACACCATAAACCCTGCTATTTATATTGCACCAGATTCTGCAAATATCTTTAGTAACACTAAGCCCTTGGTTGTTTTAACTGCATCTCTAATTATAACCTTTTTAATATTTACGGTGGTGTCATGCCATCCTGATTAAAGTGCCGTGGTGAGCGATGCTGTTGGCACCTAGTGGCAGCATTGCTGATGAGAAGGTGTCACTAAAGCTGACCTTCCATCACTTCTTAAGTGAGCCATCATTTAGGATGGACACAGAGGTACTAATGAGCCACTGTTCTTGATCCCAGGATCCAAAACCTCTCAGGTGAGGCATCTCCCTCCTTGTGTGGTCTTCAGGGGCCAGCATGCTGTGCGATTCCTAGGGAGCCAGAGGAAGCCATGCTCTTGTGATGGCATATTTATTTCATTGGCCTCATGTCGTTTGGTCTACCTGATCAGCAGCTGCTGTGAGTGTGCCTGAAAGAGTGGCAGGCTCTGCAAGAGCTCCGTCAGCAAGTAGAAATGCTAAATTACCTCATGTGTTTATCAAAGGTTTATTGAGCACCTTTTGTGGCAGAAACATGGGCTGTAATAATAATGACCATTGACTGAATTTCTGGAGGGAGATGGGCACTGGTGGAGACCAATTTGAGCTCATGACATTTATTAGGAATCCACCTCTGAGAAGGGAGAGGCAGAGGCCGGAGTGACAAGAGGGACAAGTCGAGAGCTGATGCAGCTTCCACAAAACCTCGGCCAACCCAGCAGACAGCTCTGGAGTGGATTTATCCAACAGAGATGATCCCTTTGGGCCCAAATTGCTGTGCTTCTGTACCCCACCTCACTCTGTCACCAGATGCAGGCTGTCCCAGGAAGGGTGACCTTGGCTGAAGCTGTAGCTGAGGCTGACCCTGAAGGAACTGACAGCTGGGGGCTGTTTGCTAAGCCATTTCCCTGAAGCTGGGCCTCAAGTCCTTCTTCGAGGTGAGGTTGGGGACAGCACATCTCCATGACATGCAGAGCTTGATGAGGAGTTTGAGTTTGACCTGACCCTGAAGAGCAGGTGGGGCTTTGATAGGCAGAGAGGAGCAGGAAGAACTTGCCAGCTAAGCAAAACAGTGTGAACAAAGGTATGGAGGTAGAAAGAGAGGACGTTGTAAGGAAGTGCCAATATGGAAAACATTGCAGTGTGGACGCCTGGGCAGAGAGGCTGTCACCTTGAGAAATGGCCAGGGGCCACTTCTAGGGTGACCTTCTCTGGTGTTACTTTCTAGCTATCCTCTGAAGCCTGTCTTTCCTGACCACTCTAAGGAAGTCAGGCCAACTTAGGGATGTGTCTTCCCAAGTGACCCCCATTGGCCTTTGTTGGTTGTTCTCCAAGTTATTGCCTTGGGCAACTGGGCAGATTATCTGCATCTTCTTGCACAGAGTATGGATTTTCAAGGCTCAGCTCATCCTTGACTAAGATTGAGGTAACTTCTAGGGCAGCTGACCGGGGCCTTGAGAATCTCCCTGGGCCCTGTCATTCATTTCTCTTCATGGGCTCTTTTGGGGTGGGTGCCAAGGATCTGGGTACAGCTTCCCTAACTCCCAAGCTTGGAGAGGCCACTCTAGCTCTTGGACTGGCATCTGGGCCAGAAGCTACGGGCCAGAAGCTACCAGCCAGGCAACCCATATTTGCTGGGCATCTAATAGCCCCTCAGATGGTGAAAAGCTGGTGTTTGGCCTGGAAGGCTTATCTGTTTCCTCAGACAGCTCCAGACTGAAGGGACTTCATAGGCAGTGACTCTGTTCAGTTTCACTGGTGGTCCAAGGGCCTCCTTAGCTAGGCCCTGGGGGAATCAGGGGCTGTAAGAGCGGGACACAGAACAGAAGTTTCATCTCATGGAGGCAGGATATAGAAAGTGTAGATCTCTTTGGAGAGAGGTTTCAGGGAGAGAGGTTTCAGGGATTAGGGTCCAGCCAGCTCCCTCCTGATGCCAGCCTTACCTGCTAAGTGCCTTCTAAGCTTTCCCACTCACCCTGTCTTTGTCTCCAGCCTCTTTTGTTTATCTCTCTCTCTCCAGCCCACACTGCCTTTTGGCCGAAAAAGGCCATACCTTGAGTCCCTGTTGCATGAAGTTGGATTTCCCTTCATGTGTCCTCAGAGGCCCTGGCTTGGGTGTTGTCATGGTATTTTGTGATTTGACAAAGGAGGAGAGATAGAGAGGCCCCATCGCCTGTTTGTGCTAGCCTCTCTCAGCTTGACTGATGACTGTGATGACATCTGTGGACAGTAAGCAGGTCCCTGGTGGGATTGAGTTTCCTGAGCTATTCCATATCAGCATTCGAGAAGCCAGTACACTGGCTGCTAATTGTGCTAGCTTGTACCTGGGGCTGGGTTTGGGTTTCAGGTCCCTCCCTTCCTCCCTTTCTCCCAATGCTTGGTCTTATTAGGAAACATTGCGTAGCTAAAATAACAATTACTCTACAGATAGAGTAACAGAAATGTTCAAAAGTAGAGTTAATTAGAAACTTTCATTAAAGGACCTTGGACCTTGTTGCAATTGGTCATTCATTGATATTTTTCGGATCAACAAATCAACCATAGTTTCTTTTGAATAATTGCAAGTTTTTTTTTTATTTCTTCATATATATGCGCGCGTGTGTGTGTGTAAGAGAGAGAGAGAGAATATGGACGATGCAGAGGTGGATGGAGGATTATTTTCTGTTAAAATCCCCAGCGTGGCTCAGCTCACCTGTGGGGCCTGCCTCAGCTCTGCATGCCAGCTTTGGGCTGCCAGATAGTCTTGGAGGTTGCCTTATAGAAAGCAGGGATCCTAGCCCCATTTTTTTCCTGTGGCTTCCCTGAGTTTTTCTGAACATGAACAAACCTTGCTTTCCATCTCTAAATGCTGCTGGGTGGTCCTTGCCATTGGGATTCTGGAATTCTGGCCCTGTCTGGGGTGAGCCTTGGGCATCTATCTCATAGGCACTCATGCAACCTCAGTTGGGTTGCTATAGAAGCCAAATCTCATGGCCTGCTGGGGGCCTGTTTAGTTCTTTATGTCCTACCTCTGTCTGGGGAGATAATGTGGATGGTGACACTGTTGTTCGCTGCTCAAGTGGGGAATTCCCTCTATCATCCAACAAGGGTTTTCAAGGACCCAACCACAGAAGGGACTCGGTAACTCTTGGGTGTGTTTTTCCCCTTGTTCAGGGGGAATCCACCTTCAGAGAGGCTGCCCAGCTGCTCCCTGGGACTCAGCAGGTTCACTGGGTGGTCCTCAAGTCTTTTTGATGCTGGGGAAGTTCCCAGGACAACCGCCAGAGTGGTTAGGAGGCCTGGAATTGATAACCACCCTGAGGACAGCCCCTGTCTCAACATGGGAGACAAGAGAGGCATATGGCATGGCATTATAGCATTTTACAGTTCATGGACCAGCTGATAGGATAGTGAATATAATTGCCATGTAACAAATTAAAGTGGCTCCAAGTGTGCTAACAGGTGTCGTTTCATGATTAATTTCAATCAAAGTCATTAGTTGCTATTTAAGGATCTGGCTGCTTGGCCACCTACACCATACTTCATCTGGCTGCTACAGCTTTTGAAGAAGACAGAGAAAAGTTCTCTTTCTCTCCTCCTCCTTTCTTCATCCTTGGAGAATTTACTATGGCAAAACATTGGGTAAGTCTCTGGACTAAGTCTTTTCCCAGCACAGGAGTCTGAACAAGTCACTGCAGTAATTTTGTATGCTGGCAAGCCCCAGCCCTATTAAGTAACGTCCTGCAATGTGCTTGTCACCTTTCTAAATTACAGCCTCATAGTCTCAAAATGGTCTTTTGCAGAAGGATTTCTTTTTTTAATGACTTAGCATACAGGTCAGTATCCCATGTGTACTTAGAAAGGATTTGTAATCTCTATTTCATATGCAGGAAGTCTCTCTCCCTTTTATAATTTTAATTTTATTTTTATTGATAATAAATGTACATATGTACATGTGATATTTAATACAGTCATATAATTTGTAAAGGTCAAATCAGTGTTATTGGGATATCTATCATATTAAATATTTGTCTTTATGCTAGAAACATTTGAATTATTCTCTTCTAGCTACTTTGAAATATATAATAGATTATTTTCTGAGCTATAGTCACCTTACTGATCTATAAAACACTAGGTCTTACTTCTGCAGAAGATATTTTTATTTTCATTTCAGCATTCAGTATTGCTTTATCACAAATCTATCCAAAGATTGTCTCCTTTGGTTCCATTTGAAAAGGAACCTAGAAAGCACTTTAGAGGCGGAGCTCAGATGTTGCCATTTCTGAATTAGAAATAATTTGGCTCAGAAAGGTTAAAGGAAACAGCAGAGTTGACCTAGCTAGGAAGTGGCACAGCTAGGAATTGATCCCTGGCCTCTGATTCCAAAGCCCACTCCCTCCATGTTCCACGAGAGCCAATGCAGTGCCAGGCAGGGTAGATTCCTCGTGTGCTGGGGTCTCCGAACTTCATGAGGGGCTGCCATTCTCTTCAACTGGCAGCATGTCACCCTGCCCTCGTGTTCTCTGTGAAGCCTAGCCCAGCCATACTCCCAGCCTAAGAATAATTTTCCAAGTCGTGACCACAACCCATGAATAGCTCTGCAGATGCCCATGATGGGGGGATAGTGATGGATCTGAAGGAGGCTGGTGGCTATGCTAGACCATGAATGCAGGGCTTCGAGACAAACAGAAACCAGTCCCTGGCCTGCAGGGGTGTCCTGGAAGCCTGCCGGGACCACCGAGAAAAGCTTTCCATTGGGAAAACATATGTAGGCCCCTGGGAGGGACAGCCTTTCCCCCTCTTTTGGGAGCCAGTCTGGCACCTCGTGGGATGATGGTGGCCCCCATGGGCTTTTTCTTTTACTTGATTTCCTTGTCTATGTGTGTGTACCCAGCCACCCTAGATCGTGGGTGTCACCATGGTATCCTGTCTCTGAGCAAACACATGAGCAAAAAAACAAACAAGCATTAGGAAGGAGGGCTCTCCCCTACACCTTGGCCACCTATGCGGAGTGAGGGACTCTGAGCCAGGTAGGCAGAGGGAAGGTGACGGAGATTAAACAGCAGGTGTCAGACAGTCAGGGAAATGCGTTCGGATTCACACTGGATGGTCAGGAGCCCCAGGTACCAAAGTCAAACATGCTGACTCCTGTGGCCACCTGGTCTTTCCTCTTGGGTGTGAAGGAGGAGGAGGGGAGCGTGGAGAAACCAGCAACTTAGCAAACGTGCTGAGTCCCGTGCATATAGGCGATGGGAGTTGGACTCGGAGAAAAGCTGCCAGTAACACCCCTTAGCAAGCACTTGCTGTGTGCCAGGCTCTAGATGACAACCTTTACCTGCTCTCTCGATAGGGTCTCATAAGCAGCCCCTAGAGGTCAGTATCGTTATTGTCCCCATTGTACAGGTGGGGAAGCTGAGGCACTGAGCAATGAAACCTTTTGCCCGTGATCTTACAACTAGTAAAGTGGCAGACCCAAGAGGCCAAGCCAGGCTCACCTGACTTCCATTCCAGGTCCGTGCTAAGATTAGGGGTAGGGAGAACAGCTTAGGAGCTGGGGCAGGAGAGTGCTTATGTGTGGAGTACAGAAAGCCCATCCTAGATGGGGAGGTGGCGGGGGTCTAGGTGGCAAGGGGAACCCTGGGTGCCTGGCTTCCTCCTGCAGGCACTGGGAACATTCGCTCTGCTCACCTCCTGGCTCTGGATCCAGAGGAGTCCATTCCTCCAGGTGGCTGCTCTCACCTGGGAATGGGGTGGGGGTGAGAGTGAAGGCTGAACGTGGGTGCGGTGAGTGGTAAGGCAGGAAAAGCTGTGGGTGGCTAGAGTGAGGTCTTGGCCCCATAGGCAAGGACATGTCTAAAGCAAACGGACCTTTTGAGTCTTCTGGGTGATCTCTTTCCTGAAACCCACCCCGACTCTAAACTGTGAGTGACCCCAGCACATCTCCTTGCTGGCTCAGTTGAGACAGGGCTGTCCTTAGCTCATCCAGGACAGTTCTGAAGCCACCCTGAGGCTGTGGTGGCTCAGGTGGAAGACAATGGCCTGGAGGGAGGGAGTGAAATCCTACTCTCCAATCCTGCCAACTAGGGACCCTCTCTTTGTTTGCAAGACCAAAAAAGAAGAAAAAAAAAACTCAGGCTATTGTCCAATGCTTCTATTTATAGCTGCCAAATAATTGAGCAGATCAGCCCTTCCAGGATCAGAAGGGACCGCCTAGCTGGTGGACCATATGGTGAGTCTGCAGGGTCGCAGAGTGGTTAATACGAGGGAAGAGAGGGGAGAGAGTTTGTAGAGACTCTTGTTGATGTTCATGCTTCATTTCTTCTCAGTGTGTTTTTGGTCAACAGAAAGATTAAAAATAGCATTAAAAAATTCTGTTATCTGGATATAACCCTGCGAGGGGGCTGGGGGACTTTGGATCATATTTACTTGCTTCCCTGATGACGCAGAGTGCCAAATTCTAAAGTCCTTAGGATGAAACCCAACTGAAGACTTCCAGCTGAAGTATCCCCCTTCTCCCTTCTTTGGTCAGTCTCTGAGGAGTATCATGACCTTAACTTCTCGCCTTCCTTTGTCAAGACCCAAGGACTCCTTGGCCAACACTTTGGGGAACTTATTAATTTTCTCCCTTGCACCCCTAGTGTATCCAGTGTGTCATCAGCAGACATTTTGGTCATGATGCTCCTCTACTCTACTGAAATTCCTCTATGACTCCCTATTACTTATAAGGCAAAGTTCAGACCCGGCCTCAGCTCATCCTTCCTGCTCCCCTGAGCCATCTTCAGTCATTCAGGGCCCTTCACCTTTGCAAACATGAGAGCTGCCCCTTTGAATTTTGATTCTTGGCCGGGCATGGTGGCTCACGCCTGTAATCCCAGCACTTTGGGAGGCCAAGGAGGGCAGATCACGAGGTCAGGAGATCGAGACCGCCCTGGCCAACACGGTGAAACCCCATCTCTACTAAAAAAAATAGAAAGAATTAGTCAGGCATGGTGTCTGGCGCCTGTAGTCCCAGCCACTCGGAAGGCTGAGGCAGGAGAATGGCGTGAACCCGGGAGGCGGAGCTTGCAGTGAGCCAAGATCGTGCCACTGCACTCCAGCCTGGGCGACAGAACGAGACTGTCTCAAAAAAAAAAAAAAAAAAAAAAGAATTTTGATTCTTGCTGGAATTCTTTCTCCCCTACTCTTTCCTGTTCAAGTCCTGCTCACCCTGCAAAAGCCAGTGACATTTAACCTCCCAGGCTTCCTCCAACTCAGAATGAGCTCATAGTAGAGGGGTTTTTTCCTCCCTTTTTCTGGACTGTTAGAGCAATTTTATCTGAATACTTTCATTTGACAATTAGTCGTGTTCTCCCTGGCAGCATCTTTCCCACTATTATCTCAAAGAGTTATTTAAATATTTTATCAGCATTTAAATCTTCACTTTTGTCTTGCTCCCTCCCCTGACTGAGTCTTCCTGGAAGGCAGAGAGGGGGTCTTGGGCTTCTCTAGCAAGCAGCGTTTTGTGGTGGTCACCTGTGCAGGCTTCTGAAACTGTTGCCCATGTTTCACCCTTGCTCTGCCTCTTACTTAACCCTGTGGCCTTAGGAAGGTTTTAACTTCTCTCCTCCTGAGTTTTCTCACCTATAGAATGTGGATAAAAGTCACACCCACCTTGTAGAGTTGATGTCAGTATTAAAAACGTGCAAAGGGCTTAGACCAGGGCTCTGAGGTATCTGCTGAGCTCCTTAGTATGCCTCTTTTCCCTCCACCCAGCATCTGGCCCACTGCCTTGAACATAATAGATGGCCAGAATTTGCTTGTTTTTTTCCTTTGGTGTGGCGTCATTTGTAAAGCTCTGACCCAGAGAGGACAGGAGGGTTTCTTAAGGTCACATAGCAAGAAGTGGTGGAGAAGCTATGGTGTCAGAATTGAGAGTCCAGCACTCCCAGCCCTGGCCCTGGCCCCAAGGCCTTTCATAGGCAGCCCTATTGCAGGGTCTTTACTGTGCATGGGGCACTGGAGAAAGCTGCTGTTTATGCTCGAACAACTTTTGCATGAATCAGATGGACTTGAAGATTGCCACCACTCTGCAGGACTCCAGGAGGAGCATTCACATTGCATTCTGTGGGCATGGTATCCCCCTGAGGTGTACGAAGAGGCCCCAGGTGGGAAACCTCCCTGACAACCCTCCCATCCCACGAATGCAGCTAAAAGACACAGGAGGTATCAGGGCCACAGACTGAGAATAAAATCCCACTGGAGCAGGTGAAAGGGCTCCGAAGATAGGTACCGCTGCCCTTTTCCGAGTACTGCCTCTCCTGCTGTCCCCTGGCCACTTTCAGAGAGCCCATGGGCTGACTTAGCCTTCAGGGTTTAGGGAGATATTTTGGGGTGGTGAGCTTTTCCCAAATACCCATCTCTCCCTGCTTTGTGCCAGGGGAGAAATCAGAGCTGGTTGGGATGTGTGTTGTGATGATGTGTGCAGATGTTCCTGGATCAACACTTTCCTTCCTGCCTGCCCCCTTCCCACCTCCATACTCCCCAGCCACAAAGGAAATGGGATGACTGGGTTTCAGAAGAGGCCAAATTATTTCTAATTCAGAAATGGCAACATCTGGGCTCCGCCTCTAACATGCTTTCTAGGTTGCTTTTCAAATGGAACCAAAGGAGACAATCTTTGGATAGATTTGTGATAGAGCAATACAGTAAAATTTAATGTTTATGGTATAATCTAGGTGATGGGATACAGGTATTGTCTGTGAAATCCTTTCAACCTTGTATGTTTGGAATCTTCTCTTCTCTTTTGTCTTCTTTTCTTTTGTTTTCTTTCTTTTTTTGAGATAGAGTCTCGCTCTGTCGCACAGGCTGGAGTGCAGTGGCGTGATCTGGGCTCACTGCAGCCTCTGCCTCCCAGGTTCAAGTCGTTCTCCTGTCTCAGCCTCCCAAGTAACTGGGACCACAGGCATGCACCATCACCCCGGCTAATTTTTGTATTTTTAGTGGAGATGGGGTTTCACCGTGTTGGTCAGGCTGGTCTTGAACTCCTGACCTTAGGTGATCCACCCGCCTTGTCCTCCCAAAGTTCTGGGATTACAGGCGTGAGCCACCTGGGCCACCACACTCAGCCTTGTTTGAAATTTTCTTAATAAAATGTTGTGGAGAGAAGGAGTAAAGACTTTGTAGTAGCCAATCCTGGCTCTGCCCCTTTTTAGCTGTGTTACATTGGGCAAATTACTTAATGTCTCTGAGCCTCAGTTTCCTCATTTGTAAAAATGGGGCCAATCGTACAACATATCATAGAGTAGTAAGGTAATACATTTGAAGTACTTCTTTTTTTTTTTTTTTTTTTTGAGACGGAGTTTCGCTCTTGTTGCCCAGGCTGGAGTGCAATGATGCAATCTCTGCTCACTGCAACCTCTGCCTCCTAGGTTCAAGCAATTTTCCTGCCTCAGCCTCCCAAGTAGCTGGGATTACAGGCATGCACCACCATGCCCGGCTAATTTTGTTATTTTTAGTAAAGACGGGGTTTCTCCATACTGAGGCTGGTCTCAAACTCCTGACCTCAGGTGATCCGCCCGCCTTGGCCTCCCAAAGTGTTGGAATTACAGGCTCAGGCACTGTGCTTGGCACTACGTTTTTTAGAAACTAGATGCCAACAGAAAAATTAGAGCCCACATGAAAGTCTAGTTTTCTTCTGATGTGGCGGCCCATACTTCTAGTCCTAGCAACTTGGGAGGCTGAGGCAGGAGGATCACTCTGAGCCCAGGAGTCTACAGCTGTAGTGAGCTATGATTGCACCACTTCACTCTAGGCAACAGAGTGGGATCCCATCTCTAAAAACAAAAACAAAAAAAAATTAAAATTAAACCAAACATTTAAAAAAGTATAGATTTCCAACCTCTGTACACTGGCAGCATGGGGCCCAGCATTCACCTAGGTCTGGGTAGCAGCTGCACCCTTGGCCCCCGGGTGTGTGATTTCCAGGCCACCATAGGCCCTGATGGCCCATTCAGTTCTGTGTTCTCAGCCTAACTCTTTAAAGCATTTGAGTTTGTCACTCCTGATCGCATGCAACCTCTTACTTTAAGGAAGAGGACACCAGTCAGCCAGGTAAGGGATTTGCCTGAAGTCACCTATTTTGTCCACAGAGCATGGTCCTGGCCCCGGTGCAGGCCTCCTGCCTCTGTATGCTGTGGCCTCTCTTTGTAGGTGACTAGCCCCTGCCGTCAGAAGCCCCATTAAGCTCTGTGAAATCCAGAAGCTTGGTCCAATGGGTCTTGGTTGTGGCTCTCAGGGGGCCTGGGGATAGGTTAGGAATGTATGTAACACTGTTTTATAAAATTATCACAAACCAAGTTCCCCTTGGTGACTTGTTCTAAATTTTCTATCCATGAATGTTTTTATATCTTTCTGCTCCAAAATTTTACCTGCTGTAAAACTATATAAGAACATGAAAAGACATTTACAAAAGCAGTCATAATCCCACCACCATAGCACAGTAGCTGTTCCTATCTTTGATTTTTAGAAATGCTTTCAATCACAGAAAAGGCTATTATTTTTATCTGGTGCCACCGACAGTATATTTTAACTGAACTTCCTGCCTCCCATCCTCCCACTCTCCCCTTCCTTTTTCTCCCTGTCTTGTGCTTTTCAAGCACAAGTACAAGGTGGACCACCTGCTCTCCACCAGGTACTATAATCCTTCCATCTTACATCCAGAGTTTCTGGAGGGTACAGCCACACAATGCTGCTCCGTGGCAGCCCTGGCCCACCCTAGGTAATGGAGTTCTGTGCTCTATCTGGTGGTCAAGATAAATTCCAGATCCTGGGAGGCAGAGCGGGGAACACCAGGCATCGGCAATAAGCTAGACATATGCCTCCACGCTTTCTTTTCCCTCCACTAAAGTGGAACATTTTGGCTGAGGGATTGTGTGTGTGTGTGTGTGTGTGTGTGTGTGTGTAAAGAAAGAAGACTGGAATAGTAGGACTTTAGGCACCAAGAATCCCCTCCCTTGCTAGCCTGGCATATTCAGATAATTTTCTTTTGATACCTCTGACCTATAATAAATTTTAAGCTCCATATGGTCATCTTTACTGTGTATGGCATTCTTAGCATTTATGTATATTCATGTCAATAAACAGTTATTGCACTGTGTGCCAGAGGGGTATGTTTTAGTAGATGGTGATAACAAAATGCAAATGGCACTTCCTTAGGAAGGCCATGTCATGTGCTGCTGGAAACAGCCCCTGCTTCTAGTGCTGTAGTAGCTGTGTGACCTTGGCCAAGTTACTTCACTTCTCTGTGCTGTTTCCTTTTCTGTATACTGGAGATTCTTAGCCCTGCTGGGAGGATTAGTTAAGTGAAATACTGTAAGTGAAGCATGTAGCACAAAGCTTGGCGAACCAATGGTGCAGAGATTCCAGTTCCCTCCCCTTCCTTTCTCTGCAAGTTTTCATTAGTGCTTGCACTCCTGCCAAATGGTTAGTAATCTGTTAACAAACACTTAAGTCTTTAGGGGAGCTCAGACTACAAAGGGTTGCTTTTGGAGAGTGAAGAATCTTCTTGTAATATAAATAGTCAACTCCAATTCCAGTTTTAAAGTTTGGTAGGCCTGAGTTCAACCTGTTAAGTTAGCCCAGCTCTATCTGGGGTTCTGGAAAAATCTATCCAAGCTGGATGTTGCTTGAGAGCACGGCCTAGATATGTGTCCTGTGAAGGCCAGCTTTGCTGTGATCTTCACCGATTTCCTTACAAATGAATTTTGGACCAGACTTGTGCAAGCTTCCCCCAGCAGGTCTTAGGAACATCTGGGAATCCAATTCAGCCTTTTCTGACGTTCTCTACCTGCAGGGTCTCCACCAAGTCATTGCCTTCATTTCTTAAGGGCCATTTGGCTGAACTTCACGAAGTGGTGGAAACACATATTGCACACACAGGTAGTATAAGATCGGGAATAAAAAGATTACAAGCCCTCCCTTTTCATAGGCGTCTGGGTCCTCCCATGGTTCATCCAAAATGAAGACCTCTGAGCTCTGTCACTGCCAGGTGGATGGGTTGGGTACATTCCCTCCTCTCTCTCTGCTTTTCTGTCCTCATTTATAACCCGAAGACCATAGGATATAATGAATCTGGGAGGGCCAGAAACTTTGGAAATCTAATTCAGTCAACAGACCTGTGTTGTTTAGGTGCTGTCTTTCTTCCATGTGCTTGATTTCTTTGACATTAAATAATCTACTTATGGTATTATAGGACCTGGATGTTGAAAGAAATGTTAAAGCTCATTTCAGCTTTATGGTTTCCCCACACCATAGGTCGTGTAGCAGATACCTTCTAGTGATATGTGGACAGGACCCTGAGTCACCAAGGAGGGATTTAGTTTATTTCCAGTTTTCTTCCAGTCTTTCTAGTTATCTCAGGGAGAAAGTCTCGGTTTGCTGTTTGAACATCTCTTAACCCTTGCCTGTCTCCCTTTCGAACAAAGGCACAGAACAGTCCCCATCCAGACTGCAAGCAAACGGAGGCATCTACCTAGAATTTCATACCCTGGTTTTGTTTTGCATTTATTTTGAAAGTTTTCTTCTATTTTGTTTATTTTGAAGGTTATCTTCTATTTCTTCACTGGTGATACCAGTTTTTCACATGTGGTAATGTTACGGAGTATCCTTAAGATATATTTATTTAAGCTGGGTGCAGTGGCTCATTGCTGTAATCTCAGCATTTTGGGAGGCTGAGGCGGGAAGATCACTTGAGCCTAGGAGTTTGAGGCCAGCCTAGGCAACAGAGGGAGACCCCATCTCTACAAAAAATTAAAAAAAAAAATAGCCAGGTGTGGTGGCACATGCCTGTGGTCCCAGCTTCTCAGGAGGCTGAAGTGGGAGGTTGAGCCTGAAGTGAGTTATGATCACACCACTGCCCTCCATCCTAGGAGGCAGAGTGAGACTCTCTCTCCAAAAAAGATTTCTTTATTTAGTTAAAAAAATTGACTCCATTGAAAGAAAAATGTTTAGTGAATAGCATAGGAGTCATGCAGCTAGGGCAGAAGTTGTGATGGGAGTATGTGAATAACACATTTAAGAAGCACTGATCCAGTCCTTCTTCTAGATTAGTCCAAAACCCACTGACCTTGACTCCATTTCTGACCCCACCAGTGACAAATAACAAAGGGGAATCTCCCACTAGCCAAAAAACTCCTTGGAGGCGGGGGTGGTGTCTTTATTGTCCTTGTATTTCCAGTGCTCGACACAGGCACCTGGACGTATTCATCTATTTCACCCGTGTTGATGGAGCACCTGTTCCTCAGCAGCTGTGTTCTGGGCTCGGGGGTCCAGTAGTGAGAGATGCCATGTGCAGTATTGAATGTCTTCATACAAAAGAATGTATGTCAGTCCATAATGGTCCAAGACATGCATCACGCTCATAGGGGAGCCTCTTGCTTAGGAGAGGGTTGAGCTGGTACAGGCTGGCCTCGAGATTTGTGTGGGGAGACTGGTTCTCTCAGGGATGGTGTTCTTCCTGAACACGATCTTCCCTGTTCTGACTGCCAGCAGCTCCACCCCACACTGTCCAGAACAAGACACCTCCTTTCCACAGGAACGAGACACACATCCACAGCAGCAGGAAGAATGCCTGTTCTGGTGCAGTCTGATTTTCAAGCAGTTTGTTCTTCTACAGGGAAAATAGCCTAGAAGGTAAGAGGCAGGCCTGGCTGCAGATGTCTAGGTGTGCCAAGGCCCCTTGCCAGTGGGCAGCAGGCTGTAGCGCTGGCCTGAGCTTGTAGTTAGTGGGGGCTGTGGTTGGGGAAGCCGAAGGAAGCTTGAAGCTAGGTGGTGACATTGAAGATAAATGTCCCGTGTGTTGAGTGAGGAAGGGACAACTCTGAGGTTGGGGCGTGTTGGTGACATAAAAAGTTTAACTGAGCTTCCTAAAGGGGAGGCATTCTGTATTTGGCTGTGGCTTGATGGAATTGCAGTTACCCTTGTGGCCTGGGAATCAGCCTTGGGACCATTAGGATATTGTGCTACAGTTCCTTGGTGCCACTGATTGGATTGGTGGTGTCAAACTCATCTGTCAAAAAATGAAATCGATCAGCCAGGAAGGATGCTGGTGTTGAGGCTGACATACCTTTTGAGCATAATAACTACTGTGGCTTCCGGTGCTTTGACAAAACCTCAGATACATGGCCTTCTGGCTGAGCATCTGTGATTTCATATTGTTGGCGCATTTGTTGTTTCCCTGGAGGTTGCAACCCTCTGTAAGTTTGCTGTGGCTGAACTAAAAAAGAAGGCATACACGGATCCTACAGAAATTATGATTCTATGAAAGATTTTGAGGAGATGAAGTATCTTTCAGAGTGCAAAGTGATTTTGGAATATAAAGTATTCCTTTGGGTCGAATTACCTAGAGATTTGTCACTGACCTGTGTTCTTGAACCATGAAACATGAATATGTGGCTTAAGAAATAGTTTCTTTTAAGGCTGGGCACCGTGGCTCATGCTGCAATCCCAGAACTTTGGGAGGCCAAGGTGGGCAGATTACTTGAGGCCAGAAGTTCAAGACCAGCCTGACCAACATGGTGAAACCCTGTCTCTACTAAAAATACAAAAATTAGCCAGATGTGGTGGTACGCACCTGTAGTCCCAGCTACTCGGGAGGCTGAGGCACGAGAATTGCTTGAACCCGGGAGGCGGATGTTGCATTGAGCGGAGATCATAGCATTGCACTCCAGCCTGGGCAACAGAGTGAGAATAAAAATAAAAATAAAAATAAAAATAAATAGTTTCTCTTGACAAATAAACAACAAATTTTAAAAGATGAAATCACCTTTTTTTTGAAAAACTTACCTCATGACCGTTGCCGGATTCCTGAGTCCTGCTCCTCTCTGAATATGAAGTCGCGGAGTCTTTTTAAATTCATGAACAGATATCCGTGATCTTTCCTCACCTCCAGGGAGGTTCATGGCTCCCTAATCTCTACTCCATCCCAATCATGAACACTCCCACCCTCACTCAGTCTCTTCCCCCCCGCCATTCATGACCCTCTCCTTCTTCGCTCCCTGCCCTTTCCCCCTCTGTAAGTCTGTCTCACCCAGGTATAGGATAAGAAAGTGTTTTGCAACCTGTTTGGTAGTTTTTTAAAAGTTGAAAGTTTAATGATTTGTTGTTGTTTTTTTTGAGTGGGACCAGAATGTCCCAGCCTTAAATGGCTCTTTTGAAATGACCGTATGGGGGAAACACAACATTGAAAATGGGGACCTTCGAGATCGCTGCTGTCTGGGCCTGGCTTTGCCACCACTCCCTTGTGTGAGGGTATATCTGGCCTTTCCCTTTCATGGGCCTCTGTTTCTCATTGACCATAGAAGGGATTTAGGTCCCTCATTTGAGTGAGTCTCTTCATTTCTGCATGCCAGTTGGCTTGTTGCTCTGACAGTGACTCCAAAGCTCATCTTCAGGCTTCTTCTGCTTCTGAAGTTCATGAGTCTGACACTGGATGGCTGTACTTGGGTTCCACAGTTGTGAAATGGGGAAATAAGAAAAGCAGGATGACTGCTTGTTTTTGATGGATTTTACAAAGAGCATAACAGAGTAAGAGCAACAGGTGAGCAGGGCCTTCCCAGCCTCACGCAGTGCCTAGAACAGTGCCCGTAAGTGACTGATTAAGTGAAGGAGCATAAGGTGATTCTGTGAGTTTTGTGCAAAGCAATCAAAAAGCCTCAAAAAGGAGGCAAAGTCCCTTTGGCCTCTCGTTAAGCACTGCCTTATCCCAGTAACCCGAAGGTGCTCAGAAGGGGAAAGGAAAGGAGAGAGGTAGAGTGAAGCTGTGGCTCTGGGAGCCTGGAGTCCTGCAGCTGTGAAAGGCTTGCTGTATGCTTCTCCTGCCCTGCAGCTGAGCATCCCAACCTCCACACCCTTTGCTGTGAGCTTTTTTTTTTTTTTTTTTTTTTTCTGAGATGGAGTCTTGCTC
Organism: Pongo pygmaeus; assembly: GCF_028885625.2. NCBI lineage: Eukaryota > Metazoa > Chordata > Mammalia > Primates > Hominidae > Pongo > Pongo pygmaeus. The sequence continues at coordinate 64,919,858 of NC_072381.2, forward strand.
TGTTGCCAGGCTGAAGTGCAGTGACACAATCTCGGCTCACTGCAACCTCCACCTCCAGGGTCCAAGTGATTTCCCTGCCTCAACCTCCCGAGTAGCCGGGACTACAGGTGCGCACCACCACACCCGGCTAATTTTTTGTATTTTAGAAACGGGGTTTCACCATGTTGGCCAGGATGGTCTCAATCTCCTGACCTTGTGATCCATCCGCCTTGGCTTCCCAAAGTGTTGGGATTACAGGCGTGAGCCACCTCTCCCGGCCTTTTTTTTTTTTTTTTTTTTTTTTTTTTTTTTAACAGAACAGACTTTAAGGGGATGCTGCAATATCTAGCAGTTGCTGCTGCATTTGTGTTGCAGCTGCTCTAGGGCTGAGCCCTTAGTCTTGAATCAGTGGTCTGCAAGCTGCCTGTGTATTCTTTGGACTGGCTGGAGCCGAGGTAAACCAAGAGGGGGCCCCAGGTCTGCCCTCTGGCTGAGACCTTTGGCTGTTCCTGCATCCATACACTCTGCTTAGAATGTCATAAAAGGATTAGAGAAATCCCTAGGACACTGTTCTGTTCCCAGGGCTGAAAGAGGATTCCTGGAATACCAGAGGCCTCAAGGTATGATTACATTTCAATCCCCATGCAAAATTGTAGAATGTCATACCATCCAGTTTCTCTGTCAATATTAGTTCCATTGTTTGCAATCTGAGAATGGGAGCCAATCTATGGCCTCTCCAGTGCCTGCTTTTGACAACAGAGACCATCAAGAGACTGGATGACCAGTCACTGCATGTTTTCTACCTAGAGTGATAGGAAGCTGGTACCTTGATGTACTGTCTTCAGGAGGGACATTGGGCCGGCTGATCTGAGCTGGAAATTGATCTTTTATTTTTCTGAACTGGTGCAAGTGAAGAGATGACAGCAGATGTGTCAGGGGAGCGGGGAGCTGCCATCCTAAAAAGAGTCGTCCTCTGCAGCATGGAGAAGCCAGGGTAGAGTATGACCCAAGAAAATCATGAAGACGACAGAGAGGATTGGGGAGGCTTTATTGTGTTGGTGACGATCTGTGAATTATAACCAAGGCATGTTGATGGACAAGTCCTTAGCATGTGTTGCCTGACAGTTTATTCCTTCCACCTAACTTAATGGAGGTCCACTCTGTGCTCGCCACAATACAAAGATGTATTGCATTGATACAAAGATGAATCAGCTTTAGTGATTCTCATGGGAGTTGTACTTATAATAGATTAGCAGGTGCATGGACATGATGTAAATGGATGGCGCCTCCTTGCACCCTCCCTTGTTATCATTGTGAGGTCCTTCTCAACTATGTCTGCAAAAAGTGCCTGCTTTGTCTGTTCTCCTGGGGAACAGAAATGCTGATGTTTCACTAGGCGTTGTTCCTAGGTGAGTATTCTGGATGATGGTGGTGGAGCCTATAAACCAAAACATGTCTGAAAGGGTTCTCAATCAATTTAGAGGTTCATTTTGCCAAGGTTGAGGATGAGCCCGGGAAAAAGAGATAAAGGCTACAGTAGACTCTGTGGCCTATGCTTTTTCCAAAGAGGGTTTTGAGAACTTCAGTATTTAAAGGTGGGAGAGTGGGAAGGAGCAAAAAGAGGGACAGTCAATAGTGCATTCGACTCCTGATCAGTCAATCTTGTATTTTACATAAGATAAAGTAAACATAGAGTAGAGGAAGAAGTCAGATCTGCATTTGTCTTGAGGTGGGCAGAGGGATGATTTCTAGTCTTGTCTTTGTCCCTTACCTGTGAAGATACATTGTCAGGGTGAGAGAGGCTACCTGGGGAAATAGGTGACCTTCTCTCTTGCAGCAATCTGTTTAGGAACAAAGAGAAAGAGGCCTTTGCATGGCAAAGTTCACTCTTTCTTTAGCGTAGTGAGTTGAGGGTCCCAAGATTTTACTTTCCTTTCACAAACCAAATTGTGACATGGCTGTGAGAGGATGGTTTCTTCTATCTTGTATCTTCTTGAGGATTAATCTAAATCATTTGTGTAAGAGAAGGAGGGAGACTGGGAATCAGGACTTCAGCTTCTATGCATGGCTCTGACACTCATCTCTTAGTAGGATTTTGAACCCTGACTTGCTTATTGCTTCAGTTCCTCTGTTCAATGGAGAGGTTGGGTTGCCTGATATATCATATATATACATATATGATAGATACATATTAACATATATATAAATCACAATATTCTTTGGAACATGAACTCTAAAAGATGCAAATATAGGAATAAAGGGGTTTTGTTTGAGAAAGCTTGCAAGATTCTAGGTCAAACAAAACAATTAAACAGTGTTCTTCTTATTGCAGAACTTTTTAGGGCCTTTAATATACTACTATGGGGAATTTCCAAAAGAGGGTACAATGTGCAGTGATTCTCAAACTTAGTTGACCATGGAATACTTGTGTTGGGGAGAAGCTTATGAAATTACTATTCCTTGGAATTCTACTTTGGGAATTGTAAGGGTAGACCAGCGATGTTCAAATGGTGGCAATTTTGCCCTCGAGGGAACATTTGGCCATGTTGGGAGACATTTTAGTTGTCACAACTAGGGATGGGGGTGGAATGGAGGAGGATAGCTACTGGATATATGCCAGGGATGCTGCCAAATCTCCTACAATATACAGGACAGCCTCCCACAACAAAAAGTTTATCCATCTAGCCAAAGTGACAATTGTGCTGAGGTTGAGAAACCCTGAACTTAAAACCCCCTTCTGTTCCTGGCTCTAACACTTGGGGGATTAGGTGGTTTGGTGACCCTTCCCAACTTGGCATACCAGTTCACCCTCAGACATCTTTGGCTCTTGAACTGTATATTATTCTCTAGAAGGCAGGAGAGGTGAGGCCTTTCGCACTCATCCCTGCAGACCTGCACATTTCTGGCACCAGACCCATGTATCTATATATCTATATATTCATTTACCACAGCCCAGCATTACTGGCAGCCTGAGAGCTGGTGGCTAGGTGAGAAGAGCATTTAGTCTCCCTTTCCTGAGTCTTGTTTCCACCCCTAGTGACCAAGCTGGGGAAGCTCTCTTTGCTCTGTGGTCTGACAAACTTGGATTTCAAAACCCACTGCCTGCCAGGAGCAGTTCCCACAGACAGAGCTGAGATTCCAAGAAGACTATCTGGCTCTTAGAGATGCATCATCTTTATGAAGTTTTAAAATCACAGATGGTTTTTATGGCTATTCAAGGTATTCTAGCCTTTCATGTTTTCTCTTCTTCCCTCTTTCTTCCCCAATCACACATTTTTCTCCAGTAACCAAAACACAATAGGTAATGGAAATTCCATTACAGGCTGACCCACAGAGACTGAATGGGACCAGTGCAATTATGTCTGGAGCAAAGCACTGTCATGACTAATTAGCCTCTCACATAAATGAATTTTCCTATGGATAACTTCAGAAAAATCAGCCTGCAAAACACACTCCTTATTAGTTTTCCTTCCTTCTCTGGGCTTTGGAGTTAGGCTTTCCCTAAGGATTCTCTCCACCACTGGGCCACGTGAACAGTCTAGCCCATGGTGGAAATCCATTTTCTGCTTGCTCTTCACCCCCTTGGTCCTGTGCTTAGTTTCATCAGAGACTAAGTCTCATCAGAGACCTCGTTATTTTTAGGGCGATGAGCTATTTATTGAGCAACTTGCTTCTCTCTTGGAAGGCAACATAGGCAGTGATGAGCAGGGGCTCTGTCACCCCAGCTCTGTACTGACAGTAACTTGGGAGAACCTTGGAGAAGCCACATTGGGACCTCCTGGTTTTGTCTTCCCACCTGTAGAGAGGGGCATTATCCTCGATCTAGAGATATCAGCTGTGATTGAATGAGTGTAATTCATGGAGCAGACTTTATTGGCCACTGAACTTAGAGGGGATTATAAAACACATCTTCCTTCAAAAGGATGCTTAGGGCTGGGCATGGTGACACACACCTGTAATCCTAGCACGTTGGGAGGCTGAGGCAGGTGGATTACAAGGTCAGGAGATCGAGACCATCCTGGCCAACATGGTGAAACCGTGTCTCTACTAAAAATACAAAAATTAGCCAGGCGTGGTGGCATGCGCCTGTAGTCCCAGCTACTCGGGAGGCTGAGGCAGGAGAACTGCTTGAACCCGGGAGGCGGAGGTTGCAGCAGTGAGCCGAGATCACGCCACTGCACTGCAGCCTGGGTGACAGAGAGAGACCTCATCTCAATAAATAAATAAATAAATAAATAAATAAATAAATAAGTAAATAAATGGATGCTTAGGATTGGATGACTTATTGGGCAAAAGCCTGGGCCCTTGCTTAATTGGTTCAGACATTTGTTGAGTGCTACCTATGTGCTAGGAAGTACTGCTATTTCTTCTGAAGGTTGTAGAATCTCTAAATATGGAGACAAAAGGAGAGGGGAGGGAAGGCCCTTGTGAGGTGTTGGGTTAGGCTTAGAGGGCCCAGCAAAGACCTCCCACCACTGACTGGCACCAGTTCAGTATCCTGCATCTGGGTGCTGTGCCAAGTCATCTCCGCATCTCAGCTAACACCCTCTGTGGTGCATGTTGATAGCGCCCCCTTCCAGGGGAGGGCACTGAGGCTCACAGAGGTTAAGAACCCGTCCAATAACATCTGAGTTAGTAACTAGCAGAGGTGAGATTTGAGCTCAGTTCTATCAGACTCTAAAGCAAGGCTCTTCACTCTGTGTCTGCTGTGAGCACTGTTTTGAGTGGGTCCTTGACTCCCAGCCTGTACTGACTTTCCACTGCCTGGGTGCTCCAGCCAGGCTCAGGGCTCTGGGGAGTATATAAGTGACCATCTGGGCTGGGACAGCACCATGATGCTGATGTGCACCAGGAAGGGCTGCCTTTGGGAAGAATTGCTGTGCACTGCACTCAGAAATTGCATGTGCTAGATGTTGGAGCTGAACTCCCCTAAGAAGGATTTTCTAAGTGGATTATGAAATCAATTTAGTGGGTTGTAATCAATGTTAAAAAATACAAGATATCAAAGTACATTCCATGTAATAGTGTAGGTATTGTTTCATGAATCCTGTGTTGCAATTACTTATATAGTAGGTATGTGTGGGTCGTGATGTAAAATGTATTTCTTACTTTGGGTCCAGGTCACAAGTTGGAAAGCATGGCCCTGGAGGGAGGTGGGGCATGCAGCAGTGCTGCAGAGGGAGGTGTGCAGGCTTTGTCCTTTAAGGCTCTGCTGGGGATGCCTTGAAGAAGGCAGAGGGCACAGCAAGTCTTGGCAAGTGGGTCAGCAAGCTCACTCTGACTGGCTCTATGACGTGCTGCAGGGGCTTCAGAGATGTTACAGGGGAGGCCCTTACCATTCGTCAAGAAAGTGGGAGAGAGACTAGCTCTGCTCCACAAGACAAGAGACTGTAACAGTCAACATCTACAAGAATAATAACAGCAGCACACTGTATCCACCTTTAACTAACACGAACTCTAGCGCAGACTGTCTGGATTTATATCCCAGCTCATCCTCTTATAGCTGTGTGACCTCGAGTCGTTCACCTAACCCCTCATGCCTATTTTCCTCATCGTAAAATGGGCATAATAATAGTACATACTACATAAAGTTGTTATGAGGATTCAATGAGTTACTATTTAGGGAGTGCTCAGAACAATACCCAGTAGACAGTCATCATATATGCATGTTTGTTATATATAAAAAAAGTCATATAAGCTTTATTTGAGTGCCCAATAGAAAGCTTTACCAAGGCAAGACTTGAAGCAGGCCTTGAAGATTACTCCATTGGATCTCTTCTTTTCATCTCTGTCATCAATAACTATTTATTTCGGGTGCCATAAATATGTTCCAGACACTGCAGAGTCCTTCATGTATGTCCTACAGTCCGGTGAAGTGGGAATCATATGCTCATTTTACAGATGAGGAATGAATATTTAAAGAGAGTCCAAGCCAGGCCCCGGTTAGTCTGGCTGTGTAGCCTGTACTCTTGAATCAGACGACACAGTCCCTCTTTGGCCTACCATCTGTGTTGTACTGGGGTCTGGAGATGGTCGGCATCCTGTTCTGTCCCGTGCTTGGCTTATCCTCTCTCAGCCTCAGAAACCAAGGCCCTGTGTGGACAGAAAGCACCGTGATGAACACAGGCGCCTATCTGAAGTGCTCTGTTGTCCCAGACTGGAAGCCAGCAGACTCCTAAGCAGGATGTGTCACCTAGCAGAGACCCATGCATTTTTAAATGTCCTCCTGCCTTTGGAGACAGGTCCTGAAAAAATACCAGAATCATTAGGACTCTTAGTCATCCAGTTCAGTCTTGGGGAGCTGAGTATCACAGCCCTGTTCTCAGCAGCAGAAGTCCTGCCACCTGGACAAGGCTGGGAAGGCAGCCCACATTGCCGCACCAGGGAGACCCCAGGACCAATGCCTCTCGGGTGGGTGTGGGATGATTGGTGGTTGACAGATGGCAATAAATGAGGACAGGGAGAAGGCAGGGCCCCTCAGCTGCATGCCATGGGCAGGTTTCAACCGAGTGTGGGCTACATGTCCAGATCTCACCTAAGCACTGTGGACAAACATGAAGGAGAAGGCAGGGCTGCTGCCCACATGGGGAGTCTCATCTATTTGGGGAGATACCAGTGCTCAGAAGCCTAAATCTGAGTGCTGCAGGAATCCAAGGAGGGGGCATTTAGGGAAACTGGGGTGGTTGTGTAAAACTTCCCCCAAAAGAGAAAATTCAGGTGAGGGTAACCAAGATTTGGAGTGACTACAATGTTAAATAAATCTGGGCAGTGTGTTTATAGATAATGTGCTCTCCTTCTGCAAGCTGCTACCAGCCTGCCAATACTTATATCCTTATCCATCCATCCATCCATCCATCCATCCATCCATCCATCCATCCCTCCGTTCATCCACCCATCCATCCATTCATTTATTCAGCACATACCTCCCAGGTGCCTGCCCTGGCCCAGGCCCAGTGCTAGGCCCTGTGTAGACAACAAGCACAGTTGCATGCTGCTTCTCCTTCCTGCTCATGGTCTAGTGAGGGAGACCAGCATTGAACAAATAAATCAGCAAATAGCTGTAAAATTAAAATCACAGTGAGTCCAACAAAGGAAATGAATGGGTTGTGATGAGAAAGAACAAGGGGACCCTAATTTGGACTGAACCAGGCTGCGTGCATCTGTCAAAATCATGCCCATCCTTTGAGGCGCAGCAGAAATACCACCACCTTCATTAAATCAGTCTGTTCCTGCCATTTAACAGGTCCTCTGCCATACTCTCTTCCTCCCTGGTGTCATATTCTACCTTGATTTAGTTTTGAGTACTTGTCTATTTCCCCTGAGAGACCTTCAACTACTGGAAGGAGAGATTGTATTTTTTTTTGTCTGAGAACCTGTTGTGAGTAATCCTCTCTCAGAGATGCCCAGGTGAATTGTTGAATGAATGAATGAATGAATGAATGAACACAGATCTTCATTCCTAGCCCCAGGCATCCACTATGGGTATGTAGCAGTCCCTGTGGTGAGAGCACCAGCTCCAGAATCAGCTGCTTACTGACTGTGTGACTGTGGGCAGGTGCCTTGACCTCTCTGAGTCTTCATTTGCCATATGGGATCAATGCTATAAATAGTTGTAAGGATGGAAAGGATTAGGGCATGTGCATTACTTAGATTCATACTTGGCATATAATGCTTTATAAGTTAGAAGGAATGTGCTAGACACATCCAACAACTCTCAGAATCCTCACAAATCTGCTGCAAAGCACTTATAATTATTCCTGTATTATAGCTCAGAAACCTGAGGTTTCAAAGGATTAACTAACCTGCTGTAGTTTGTGGAGTAAATTAGATTTTAATACAAAGCAAAACAAACCAACAAAACAAGGCCAATATGCAAACCTGGGATTGTCTGACTCCAAAAGCTTGTCTTCCTTGACAGTGTCCCATTCCTCTGCCGAGCTGATTTCTCAGCTCTGCAGACAGAGGCTGAGATGTTTGCGTTTTGGAAGCCCACCGCCTGGCCAAAGGCTAACATATTGTTCATGGATGGACTGGACATTTGAAATTACATGCTGGCCTTGGGAGGGAAGAGAGAAGGAATGCTTGACTTCCACGGGGTGCCTCTGCCTTACCCATCTCAAAGAATCAGACCCCACTCTCATTTTTCAAGGGCCTTGGGGTGAGCATCCTAAAAGTCTCACGATCTGTTGCAGCAGAAAGCGTGGCCTTGTCCCCCCTATAAAACATCTGGAGATTTTCAAGTTTGTGCAGACCCCATGTGAGCAGCCAGCCCTGGGTTGGCATGGGTTGGAGAGGCAGAGAAGGCATTCACTTGGCTCTGATTTTTCATCCTGTGGCCTCAGAGCTTCAGAATACAGAGTCCCCACCCCTGGTGTCTCCTTCCTCTCCATCCACCATGACAAGCTGTGTCCACATTCTCTTTTTGGCTCTTTCCTAAGGTATCGGGCACAGGACTACATCTGCCCAAGAATAAAAATTATAACCCTTATATTTCCAAAAGGAGAGGCATATAATTTATGACTAAAACTGGGGTGCTCTGACTGAAAATATCTACTTCTTAGCTCTTTCTATGTCGATTAGAGAAGGTGTTTATAGCTCAGACTTAGAGGAGAAGAAACCATTTCTTTGTCACTGAGAAACTCCTTGCCAGGGTCTCTCAGTGAGAAACAGGACCTGTGGAGCCCAAGATAGGGCAAAGCCAAGTCTCCTTATCTTATTTATTGACCTTTTTTTTTAGAGTAAAAAATAATCACATGCTTTTTGCCAAATCCAGCCCTAAGGCATGGATCCAACAACTATCACATTAATTAGATAATCTAATTTCCAAAAACAGACCCCAGTGCAGACACCCACTGTCTAGCAGTGATGACAAAGGGATCAGATAGCTGACATCGTGGCTTCCTCCTTCAAAGTTCATGTGGACACTTACGAAGAATAAGGCCTTGGCCAGAGCTTTATCTGTCCTTGGACTAGAATGTTTCTTAGTGATGCCATAACAAAGGGGGGTGACTTAAAACAATGTTAATTTATCGTCTCACAGTTCAGAAGGCTGGAAGCCTTAAATCAAGATGTCAGCAGGGCCAGCCTCCCTCTGAAGCCTGTAGGGTTTCTCCTTCCTTGCATCTTCCATGTTTCTGCTGGTGGCTGGCAGTCTTTGACTTGCAGCCACCACTCCAGTCTCTGCTTTTTTGGTCATGGGGCATTCTCCCTATGTGTGTCTCTTTCCTCCTCTCCTAGGGACACCAGCCATATTGGATTAGGAGCTCACCCTACTCCAGTATGACCTCATTTTAACTTGATTACATCTGCAAAGACGTTCTTTCCAAATAAGGCTTACCTTCACAGCAACTGGGGATTACTACTGAAACAAATCTTTTGGAAAAAAACACTGCAACCCATTACAGGTGCCTAAGACTAGAAAGATGGGTCAGGGCTGCTACTGCCAGTGTGAGAAAGTGGACAAGTTGGAGTTCTCCTGGGAATAAGATCTTTGGATGGAGGAGCAAACTCCAGCTAGAGGACTGAAGCCTTGAAATCATTTATTCTGCAGATCAGTGTTTCTCAAAACGGGGTTCCCCTAGCCATCAGCATTAGCGTCAGCTGGGAAACATGTAAGGCATGTAAATTCTTACGCTCCAACCTAGGCCTACCGAATTGGAAACTCTGGGCTGGGGTAGTTTCTTATTTTAATAAGCCTTCCTGGTGACTCTGATGCACACTAAAGTTTGAGACCCATTCCTCTAAGTTCTGCCGTGTCTCCTCACTGCATCACTTTTCAGTGGGGCTGCCCTTGGACACTGGCAGATGTTTTGGGTTAAAGAAGAAAGTTATTTGGTCAAAATGAGTGTGGGCAGCATTGTACTGGTCTATGTTGAACAGGTTCCTTGACTGAAGGCTAGCTCTGAGCTTTTGCTATGCTGTATGCAGTGAGCATTGAACATTTGTTAGAAGAGGAACGATGGCATTTCCAGATTTCACTGCAAAGAGAAGTGTCCCTTTTGTATGGAGTTTCCCATCAGACTGGTGTTCCGTGAATTCACATTGGGAAACATGACTCTAGTCCGCCTATCAAGGCATTCAGTGAATTTTTATGAACCGCCTTGTGAGAACAAGACGCTGTGCTGGAGAGATACATCCGTGAACAAGACGTGGCTTCTGTCTCTAGGAAACTGATAGTCTAGTGCAGGAGCTGGCACACCACAGGCTGTGGGCCAAGTCTGGCCTGCCATCTGTTTTTGTATGGCCCATTAGCTAAGAATGGTTTTCACATTTTTAAACAGTTGAACAAAAATTTTAAATGAAGGATAGTTCATGAAACATGAAATGGCATGAAATTCTGATTTCAATGTCTCCAAATAAAATTCTGTTGGAATACAACCACACTCATTTGTTTATACATTGTCTAAGGCCACTTTTGCCCCCCAACAACAGAGCTGAATAGTTGCAACAGAGACCATATGCTAAAGCCTAAAATATTTCCTATCTGGCCCTTTACAGAAACAATTTGCCCACCTCTAGTCTAGTGAAGCAAAGAGGCCCCGAACAAGTACTTGCCAATGCCTTGAGTGTTATGAAGGAGCAGTACAAAGACCACATGATTGGAAGGTTTTATTGACTGATAGCAATGGTGGTGGTGGAGTGGAGGTGGAGGGTGAGTTAGGAAAGGCTTTCTGGGGAGAGATCTTAAATATGAGTAGGACATTGGAATATGACTGTGTGAAGAAGGTTGTTACAGGAAAAGGAAACCTAGGACATGCAGATCCCTGAATTAGAAAAGAGGACTGCTCATTGAAGGAATGCAAGAATGTCCAGTATTGCTGTGGATTAAGGGAGGTGAGGCCAAGAGTATTTCAGTATGTAGCCAGATGCCTGGCAAAGGCCAGAGGTGCCAGAGCATCTTTGACGGCCATGCTGAGGGCCTTAACTTTTGCCTAAGAGCAATGGGGAGTCCTTGAGAAGAGTTTAAGCACAGGCATGATGTGACTGATAGAAACCTTGTGGTATCTCTCTGGCTTCAGTGTGGAGAATGAGGGGCGGAACTAAGTGGGAATTGTACCATTGCATGGTACAATGTAAATGATTATGAAGCTTAGGAGTCAACCAGGGGAGAGAAGCTGAGATAGAGAGAAGTGGGTAGATTTGAAAGGTGAAGGTTCTCTGTGATGCTTGGCCTCCCTCCTGCCAGGCCCTTTGTGTTCTCTGACAACCTAAAGAACCTTCCTTCCTGGTTACTGGGTCTGTGCTCTTGGACCCTGATATATTAATAAATATTGATTGTCTGTTGTACACCTGCTACAAATCCACCAGGCCCAGTACTAGATACTATGAAATATAAGAATTAATAAGCCCTGGCTCCTGACCTCAGGTTCTTAGCTGGGAGACTGATGGATGTAGCCACTGGACTAGAATGTAATGAGGACTGATAAGCAGAGAAACAAGTGATATCTGAGGGGACTGATACCTGAAAGGAAGTATTGAGCAAACAGCCCTGGAGACGTTAACTCTACTGAAGAGGTCTGGAGAGGCTTCATGGCAGAGGCAGCATTTAGGCTTTCTCTTAAAGAATGTCTAGGATTTGGGAAGGAGGACAGTGGTCATTAATCCAACATGAGCACAATGACAGGTCTGTTAACAGCCTCTGGCAGGTGCAGGGGAGCCATATGGCTGGCATGAGCCATCAGTGGAGGCTTACAGGGAGCAAAGAGGTGCTCCTGTTTTGGAAGTTCAATCTAGACTCCTGATTGCTTCATGTTCCTGACAGTTCAGTGAAGGCTGTGCTGGGACCATGAGTTACCCTCAGCAATGGATCAGCAGGGCGGCAGAAGACCCACTCTTTCACTGATGGCCAGGGCCCTGCGTACCCCAATTCACTTCAGGCCCTTCCAAGGCGGGTACAAATCGTGAATCACATTCCCCTCTCTATGACTTTGTTTATAGGCAGAGCTCTAAAGCTGGGATAACAGCAAACTGCATCAACAAGTCCTCTGGGGCTTCTAGCCCATTGATCTTATGACTAGTTGTGATTGCCCCTGACCTCTTCACTTTCTCCTTCAGTTTGGTGCTTTGGCCACTGGGACCAATGACTTTCACTGAAGTTTTCTGGTTCTTGGTCCTGCTGTCCAGGGCTATGACACAGGGTGATTTGCAGACTGATTCTGTCCTGTGCCAGAAGATACTTAATAAATGCTGGCAATGACGATGGGTCCCTGAAGAGCAGTTTGCCCAATTTATTTTTTAAAGACTTTTAAAAAATAGTATAGACAGGAAAGTCTATAAAATGAAAAATTACAAAACAGCAAATTATTATAGAAAATTTGTGTCACTACCACTGAGTTCAAAAAATAAAATACTGATGGTATCCCAGAAGCTTCCCTGACCATCCCTTCTCCTTGGCTGGCATCTCACCTTTGATGTCTCAAGTTCAAGAAATCGGAGTAACAACTCTTTCTGCCTAGCTTCTAGTAAGAAAAACAGCTGCAAAAGGAGAAAAACAAAACAAAACATAACAGAGACTTGGGATTCAGGTAACCACCCGACCTTTCTTCCAGATCTGCCCCTGCAAAAATGTCCCCATCCCTGTCAGTGCTAAGGGCTGGATGGATAGTTGTTATGGAGATGTGGGGCGTCTTTCCAAGATGCCAGCAAAGTTGATGCCTGCAGCGCTCTGGCAGGTCCCCCTGCTCTGCAGGGCTCTTCTGTCCTTGCAGTTGGCAGATCCTTATAATAAGAGACTTCTGAGATGTAAAAGGAACTCTCCTCTCATGTGACCTTCATGCCAGCCCCCCGGTGCCACCCCACCTCAGTGCAGTAGCTGAGCAGTAATAGAGGGACAGCCTGTTTCCCTCTGTCCAGGGGAGATCGTGGGTCTTCGAGTGAGAGTGTGGCAGCACTAACAACAGCCTAGTCATAATTCATTAGTAAACTTGGCATTCAGGTTACTGACATTTTTGCAAACTACACTTTCTAACAATTACCCTCTGGTTAAAATCTGTATTTGTAGAAGGAGGCCGGTCTGAAAAGGAATGAGGGGAGGAACGACTTCCCCTGGAGAAGTCTGAATGGGGTGGCCCTTTCTTCTAAAAGAAAGGTGTGTGCCTTTTGAGATTTCGATTATTGAGCCACTTGCATCGGGAGCTCTTCAATTATTTGTACTGGGTGTGTTGCAAGTAGGTTCACCAATTTAGAAAGTTGGTGGGAAGAGGGGACATGGTAGGAAGGAGGCCCCCGTGGATGCAAGTGTGTGGGCAAGTCCTTTTGGCTTCCTCTTGGCTCTTTTTCTGGATCCGACTTCATCATAGGGCTGGACCAGCCACTTTGTCAAGGGTATCCTCGTCACTGAGGTCTGGAGATGGGGACAGGGTGTGGATGCCCCTGGGTGTAGGGAACCGACGCTTCCAGACACTCGGTGAGCTCTGTCTGGGTGGAAAACCTCATCAGAAGCCAGATTGAATCACACCAGTTTCTAAGACATTCCTCAACCATGTTAGGCAAAAGAGTCCCCCACTGACAAGCTGGGGTAGAAGGAAACCTGATATAATTTTGGAAAAAAACCTTACTTGAGAAAGAAGGTTCTCACAGCTGCCGAGTCTCTCTTGACGTCCAGGGTTGGAGGGGTCCCAGGCCATGGAGAGAAGATTGATGGGTCGAGGAGAGCCAAGTAGAGAGTTGAGGCTTTGCAGGGCCAGGCGCTTGCCATCCTTAACTCCCATTAGGGATCGAGAAGGAAAAGGAGAAGGAGTTCTCTGAATCCAATGGAAAAAGAAGTCCTGTCTCCTTTCCCTGGGCTGTTGAATTATTGTTTTTATTTCACATTAGCAACTGCTCTGGACTCTCTTGTGTTTGGCTGCTGTGTTGGAGACCTAGATCCAAACTAAGGTGTGTGGGAACCCAGGGACATAGAGGCTGAAGTTTTGGAACCCAGCCAGTTCTTCCAAGGGGTGAGGTAAGAGGCAGAGTCCAGGGAGCAGGGCAGCTCCGGAAGCCTGGTTCCTCAGGCTGGGCTGTGCTCGGAGCCGTAGATCCTGACTGCCGCTGTATGCCTGGTAACCTGGCCATCTTTCTGCCTCCCAAAGTCTGTCTGTCTTGCTAGCCCTTGGTTTCCTGAATGGGGGCCATCTTACGTGTGGGGAAAGGCTGTCTGATGACCTAATTGCGACAGCTCTTTTGACCCGAAGCCAAACCCCATCCAAGTTCAGCAAATGGAAGAAGCGGGAACATGTTCAGTTGGTGAGGTCTATAGGCACAGACTGGATTAGGTCCTAAATCATGGTGGAAATTTTCTTGGCACGGGACAAATCCTTTTGTAAACAAGAATATTCATCTTTGTTTTGACTGACATGCCTGGTGGGGCATGTGCCTCTCAGAAGCTCCATGTCATCTGATCTCATTTGGGATTTGGTGTTTATATTTGAAAATGTAGCTGCCCTGAGGAACAGCAGTTAGGAGCCAACCCCCAGTTTAAGCTTCAAGTCATGGAAACTGGCCTGGTTTACCCGGATGTCAGTGATGCCTGGCAAAGCTCTTGCTTTTCCAGTGCCCACTGAGCAGAGATTTAATTTACTCAGTCGGTACGTGTCTGTGAAGCACATTGCTGTATGCCAAACACTTTGGGCATAAAAAGTATATAGGCCTTGCCTTCAAGGATTGTCTAGGCTAACTGGGGCAATGCAACATGCATGGACCAAAAGACAGCTAAGTACCTGTCCCATGTGGGACTGGGGGAGCAGATGTGGGCCCTGGAGACAGGACAAGGAGAGCTTCGGGGAGATCTAGCCAGGAAGGAGAACTTCACTGCACCTCTGGGATTTGATCAGGGAGGATGAAGATGGATGGGGAGCAATGGGGAGAGCATCCCAGGAGTGGGGACAGCCAGCACAGAGGTGTGGCAGTCAGGAGGACCAAGTCATAGCCGAGAAGTCAGGTGGAAGAGCAGGTCAGTGATGAGTGGGGAGGGCAGCTGGCAGCCTCAGCTCCAGGCCTTGAAGATCAGGCCTTGAGGAGTTTGATTTCTGTGCTTTGGGCAGTGTGGACTTGGCAGGATTTTGAGATTCCAGAAGATATGAGCAAAGAGTGAAAACAAAGCAGGACAGAACAAAAAACAGAATTTGGTCATTTATTCTTTCAGTGCACTGTGAAGTGCTCACCATGTGCTAGGTGCTGTTCAGGCTCTGAGGATGTGGAGTGGGCAAATTGGGCAGACTCTGCCCTGACTGTTAGAGAATAAGCACACATGTGTGATGAAGGTGGTAGTGGTGGGAAGCAAAGAACAGCAGTGAAGGGGATGACCGTGTTACCTTCCATGTGGAGCACTGGGCTGTGACTTAGATTGCTCTCGGGTTACTCATCTTTTTTCTCCAAATTGCTTGGAGTCCTCTGTTGACTCTGAAGGGAATATTCAACCATAAACAATTCATCCTATTTGCTATCTGCGGGTGAATTCTTTCTTCCCAGTTGCCCCTTGGGTGGTGGCTTGGGGCCACGGTAACACTTGTAGTATTTCCTGGGAGGTTGTTATAGTTCTGTGCATTTCCTGCAGTAGTGGTAGTGAGGGCATCAGATGCCAGGAGCTCGGGCGGTTGGTATGGCCCTGAGCTCTGAAAATGCTTGCCTTCCCCTTTCCCCTGTTGTGTGGGCCAGCAGCTTGCAGAGCTCCTCCTGCCCTGAGAGACCGTGCCTCCATCCCTCAGACCCTACCTTTCCTGGCCCCAAGGCTGCCTCTGGCTAGTGTGACAGACACACCCTGGGCTCCTGAAGTCTGAAAGCCATATTTTTCGAGGGGGACCTGGCCACTATGAATGTGGAATATTGGGGTCTTAAATTTCCTGCCTGTAGAATGAGGCATTTGGGCTAGGGGAGTGGTCCCTAGACTTTTTGTGGGATAATCAATGAATTTTTATAAAACAGAATATCACAAGGCCACCAGCTTTTTATTTTGACAAGCAAAAACATAAAAAAAGAAACTGTCAAATGCCAGCTCTGCCACCATTGTCATTTCATTAAAAGGACATGTTAATACCCAACAAAGGAGTAACGACATAATGTCAAAGAAAAGGACAGTTCTTCCTGGGAGAGGCCCGTCATCAGTCGTCTTCCACTGACACACATCGTGTGCTGTACTGAGGCTTTTCATTCCATACCGCATCAGGGGCAGCACTGCCCTGTGGCCATGCAGGACCCATGGGAACAGAGCACCTGTGAGCCACCTGCAGGAGCCTTTGCTGCAGAGAGTGAGGTTCCTTGGGGACTGGATCCTTCTGGTTTACAGGATGGCAATGGGCTCCCTTCGGTAAAAGTTAACTTGGCATGAAGATTTCTGCCTTCTTTGATGAACATGAGGGTTTGGGATTTCCTGTGTGTTTGGTTATCCATATCCCAGTCTGCCCTGATGAGAAACAAATGTAATTTTTGCCTTCCTGCTGGGCCCCTGCCACAGTTTTCTTGTCTGGGCAGGTCTTGAGCTGAGCTTCTGGGGTAGGACGGGCTGCCTTGCAGACTGGCAGCTGAGTCTCCGACTCTCTGATGGACAGCAAGCTGTCTTGGACTCTGCCAGGGTCATCTTGGCTGAGGACTCTACTAATCCAATTCAAAGTCTCTGTGGCTCTGATAGTGGACTCTGGACTGTCACTTATATTTTCCAATTTTATTAAGCTAATTGAAGGAGAAGGAGATTGTTATTTTACAAATATGGCATATTGGCCAGGATGTATGTATTAGCCCTGAAAGTTTGGAGGTTGCCTTACTAATTTTAGGCAACATATGTGGCCATTTGAGAACATATCTAATGTCTAATGGGCCATTGTATTCCCAGGTTGGATCCCTGTCCCCTAGCCCATTTCTCCAACTCTCTGTCCATACATAGTGGATTATAACTGAATTTAGATGTCTGTACTACAGGATTTTGTTACTTAGAAGCCATTGGTTGTGAGATGGTTGTTTCAGTAGTAGTAGTAAACAGAATTTTATATGGATATTCCATCTCTGTTCTTGTACATTGGACCTATCCCAAGACAGTGTGGAATAGAGAGAAAAAATATGGCCTTCAGAGTTAGAATGGACTAGATTGAAATTTCAGCTCTGCCACTTACAAGATGGGTAATCTTGGAAAATTACCCAACCTCTCTGAGCCTCATGGCATTCCTACCTTGCAGCCAGGCATGGTGGCTCACGCCTGTAATCCCAGCACTTTGGGAGGCTGAGGCGGGCAGATCACTTGAGGTCAGGAGTTCCAGACCAGCCTATCCAACATATTGAAACCCCGTCTTACTAGAAAATAAAAAAATAAAAAAATAAAAAAATTAGCCGAGCATGGTGGTGGGCGCCTGTAGTGCCAGCTACCTGGGAGGCTGAGGAGGAGAATTGCTTGAACCTGGGAGGCGGAGGCTGCAGTGAGCTGAGACTGCATCACTGCACTCCATCCTGGGTGACAGAGCGAGACTCTGTCTCAAAAGAAAAAGAAAAAGAAAAAAGAAAACAAGAAAAAACATTTGTATCTTGCAGGCTTGTTGTGAAGATTAAGTTGGTGTAAAATCACCAAGGACAGAACACAGTAGATGTAAGAGGGGATCAGTGATCTCCTGAGCGCCAGTTGACCCCCTTGGTCCTCAGGGGATGGGAGAGCAGCTTTGAACCTGGCTCTGAGAAGAGCTGAAAAGGAATCTGTCCTCCTGCAGCATTTCCCAGGGGAGGGAAATGATGCTTGATTGACTTGCCCAGGGTTACAGAGCTAAGACAGTGCATGCAAAGTAAGGGACTTAATCCAGCCCTCCGGGTCAGACAGTTTAGAGCTTGGGGAGTGTTTACATGGCCCCCTGCATTTGAGACAAAGAAACCTGAGGCACAAGATGGTAAGGACTTGTTAAAGGTCACCTGGCCTTTTTCTACCATGAAGACTTCTAAGGAGTAGTTGTTCACACCCAGTGCAGGGGTGCTTCTAAGAGCAAGAATCTGGACAGTGCACCCAGAAAGCAATGGCTAAAAATGCCTCAATGGTGGAGCATTGTAGGTCCAGCTGAGACACCCAGTAAACTCACAGGGCTTTCTGACAGCTCAGGGCAATCGGTTAGGTCCCAGCTTCTTTTTAAGTTCCTGTTGCCTGAATCTGTGGACAGTGTGTCTCTTCCCTAAAGGTACAGCCCACAGTTAGCAAACACAGTAGCTGCTAGGTGAATTAATCAGTGCAAATGTCTTAAGCCCTGTTGGTGCAGAGACTCCGAGGTGCAGAGTGGGAAAAGTGATGGCAGCCAGGGAGAGGTTGGACTATGGAACTTCCCAGGGGCAGAAGTGAACTCTGCCACTCCTGACACCAGCTCCAGGAAAGACCTGGGTCCCCTGTTGCCCTATTTCTCTGGCCCTTGAGTCTCAGAGTAACCACCTCCTCCATCCACTCCCTTTGCAGAACTCTTGCCATGAAAACCCCAGTTGGTGGTGCCCATGCTATGCTTGATTTGCTTGAGCTGCTTTGGGTAATCTGCCTAATACCCTAATATGGAGGATTATTAGTACCTGGGAGAATGCCCGTGGCTGGGAAACCCGCCCAGGAGGTGAAGGAGGTTGCTGGGTGGATTTCTTCTTTGTTTGGTGTGGGAGGGGGGACATGGAAGACCCAGCCCCAGCATTCGGGGCTGGTGAAAATCTGAGGCGAAGGAGAGGAGAGCAGCCTGCGGGGAGGGACGAGCAGCCCCAGGGCTTCCTAAGGTATTGAGGTTCAGACACTTCTGGATCTTAGGCCAAACTGTGCCACAGGATGTCATAGTTATTGTCATGAAATAAAGCATTGTTTAAAAAGCTAACATGGGGCCAGGAGAGGTGGCTCACTCCTGTAAATCCTAGCACTTCGGGAGGCCGAGGCAGGTGGATCATTTGAGGTCAGAAGTTTGAGACCAGCCTGGCCAACATGGTGAAACCCCGTCTGTACTAAAAATACAAAAACTAGCTGGGTATGATGACGCACGCCTGTAATCCCAGCTACTAGGGAGGCTGAGGCACGAGAATCACTTAAACCTGGGAGGCAGAAATTGCAGTGAGCTGAGATCATGCTACTGTACTCCAGCCTGGGCAACAGAGTGAGACTCCTTCTCAAAAAAAAAAAAAAAGCAAACATGGGCCTATGGACTTTTACTCAGGGGATTTCTAATGTTTTTCCCCAGAAAATCCCTTCACTCAAGATGCAGTCTAGCACAGAACCATAACAGGTGAAACTGCTCATTGCAGAGGCGCTTTTATTTCCACGGGGTCCGGGCCCTGCCTCCTCTGCCCTCCCTTGGTAACCAACCCCTCCGGAGCACCTCACAATGCTGGGCTTCAAGGTACAGAAAACTGTGGATTTAACTCACCGCCTCCTCTCGTCTCCCAGATAGGGACTCTTCTCAGAAAGTTTAGGTGACTGGCCCAGACCACACAGCCTGTTCCTGGCTTCATAACTTCTGGTCCAGAAGGCTTCCCCCTGCCCCCATCCGCTGGTAGGAGAGAAGGAGCCCTTCTGCATTGTGCCCAGTTGAGGACAGCTGCATGTGGGGCTGCCGGGTCAGTTTCAACAGCCGAGAGGGGACGGGGCAATGGAGTGGACAGGGAGAGGGTGGGGTGGGGCTCCTGGCAGATGGAATGAGTAACTCAGAGCATAGTCCATCAATGAAAGCTCAGGGGAAATGGCTTTCTGATGTTGACCAGGAAAATTTGAGGACAAAGGGGCTGTGAGGCATGAGGCCCTTCCTTCTCCCATAGCCCTCTGGAGGTCAAGCATCCTGGGACTATCCCATGGTGCCAGGGCGCTGGGTAGAACATCCAGCTTCCAGGGAGGAGAGGGGCTTCCCAGCCCCTACTCTGGTCCCAAAAGGGCTAGGGGAGATGGTTTTGTGCTAACCTGATCTCCCCTGTTCCCTGTCAGAACCCTACCTCCCACTCAGGTGCGTCAGGCCCTGCAGAGCTCAGCCTCTTAGTGCTGGAGACTGCTGGGCAGAGCATGCTAAGGACTCCAAGGATACGCATGGTGAGGGAGGAAGCCAAATCTTCCTTTAGCAGCGTCTGCATAGAGAACCGTGGTTCTTAGCAGGAGGGCTTCACAGCCCGTCAGCTTGGCCACGCTCATTTCCAATGTGATGCTTTGCTCCACGAAGGGTGAATTTATGGTTCCGGGCAGGTTCTTGGCAGAGAAAGGAACTGTGTTTCTCTGTCCTTGATGGAACTGCCCTCCATAGGCACAGGGCCCTGGAAGAAGGGTCGTGATGGTACAAGCAGTACCCAGAAGTGGGATGAATTGAGTGCTCTTCATGTTAATAAACCTTTCGTGGGCACTTTGTAGCAGCCGATAATCCTTGCACATGCATTCTCCCGTCTGCTCCTCACACTGTTCCCAGGAGGACAGCAGGACGGGTACGCGTCCCTTTTTGGCATCAGACAGCTGGATTTAAATTCGCACTGTGTCTTCCTGGGCCAGCTACTTAACCTCTCATCTGTCAATGGAGGACATTGGTACCAACCTCATAGAGTTACTATGATCATGCTAAAAAACAGTAGTCGATAGTATAATTATTGTTAGTAGTACTATTTACTAGTAATATCTATTCTAGATTGTGCATGGTAAGAACTGACTTTCCATTTGCTGTCGCTCTCCTCCCTCCTCTCCTCCTTCCCCCACTCCTTCCTTCCCTCCCACCCACCAAGATTTGTCAGGTGCTTACTCTGAGCTCACAGGGATTCAATGTTGAAGATACAGCCATAAATGAAACCGACATGGTGAAACCTAGTCTCTACTAAAAATGCAAAAACTAAACAGGTGTGGTGGCACAGGCCTGTACTCCTAGCTACTCAGGAGGCTGAAGCAGGAGAATCGCTTGAACCCAGGAGGCAGAGGTTGCAGTGAGCCGAGATCACGCCACTGCACCCCAGCCTGGGTGACAGAGCAAGACTCCGTCTAAAACAAAACAAACAAAAAGAAACAGACAAAAACTCTTTCCCTCATGCAGCTTGCAGACAGTACACAATGATGAAGTAAAGGAAGCAGGTGGCAGACATACTCTGGAGAAGACAGCACAGACAGGGAGAGGTCGGGATGAGGTGGAGAGCTCATGGACAAAGTGAGGATGCGAACCAAAACTCGAGAGAAATGAGGGTGCAGCCACAGGGATCTCTGGAGCAGAGGCAGAGGCCAGTGCAGACAGTCCCGAGACAGGACTGGGTCTGGAATGTCCTGGCAGCACGAGGAGGCCATTGCGTCTGAAGTGGAGCTAGTAAGCGGCAGACTCGCAGGATGACAGGCACGATTGGGGCTGATTGGGTGTGAAGACTGTCACTTGTCCTCTGAGTGGGCCAAGAAGCCATAGGAGGGTGTTGGGTACAACAATGACATGATTTCAGTTACATTTTTGAAAAGTATTTTTCTTCCCAGATGGCCTTTTCTTAAATGACTTCCCAGATCCTGGATGAGGAACCAGTGTCCAAAGAACTGACACGTAGTTAAACCAGAGGCAGACTTGGAGCTTCAAGGCTTGGCTCTAGGCAGGCAGCAGGGAGGGGCCCTGGGATCCCCTCAAGGCAGGCCCAGCCAGCTTCTCATGCCTGAGGCAGTCATCCAGCAGGTGTGGTGCCTGCAGTGACCTTGGTGCCTGGTTCAGCTTGACAGGTGTCAGGAGTGTGCCTGGGGGTGAGAGAGTCCAACCGGGTGAGAGCAGGTGTGGCAGCAGCTCACCCTGTCAGGGAGGGTGTGCCCAGCATGGCAGGTCACCTGCTGAGACCTGGCAATTTGACATCCTGTTAGGGTGCAGGGTGACAACGGGGGTTCTGCCCTGCAAGTTGCAGCTGGGTAGGAATCTGAGTGTTGAGCCCTGCGTTCTGTGAGGCCTCTGGCTTTGTGGCACAGGACTTCTTTCTCCAGAGCAGCCCTGCTTCCTGCCCAGAACCAGAGGACAGTGACTCCACTTGCCTGCCGTTTGTAAAGCAGTTGCTTTCAGAAAGGCAATGCTCTGTTACCAGATTAGGGCTCCTGCAAGAATCAGGCAGGGTGATAAGGCAGGACTCATCCCTGTTCATAGAAGAGAATATGGAGGGTTTGAGGAATGACTTGACTTGCTGTAGGCCACCCAGAAAAGCTGGACTTGGTCTAGAGTATCTTTTGATTTTCATAGCTCTTCCTGCCACACCACAGACCTGAGAGTCCCAGTATACTGGGTCTAATTTAGCAAGGATGAGAGACAGAGACAGCCAAATCTGAGGGTCGGGGCTGTGGGGTCCTAGGATTAGCACAAGCTTGCTCTCTTGTGCTAGACCAGAGCAGCTGTCGTGGCTAGGGAAGGCTGGGCCCTTTGAAGACAAGCAGGATTGACCCTTGTCGTGACCCTCACACCTGAACCCAGTATCAGGCCAGGTGGAGCCTTCTGCCAGTCCTAGGAACACCCTGAACTCCAGGTTCCAGGCTGGGGCAGCAGAGTGACTGTCACTTGGGCTAGATTTGGAGCAATTGTCTTATCGGGGAGGCAATAAGAGATAAGGGAAACAGAGCAACTGGGGCTTGCTTCCTGGCCTGGTGATCACCTGGCTGGGCTGGATGGCCCTGAGCTTATGGCTTTCCCTCTGGGCCTCAGTTTTCTCATCTGTACACTGTGTGTGTGGTAGCTGGGTGGTGATGGGGATCCCCAGGAATTGCTAAGGTCCCTTCTCAAGCTTTGGTCTTTGATCTTGTGATTCAGTGGGAAATGCCCAAATGCAACAGATGAAGTTTGTATCTTGAGCACCAGGTGATGGGGTCCAGTCAGGCCCTTGGCCCCAGGTGACACAGGAAGGGTAAGCCCCTCTGCGGCCATGTCAACAGAAAGTCATCATGGGGAACACCACTAAAGGAAATGGGGAGAAGGCATAGAAAGGGGTGAGGGTGTAAGGCTGGGCACAGCCCCGTGAGAGGTTGCCTGGTAGGGTGGGTGTTGGGAGGGGTCTGTGGCCACTCTGCTGTCTGGTGTTCCCTATCTCCTGTGCCTGCACCCTTGCTCTGAATCCCTCCCCACCTTCTGATGTGGGCACTGAAATTAGATGTCACTGTCGCCACTGAGAGGCAGCTGTGGCCTGCTTTACACAAGGCTCTGGTGGGGAGAGAGGGCAGGGTTGGAGGCAGATCAACAGAGTGGCCTCCAGTGCAAGGCCAAATCCCTTTCTCAAGGAGCTGCCAAGGGCAGGGGGAGGGCTCCTTCAGGACCTCCTCTTTCTGAGATGGCCTCCCCACACAATGGCCTCACCTCTCATTTTTCTCCCTGTTCTTCCCTCCATGTTCCTTTCTTTTCCCAAGGCATCTTTTCTTCCATTTCAGAAGATCTGGTGGCCTGTCCTCTTGAAGCTAGGGTAGCTGGAGGCTGCAGCCAGTGGGGTTTCTCTCCCTTATACACACAGACACACATATACATGCACACACACGGACACATGCATGTGTGAGCACACGCACACATTCTCACACATGCACACACACGCACACACACGTACACACTCACACGTGCACACACACGCACATAAACGCGCACACTCACACGTGCACACACTGCACACCCACATGCACACACATGCACACACTCTCACACATGCACACACATACACATGCACACATGCCCACACACATGTGCAAGCACACGCACACAGTGATTTCCTGACTGACATCGGGCTGCCCCTACTCGGAAGTGCTTCCTGTGTAAGGACTGGGTCCTCTGCAGTGGGAGGTGGAAGGTTTGGGTGTGGCTGGATATCCCCTTTGCTATTTGGAACAAACCATTTGTTCCCCTGTGAGGCAGTGTCCTGTGGGGACAGGAGCAAGAACAGAATGCTGGGACTCAGGAGGCAGTCTCTGCCTGGTCCTCAGCCTCCTCATCTTAAAAATGGGAGGTTGATCTAATGGGGCGAGTCAGAAGGGGTCTGAGATGTCACTCGGTCTAGGGTCCACCCTGTGTGGGAATCCCTGCCTCAGCTGTCCTGGGTGGCGGTCACACAGTGCCTACTAGAAGCCCTGCAGGAGTCACAGCACCTTACCTTATAGGAACTCCTTGCTTATTGGAGGATAACAGTGTTAGAACCTGCACCTTCTTATCCTCCATTCTGTGATTATTTATTAAAGGTTCACTCTGGCCAGTGTGCCTCCCAGGGCCGCTGGTTGATGAAAGTGGTGCAGCTTCAACGGATTACCCTTAGAGGCCCCAGCCTCATCAGTGGGTGCTTCATCAGGGCAGTTGTAACCGCTGTGTGCCCGGGACTGTGCCAAGCTTCAGCTTCCCCACCACCTTAATGAGGCGGCATGTTTGTCCCCATCTTACACGGAGGAGGCTGAGACTCAAGGGTTGACGGGCCACAGTCATCAGCTTGGAAGTTCTGGAGCAGGTACAAGCCCAAGTGGGCTCTCTGCTTCCAGCTTGAGCTCTCAGGCTCTGCGCCTTTTTCTGAGAGATACCTGCTCTTAGTTACCCTGTCTGTAAAATGGAAATAATTTCACTTGGCTGTTGGATGTATTATAAGGTTTAAGCAAGATAATGCAGGGAGAACACTTAATTCTTAGTTGCTGTCACCTAGTTCTGGCTTGTTCAATAGTGGCCAACACTCTTATAATGGACTCTACCCCTGCATGTTCCCAGCAAGGCTACTGAACCTTCTCTGCTTTTTCTTTGGAGCATGGAGTTATAATGCCTGCTCTGGGGTGCTTTGGCCAGAGTGAAGTCAGTGGTGGAGAGAGGGGCCTCTTCCTCCAGGCACAAGATCTGTGGCTAGCCTGGTGGCTAGCCTGGCCGGCTGGCATCAGACTTTAAATAGCTCCCCCATCACTCCTCCCAGTCCTGCTTCCCACACATGGTAATTAAGCTCACAACATCTAGTGTAAGCAAATAATAACAAGGGCATTATCTCCCTTTAGTCTGTGTTTTTCCTTGCCTAGCATAAAGTAATTAAAATAATGAATGCCTTGTAAAACAATAGGTAAGAGGGCTGGAGAAATAGCATTATCTGCCACATACCTCTTGTGCTATGAATTACTGATGCAGTTAACCACTGTGACTGGAGGGCCCCCCTGCCTCCCAGCCTTTTTCATGTTGATTTCTCCTCTCCAGGGTCTACCAACGGGCTGTGGAACTTGGGCCCCCACGACTGAGGAGCAGGGAGCTAGTCTTCCAGATCCCCACGTGGTGGCCGGGGACCAGTTCAGAAACATCCTAGGAGGCTTGACTCAAAAGGAAACACTAGAGCCTCAGATATGGGACCATCTCCCTGCCCTCCTCTTTTCCCCACCCCTCCACCAATGTCCAATATTGAAACAAGCAAGTGGTTCTGTCCTTGGGTGAAGGGAGAGGCCAGGAGAGAGCTGGGGGTGAAGATCCATGTCTCATTTCAGCAGTCACCGAGCCATACTAGGGTGGTCAGGAGCTGTGGTCCCCAAAGTGGGCTTCCAAGGCCAGCAGCATCAAAAGTGCCTGACATCTTGGTTCAAATGTAGGTTCTGGGATGGGCCCAGCACGCTGTGTGTGGTTCTTATTTGTGAGAACCATTGCTTTATGGTGTCAGTGGCATGAGAAGAAGCAAGGGGTAATGACATAGTTGCTTGAACCTGTGTTTTGTGCTGTTGGACACTGTTTAATACTGACAATGCCTGAGGGGCTGGCAGTACTGTCCCCATCTTATGGATGAGGTCCCACAGCGGTGGGAGAGCTGGATTTTCCCCTGAATCTACACCTTCAGTTACCATGGCTGACCCTGTATCAGGGCCTCCCCATCCTCCTAAATACCCTCCTGTTCAGAGTCTCACAGGGCAGAGGCTCAGGGACCAGGGCAAGACCTAACAGGTCCTATCTGAAGCTGGCCTGGGAGGCTTGGGCAGCAGGTCCCACACATGTTAGCAGGCAGCCTCCCCCCTCCCTCTTGGATCATTCTAGCTCCGTGGGGCTTAACATATTTGGAAAGAAAATATTAGCATCCAGGGCTGCAGGTCCCGCTTTTCTCTTCCCCAGCTTCCCTGAGCCACAGGCAGCCAGAGGGAGAGAAGCAGGAATCAGGAGCAGCTTCCTGCCTGCTGTGGCCAAGTCCCCAAGAGGATGACTCACCAGTGCGCCCTCCCCACCTGCCTCCCACGTGCCTGGCCTCCCTCTGCCCTGCCCCCTTTGTCACTGCAGACAAAGCTTTTCGCCACTGTCTTCGGTTCTTCCCCTTACTCCAATCACAATGATCCCCAGTGTGGCTTTGCCTTGGGAATTAATTCCAGAGTTTTAAATGATGAACATAATTTGCTGGCATCTTTTTAAACATCTTCATCTGTAGTCATAATTGCAGTGGGTATTTGTGTTGGGGTCCAGTTAAATGTACATTGTTAGATAAATAATGAATAAGGTTTTAGTATAAGTATGTCCCAGGTAGTATTTGGAATATACTTATACTAAAAAGTTATTTGTTGTTTATCTGAAATTTAAATTTTACTGGGTATCCTGTATTTTGTCTGGCAACACTAAACCCAGCCTTTGTAGCCAGTGAGGGGCTGATACTCATAGCCCTTTCTAGTCATTCATTCATGGTTATTGAGCCAACTCTGTGCCAGACACTCTATTAGGCACCAAGGCTGCAGCAGTGGGGGAGGCAGACAGTAAGTGAAAGAAGTAAATGAATTATTAAGTATATTAGCGGTTTTAAGTGCTATGGAGAAAAATAAAGCAGAAAAGTGCTATTGGAAAGAAAGCGTTGCAAATTTAAACAGGTGGCCAGGGAAGACTTCATTGAAAAGGAGATATTTGAGCAAAGACTTAAGGGAGCAGGCCATAAGTCTCTGTGGGAGAAGAGTATTCCAGGCAGAACACTCACTGTGTGCAAAGGTTTACAGTTTAGGCCCCTATGTGGGGCTCAGTTATCTGATGAGATCAGCCTTGTTTCCTCAAGCACATTTTAAGCCAGAAGGGGAATGTATTGTCTCCTGTAACTGAAAGGGTCTGGTGTGGATTTCGGGCACAGCTGGATCCAGGTGTTCAAATGATGACATCAGTAGTCTATTACTTTTACTTTTCTCTGCAGTGGCTTCATTCTCAGGGAAGGATGACTTTTCCTATTCTTTCCTGCAAATGTTCCATGCTTGAGTCTTATTTGCTTGGCATGGATCATGTGATTATTAATGGCCCAATTGCTGTTGGCAGGGGGTAGAAAGGACTCCACTGTTGGAGCCAATGTGAGGCCATCTGTCCCCTTTGAACCACGTAGACTGAGAGGAAGAGATAATTTTCCTGAAGGAAAGTGGGGGTGCTGCTGTGAAAAGGGGCATAGAGGCTGGGTAGGCAAAGACCACAGGACATCTCCCACACTTTCCTCCTCCCTCCTCAGCATGCCCTAATCTTAGACAGATTGCGTTTCCTCTTGCTTTGGTATTTTTTTTTTTTCTTTAAAATGGGAGGAGACCAGAACTTTGGGAGGCTGCGGTGGGCGGATCACTTGAGGTCAGGAGTTCGAGACCAGCCTGGCCAACATGATGAAACCCCCTCTTTACTAAAAATATAAAAATTAGCTGAGCATGGTGGCTGTGTGCCTGTAATTCCAGCTACTAGGGAGGCTGAGGCACGAGAATTGCTTGCACCTGGTGGGTGGAGGTTGCAGAGAGCCGAGATTGCGCCACTGCACTCCAGCCTGGGTGACAGAGTGAGACTTCATCTCAAAAAATAAAATAAAATAAAATAGAATAGAATAATACCATCCTTCTTTGTTTCACTAAGATATTTTAAGAAGAAATAAAGAAAATATTCCTTTTTAAATAAAGACTTTTAAAAAATCAAAGGCATAATTTACCCCTTCTACTTTACTCCTGTACCTTTAAGCCAGTTTCCACCTCAGCTGGGGACCTCTTCTGGCTCTGGTTCTTTATGGGTAGGGCATGTTGTTTAAATCCAGTTGTTCCCTATGTCTCAACTCTTGCTCTCTCTGTTGCCAGGAGGCCCAGAAGATTAACAATGGCTCAAGCCAGGCGGATGGCACTCTCAAACCAGTGGATGAAAAAGAGGAGGCAGTGGCCGCCGAGGTCGGCTGGATGACCTCCGTGAAGGACTGGGCGGGGGTGATGATATCCGCCCAGACACTGACTGGCAGAGTCCTGGTGAGTCTCCACCCACTTCTCACACTAGGAGGCCTTGCTGTCTGGGCCAAGATGGCTTTGCTTATGAGACATGATATTCCCCAGGGTCTTCTGCAGGAGGCTGGCTATTGGGAGGTTGGGGTGAGCAGCAAGTGCTCCTGCATGGTCATGGAGGAGAGGCTCGGTTCCTCGTGTACAGTGGTTTGTGGAGGGATTTTCAGGGAGTGGGATTTGCAGTGGAGAAGGATTGTTGGGAAGATGTAGCACATTTCCTCTGCTAAAGCGCACATGCATGCACACACACACACCCTCCATCATCTTGGAGAGGAGAAGAGGGTTAAGGAAATATTCCAGAAACTTATGGAAGGGCTACAAATGTGGGGATCCCGGGGAGTGCTGAGTGTGTGTGTGTTTGGTGGCCTTCGGGGGATGTTCTTCTTGTCCTGTGGTCACCCATAGGGACCCCCGCTTGGAGCAGTTTCCTAATTTTCTGCAGTGTGTGAGCTGGGCCCTGTGCATGGTGGAAATCAGTCATGCTGATGGTGGATGCATCAGCAACCCACCTGAGGCTGCCTGGCCCGTGTACCTAGAGCTCGCTTGTGTGCCCTTTTCTGATGAGATTGTCTCCTAAGCCCACCTGCAACCAGGGCTGATTCTGCCCCTTCTCTGTACATTTCCAACATCTCTCTGATCTGCTTATATGAAGCTTGGCTTCACTGGCTGGCCTCATGAGCCCTTGGTTTTTGTCAAGGATCATTACTGGGACAGGCTTATAGTGATCAACCATCCTAGTTTGCCTGAGACTGAGTGGTACGTGAGACATGAGTCTTTCAGTGCAAAAACTGGGAAAGTCCTGGGCAAACAGGGATGAATTGGTTGCCATAGCCAGGCCCATGCTCTGGGAAAGCCCTGGCTTGCTTTCTTGGGTCTGCTCTGGGTCAGGAGTTTCTCTGAGAAGGATATTGCATTCGGAGTGATTTCTCATTGTGATTCTGGAAGCTGTTTTGTTTGGGCCACCTGTCCTGGCATGAAGCTAGGGCTCAGTCAAGAGACATTTGGCTCATAGATGGAAGGAGTAGGGACATCCTGAGGCCTGCGAGGCTCAAAGACCAAGCAGGGACACTGGAAAACAGTCATTATCTCTGAGTCTCACAGCAAAAACTCAGTGAAGAGGTGACTGTAGATGGAGGGAGGTGGTGAGAATTTCACTTCTCAGAATCCTTCTTGGGGAGAACTCAGTGTTATGTCTGGGATCAATATCACACACACTTTTGCAGGAAGGAGTGAGAGAATGAACATGGTGCTTGAGTAATCAAAGGTGCTGGCCACACAGCCTTCAAGGACAGGTTCTGTTCACCGAGGAATCTGCCGTGAGCTGTGTGCTGAAGAGTCTGGTTATGAAACCGTGGTTGATGTCAATTGATGGCAAAATGGAAAGAGGGAACATTTAAAGTTGGAGTTTTGGAGGAGGAGAGAGAAACCGGTGAGGTCAGTGGCTGCTTGGAGGAAAGCAGAGAGGGAGACAATTCAGTCTGGTGTGACCCAGGAGGGACAGTGTCTAGTGGGGATTTGGAGATGCCTTGCTGTTGGCTGTGCTGTGTAACAACAGCACCTCTATCTCTCCTCCTGCCTCTTGACTGAAGTCTCCATTGCTCTTTCATGCTTAAAGAGGAGTGGATTCTGCATTGGAAACTTAAGAGAGGTTGAATTCTGATTCTGGGTATTCATGGGGACAAAATGGAGGTAGTGTATTCTATATGTATGGTGGTGATAGTGAATGGGGAGCAGCAGACAGTTTGGCTGCACAAATGTGACACTTGTTCCTTCCATGTGGCCATTATAGACAGTTCTAATTTTCCTCATCAGCATTGCAAGAGTTACTGAACACTAATTCTGGGCCAAGTGTATTTGT
The DNA here is from genome assembly GCF_028885625.2 of Pongo pygmaeus. NCBI lineage: Eukaryota > Metazoa > Chordata > Mammalia > Primates > Hominidae > Pongo > Pongo pygmaeus. Next base: position 64,949,797 of record NC_072381.2, read on the forward strand.
TTCAGCTCTGGAGAAAACAAGGAAGGATCCTGATTCTATTGTACCATATGCGGAAATTATTGAAGGAATGCATGGAGGATAAGTGCTATGAGTACAAACACGGTGTGCACGTGTGGAGTGTGGGGAGGGGCTGTAGGGGAAAGTAGGGCTGATCAGAAAAGCTTTCATAGAGAGGAAAACCTTTGAACTAAAACTCCCATTTCAAGATGAACTGCTTTATGGCGGGAAGATATAAAAAATGAAAACATATCCAAGCTTAAACACAAGAAAATGACCACTGGGTGGGCCGGAATTTGTGAAGAATACCTAATAAGACAGAATGCATTTGCAGTGAGCTTTTAAGTGTGAGTTAGGATCTTGAGAGTCAAAGGAGAGGAAAGCCTTCAAAGTGAGGAGCAGGAAAAACAGAGAAGGAGCCTGGTGCTTTGGGAAATGGGGGGTGCAGACCCCAAAGTCTGGGGAAGTGTCCTGGAGACAGCCTGGTGGGGCTTTAAAGGCCATGCTAAAGAATTTTGGGGCCGGGCGTGGTGGCTCACGCCTGTAATCCCGGCACTTTGGGAGGCTCAGGTGGGTGGATGATGAGGTCAGGAGATCGAGACCATTCTGGCTAACACAGTGAAACCCCATCTCTACTAAAAATACAAAAAATTAGCCGGGTGTGGTGGCGGGTACCTGTAGTCCCAGCTACTCAGGAGGCTGAGGCAGGAGAATGCATGGACCCAGGAGGCGGAACTTGCAGTGAGCCGCTCTGCTGAGATTGCCCCACTGCACTCCAGCCTGGGCGACAGAGCAAGACTCCGTCTCAAAAAAAAAAAAAAAAGAATTTTTGAAGTTTGTAGAACAAGGAGATTTTGAGGCAGGGGGTGTTGTACAGAGAGAGCTGGGGGACAAGTGGAGACTGAATGGGTGAGGCTGGAGCTTGGAGACTATAGGACAAGTTAGGGCAGTAAGCTACTGCTTTAGTGATGGCATGGGAGCAGATTCCTGCTGCGGTCCTGGTGGGGCACGGTCTGCACTGACACCAAGCAGAAGATGCAGGTAGCCCAAGTGGGTGATATCGTGGAAATGTAACTCATTGGGCCAAGCACACCCAGCGGCCACCTTGATACTCTCCTGGCAATCACGCTGTTGAATGCCTCTTGTGAGCCAGGCACCGTGCTAGCCTTATATGTTATGATCAGTTTGAAGGGGAAGGACAATGTCGTATTTCTTCCATATCTCCTTATTGCTGTTGTGTTGTAGGGGTTCATTACAAGAAAACAGGCCAATCTTATCAGTGAATTCATCTCTGTTTTACAGTTGAGAAAATCAAGATATAGCAAGGGCAATTATTTGTCTAAAAACATTCAGCTTTGAGTGACAGAACCAGGCTGGTACCTGCCAGCTCCCTGTCTCCCAGTCTGGTGCTCCTTTTGTGTCATTACTTCCCAGTCGAAGATAATGCCTTTTCTTTTCTAAGCCACCACTGCCAGCTATCACTTTGGCTGTGACATTTTGACATTACCATCTTTTAGCCAATTTGGTCCTGAGGATGCTTGGCCTGCTTGTTAAACATTTGCATGTAGAAGCATGGTCCACTCAGGCCTCTTTGCCTGAGCCTGCCCAAGGTGCCAGCTGCTCTCTGAAGGTCTCCTTGGAGAAAATCCTGCCCAGGCTGCTGGGGCCATGCAGAGCAAGTGGGACCCACTGCACAGAGAGCAGGCATCTCAGAGCTCCAGGCAGTATCCTGAGAATAGGCCTGCCCTTTAGGAGCAGGCAGGTCCCCACACTGAACAAAGAAGAGATTTCACAATTAAGTAATGGCGGGCAAGAGAAAGCAGCGCTGCCTGTTCAGAACCCAAAGCTGTGTTTGTCTTGAGCCGTCCAAATGTTTATCCTTGCAACAATGGGACCAAAGCAAGACCAGACAGCTGGCTATTCAGTTTCCCTTTTCGATTTTTAATTTGTTTTCCTTGATGCACGCTCAGGAGCTTGGCCTCCTCATCTTGGCCTCTATCTCACCTGTCTAATTGTCACAGGTGTGAATCTCGAAGCTGGGACATCATGAGTAAGGTCCAGCTGGGGACGAATTTGCCAATACAACCTCAGAATATCTGTAGGATCTCCCAGACGAGCACATCCGTTATTCACTAAGTGTTTACTGCTCATCTGTACCTGGCACTGTTCAAGGCATTGGGCATAAAGCAGTGAGCAACAGAGATCCAGGTGTGAATTATTTATATTGATAAACTAGATATAAGGATGCAGAGCTCAATATAAGAAACGACAAATGATAATTGCCATTCACCAGTGCTTTTTATAGTCAACGCCTGGAGCCTGATTATCCACATGATAAAAATTCCTTGACCCCACGGCTCCAGATCTCAGAATAGCCTGTCTTTGCCTCCTCTCTCACCCTGGCACTCAGGCTCAACTGGCCAAAAACAGCAGGACTGGATGGAGCCTTCTCTTGGAGCACGTGGCTGAGGGATTCTACATTAAAGTGAATGCCAGGCTGTCAAGGGTACTGCTTCCTTTCATTTTTTTCTTAATTAAACAAATGTTTATTTTCTGATTATAAAAGTAATATATGTTTGCTTTTTAAAAAAAAATTGAAATGTACTGGAAGACGTGCTGATAAATTCCACTGTGGGATTTGGAGTTGGCTCATGCGGAGGGAAATTTGGACATAGCAGTCAATGTCGTCAGGATTTCTCTTAACTGTTTGGGTGTCGTTGAGGACTTTGTTCACTGCATCTCATGTTACCTGCTTTATGCACAGACTCATGGGATAAGTAGCGTTTTGCACCAGAGATTGTTGTGGTTTTCCTGGTGAACATCCAATGAGCGTGCTAAATCGAGAAAGGGATCATGTCTCTCAGTGGTGGCTTATGGAAAATACAGAGCAGCTCAAGTTTGCGCTCCGTGTCTTTGCACCCCTCCCCTGGCTTGTCTTTGTCATCTCTCCTCTCATTTTCCCTTTGCCCTACTTTTCTTACTCCTATTTGAAATTTACATGTATGCAGTTATGTGCTCCATACATTTTTGTCAGGTGAATTAAATCCCCCTAAGAATAAGGTGGCTTCTAAATAAAGAGGGCAAGAAACATATGGTGTAGGTTTTAGTATAGTTTGGTTGTGCTGTATAGAATCATAAGCCAAAATCAACAGTGATAGTCAAATTCAGGGTTGGTAAGTTTTTCCGTAAAAGGCCAAATAGTAAATATTCCAGGCTTGCAGACCATGTGGGCTCCACGACTCAACTCTGCCACAGTAGTTTGAAAGCAGCCACAAACAGCCTTGGTGTGACTTTGTTCCAATAAAACTTTCTTTATAGAATGGGAGAAAATATTTGCAAACAATGCATTCAACAAGGGCCTGATGTCCAGAATTCATGAGGAACTTAAAAAACTCAACAACAAAAATCACCAAATAACATTTAAAAGTGGGCAAAAGATGTGAATAGTCATTTTTCAAAAGAAGACATACGAATGGCCAACAAGCATATGAAAAAATATTCAACATCTGTAGTCATCAGAGACATGCAAATTAAAACCACAATTAGATATCATCTTACAGCAGCCAGAATGGCTATTATTAAAAAGACAAAAAATAACAGATGTTGGTGAGGATGTGGAGAAAAGGGATCACTTATATGAAGATGTAAATTAGTACAACCTCTATGAAAAACAGCACAGAAATTTCTCAAAGAAGTAAAACAGAACTTCCACTTGATCTAGCATTTCCACTAGTTGGTATCTACCCATAGGAAAAGAAATTGTTATCTGAGAAAGATACCTGAACTCCTGTGTTTATCACAACACTACTCACAATAGCAAAGCTATGGAATCAACCCAAGGGTCCATCAATGGATGATTAAATAAAGAAAACATATATGTTATACACACACACACACACACACACACACACATACACACACATGCATATATATCACATTATATATGTATATATATTACATTTATATATATACAAACACACACAATAAAATACTATTCAGCCATGAAAAAGAATGAAATCATGTCTTTTGCAGCAACATGGATGGAACTAGAGGCCATTATCTTAAGTGGAACAACTCAGAAATGAAGCCAAATACCACATGTTCTCATGAGTAAGTTGGAGCTAAATAGTGTGTACACATGGACAGAGAGTGGAATAGTGGTCAGTGGAGACTCAGAATGGTGGAAGGGTGGGAGGTGGCGGTGAGTGATGAGAAATTACTTAATGGTTGCAATGCACACTATTTGGATGATGGTTACACTAAAAGCCCAGACTTCACCACTGTGCAAAATATCCTTGTAACAAAACTGCACTCGTACTCCTTACATTTATACAAATAAACTGTATTTATAGAAATAGGGGGTAGAAAAAACAGTTGACTAGAAGGAATAAGTTCCAGCATGTGATAGTACAATAGGGAGATTATAGTTAACAGTAATTTATTGTACATCTCAAAATAGCTAGAAAAGAATTAGAATGTTCCCAACACAAAGATAAATGTTTGAGGTGATGGTTTTCTGTTACCCTGATCTAATCGTTATACATGTACCAAAATATCACATGCACCCCCTAAAATATGTACACTATTATATGTCAATACAACGTTTTAAAAAAAGAAACAGGTGGTGGGCCAGATTTGTTTCACACACCATAGTTTGCTGACTCAGTCTAATTTATTCCCTTGTTTTATACATAAAGAAATTGAAAGTCTGGGGCTGGAGGTAAAGAGATTCTCTAAGGTCGAGTAGCAAGAGTGTCACACTCTTTGTAAGGGGGAGTGTTACAGACTCAGTGATACACAAAGATAAATACAGGCACACACACATACTCTCACTATCCACATCGTCACTTAGTTTCTGCATGTTCATATTTATTTCCATGTTGATCTCACAGCAACTGTCTCCCTCGGGAAACTGTGTCCTGTGGTGAAGGACAGCCTCACCTCAACGTGGGAGGGACATCTACACTGCCTGGACTTTACCTCAATCCCCTGACAGATTCAATGTTTTGTGTGTCTCTTCAAAGACTGGTCTTGCCAAAATAGCTACCACCTCCTGAGCAAAGCTAGAGAGAGCCCTTAGAATCACTCTTTGTAGTTACTTTCCCCATATTCCTATGCTGTTACATCTGTGTATTGCTCCAGGAAGCTTACACAGCTAATTCTATGAACTGAAACCATATGCTACTTGCTTGAATGTATAGGGATGATTTATTGATGTAAGAAGAAAGAAAAATATCAGCCTCTCCCTTTATCCCCCTAAATATGTTGTATGTGTGGCATTTTACATTAACATTATATACATAGCCTGGACCATTTCATCTTTATCTCCAAGGGCCCCCCCAAAAAAATATGTGTCAAATACGCCTTTCAAATAGGAATAATCCTATTGGTTTAATAGAGTTAAATAGATGTACGTTCACTGGTGTGCTGTTTGCACATGAAATTAGACTGGTTGAACCCAGTGGGAGTACACATGGGCACACACATAATCAAATATATCACATTCATTGCCTTCACTTCTGTTAGGTGCCCTGTGGAGGTTGTGACATTTCCCATCAGTATCCTCTACTTTTCTTTCTCAGTGGTGCCTGGTGGCAAATTCACACACACTTCTCTCTCTCTCTGTCTCTCTGTCTCCTCTCTCTCTCTCTCTCACCCCCTCTCATCTATGCCCCAGCTTTTATTATATTTTAGGCAAATCTGTGTAAAATTCTTACATCATTGGCCAATGCCTTGTGTAGCAGAAAGACTAGAGGTTTCATAGGACTGTACTTTTAGTAAGAATGTCCCATAGTGGATAGGTATGTCCTGCTCTCTGCTATTGGGAATCAGTTGAAGTTTTGTTGGCATTGTTTTAACACTCCTAAGGGAGGCCTCTGTTTGAAGGAACCATATGATAATTTCCTTCCAGGACTTAATAATGGTTCTGTGTTTCATCCCATGCATAGATACTGAAATCACATTATGGGTATCAGTCAAAAAGTCAGAGAAGATACATTCTCTTTTTACTATTAAACATGAAATTTTGTCTTTATCTAATGAAAGATACACTAAATTTGCACTAGATTTGTTATTTGTGACTCAACATCATTTACCCAGATGGGAAAACGTGAGTCAGAGAAGTAATTGAATTGAGCAGTTTCCCCCGACAGGTAGTGAGCTGCCTGTTACTAGAAATATTCAAAGAGCAGCAGGATCGCATTTCATGGTGCTGTTGCTGACAGTTGGTTAGACTTTATCCTCATTGCTTTAATTAGGTTCCATAGAACGCTAGACCCATGAATTGTTCCCGGATAAAAATGGTTCCCTGGGAACTTGGATAGACTTCATTTCTCATCCCCCTCCTCGAGATTGCCAATGCATATCAGGATATAAATACTTACAGAAGTTCTGCAGTCAGAAAGCGGAAAGGCTCTGTTTTGCCCAGCATTTTCCATTTTCATTTCCCTGTGGAATCCTTTCCCCATGTAATACCTGTGGGCATCACATAGTACTCACTTTGGGAAACATTTAATTAGCCCAGGGATCAGTTAGTTATAGCCTGTGGGACAGTCTGGCTCATTGCCTCTTTTGTATGGTTCATAAGCTAAGAATGGTTTTTACATTTTTTTATTTTTTTTTTAGAGACAAGGTTTCACTCTATTGCTCAGGCTGGAGTGCATTGGTGCAGTCATAGCTCCCTGCAGCCTCAGACTCCTGGGCTCAAGTGATCCTTCTGCTTCAGCCTCCCTGATAGCTGGGATTACAGGTGCATGCCACCATGACCTGCTATGTTTTCTTAAATTTTTTGTACTGACAGGGTTCTACTGTGTTGCCCAGGTTGGTCTTGAACCCCTGGGCCCAGGCGATCCTCTCACCTTGACCTCCCAAAGTGCTGGGATTACAGATGTGAGCCACCATACCTGGCCTAAATGGTTATTTTTTAAAAATCAAAATAAGTGTATTTTGTGACATGTGAAAGCTATATGAAATTCAAATTTCAGCGTCCATAAACAAAGTTTCATTGGAATACAGCCATGCTCACTCATTTACGTATCGTCTGTGGCTGCTTCTGTAACAAGCTACAAAGGCAGAGTTGAGTAGTATCCGGAGTCCAAAACACCCACCAGCCTAAAATAATTACCATCTGTCCCTGTAAAGAAACAATTGCCACTCGCTGTATGCCTGTCAATATTCCTCTTCAAGTGGCCTACAGGACTTGCTCCATAAGTTACCTATGGCATAGGTAATAGATAAGATGTAACATCTGTCCCCTTCTCATGGGGACGTGTCTACATTCACTTCCACAAGCTCAACTAAGTACTGCATTAGAGATGGAGAGGCCAGAGCCAGGTGGGTCCCCAAGTTCCATAGCAGATTCCCAGCTGGGGTGAACATACGGATTTCTACTTCACAAGGTCAGGAGAATGTGTCTGAGAATTTTGTAGCAGCATCATCCCTTGAGTCTCTCCGTCCACCTGCCCACTGCTTCAGCAGCCACCACACCCCAGGCCCTGCTAGCAGCTCTGAGTCTAAGCCTTACCCCCAAGAGGACCCCTGATCAGGGCCTGCAGGCCAGGCACCTCAGCTCGCAGCAGCTGCTGGTCTGCAGGCCTCGCGCCATGTGCTGGGCTCTCCGGCACGCCCTGTAAAGAGCAGCTGTTAATTTTACTAGCTGGTGTGTTGGCTCCTCTGCCCTCCCCAGGGCTGCTGTGAAAATGAAGGAGAGTTTCAGAAATCAACCCTCAGTTGGCTCTGGAGTGAGGAAGAGCCTCCTGGTCCAGAGACAGCCCACTTGATCCTGGCCACTCACTCATCTCTGGCTCCCAGGCCCTCAGGGCTCTGATGGCAAGTGCTGGCGTGGCTGTTTTCCCTCTCCTCTGAAGTTTCCAGGTGCATGTGGGTGCCTGCTTTGGCCTTCCATGCCATTGTCTGTCTGCCCATCCATCTATGTCCATTCATCCACCTGCGTGATCCACCAACATTGATTGGTGTTTCCTAGTATACAGAACTGAGCGTAGCACAGGTCAGTGGAGGCCTGGTAAGCAAGCAGAGCACTTGCAGCCTCTGTGCAGTCAGCAGCCAGTCCAGCCTGCCTCTGCCGGTCCTGTCTTGTCTCTGTCCACTCTGCTTCAGTCTCTCTGTTGGGGCCTGGGAGTGAGGAGCCCTGCCCCTTTGTCAGTGCATCATGATCTGAACTAGAGCTCCTACTCTTTTTTGATCTCCATCTTGCTCCTTGTGTCTCGTTCTCACTTGATTGGAACTAGCAAGGAGGATGGGTGGAGCCCATAGCAGCCTCAAAACTCACTCCAGCTCTTGCATTGCCTCTTTCCCTGGGACACCCATCTTGGGAAGGAGCTGCTGTGTGTGGCGTGGCTGGGCAGTTGGGAGCCCAGCCTCTGCAGACTCCTGACTCCCAGCTCCATCTGTCTCAGGGGCTTGGCTTTTACCCTGGGTGAGTTGCTTCATTGTCTTATACCTCAGTTTCCTCATCTGCAAAATGGGGACAATAATAGTCCCTGCCTCTTAATGAGTTAATGCATGTAAAATGTTCAGAACAGTGCCTCTGACATGGTTAGTGCTTGATAAGCATGGTTATTATTATTTTTGTTATTGTGTGTGTGAGCCTGGTCACCATGTCATGGAGGAAATGGACTGGTATGGAGACAGACGGGTCAGGGGGTGGAGAACAAATCCTTTTCTGGGACAGGGGTAGAACAGCCCTTGAGCCTCCCCAAACCCAGACATCTTCCAAGAGTGCTGAGCAGCTCTGGGCAGGGCCATCTGAAAGGCTCTGAATGCCCCAGGCAAGCCCTGGTTTGGATCCATCCAGATGATGATGTTTGCTCTGTGTGCACACACTTAATTCAGGCTTGTCCAGGCTGTGTCCTCTTTGCAGCTGGCTCATGCCAGCCTGACTCACCATTGTCAAGTTGGCCAGGAAATTCTCACTTCATATAGCCTCCCTGAGCTGGCTGGGGACTGGAGAACAGGCCGGGCTCTCCCTGGAGCTGTACATTGTTGGCGCGTGTGTCACAGGAAATGCCTTGGCAGGACAACAGGAGTCTTAAGGAAAAAGGGTCAAGTGCACTTACTGTGGTCTCCGTATCCACTTCTCCCTGGAGGTGGGGCGAGGCTGACAGGGCAGGGACAGGCTGGTTTCGGAGGGCACATCTGCACCAGTATTTGGGGAGGTGTGTTTGATGTACATTTTGGCAGGTAGTGACCACACATTCATTGAAAGGAGATGGGAAAGTGTGTGAGGTCACCAGAAGATAAAGATCCAGATTCTACTGCACATGCAAGGCAGCTCCTCTGAGCTATTCCTCCATCCCTTCATCCATTCCTTCAAACATTCTGGAGCACCTGCTCGGGGTCAGATACTCTTCAATGTGCTGGACACATGTTGGTTCATTCAGCAAAAGCTGCAAAGTGCAGTCATCCAAAGTGTTGAAGGTGGAAATGTTGTATTTGCATTTTCTAGAATGATTTGGGGTGGCAAGGTTTCTGAAGTACGGTTTAGTGATAAGTCAGAACCTGTGACCCATCTGTCAGTCCCTTGGACAGGCCTGGGAGCGCAAACATTCTAGTCCTGATTGCACATCCTGTGCAGTTGTGCAGCTGAATCCAAGGGGCCTGGGCGAATATGTGAGTAGTGGTTTCCCTCTCTGCCTCCCTCCCTTCCCTCCCTTCACTTCCCTCCCTTCCCTCCCTTCCCTCCCTTCCCTCCCTTCCCTCCCTTCCCTTCTCTTCCCTCCCTTCCCTTCTCTTCCCTCTCTCCCTCCCTTCTTTCCCTCCCTCCCTTCCTTCCTCCCCACTGCCCCTCTCCTGCCTCCCCCACTCCTCCCTCCTCCCTCCCTCCCTCCCTCCCTCCCTTCCTTCCTCCCTCCCTCCCTTCCTCCCTTCCTTCCTCCCTTCCTTCCTTCCTTGCCTCATTCCGTTCCTCCCTCCTTCCCTCCCTCCCTCCCAACCCATGAAAGCTGGCGCCCCCTGGAGGCATTTCAGGAAATGAAATGTCTGTATTTGCGGCTACTGAGTTGGGCTGGGAGACTTTTCTTACCCAGGTTTTCCCCCAAGGCCTTCAGAGGGTGCTGATGGCTTAGCAGTCCGTTTTTGTCAGAAAGATATCCTTAGAGCCTCCATTTTAGCTGCGAGAAAGTTTGTTTAGCAGTGAGACTCAAAAATAGAGATGATGATGACAAAGTCATCAGCCTTTGTCGTTGCAGGGGAGCGCATGCTTGGAAAGTCACACTCGGGACCACACGCAAGCTGATGCTTCCAAGTTTAGTTTACGAGGCTATGTTTAGGAGGAGGCAGACTGACTCGTGCCTACGGGCCCCAAACAGCCCAATTTGGTGCACTAGAAGCCTCATTTTTAGACTCTGGGTCCAGAGTGAGGCTTTTTCCAGAAAAAAGAAAAAAAAAACCCTACTTCAGGGAAATGACAACAACAGAAAGCCACCATTTGCCCTAAAATTTTTATTGTAAAAACTATTCTCTCCTGTTTGAGTAGTGAGGGATCTAGGACATGACAGTGGCTTCTCTGGCTTTCTTAAGGAATTAGGGCACTTGGAAACTCAATTAAATGTACCCAAGCCTCTTAAGCACCAAGGCTATCTTTTTGCTCATCCAGTTAATTTCAGTTCATAAAATTGGCCTTGTGCTGACATGATGGAGACAGGGTGAGGGTGGGAAGCCAGGGTCCTCTGTGTGTGGAAGCTTGCTTCTCTGTTCACAAGCTTCCAAGGGCACACATCCTTCCCTGGGGCATCAAGGGGGACCATTAAACCTGTTTGCACCACGTCTCTGGGAGAGCAAACTTCTGGGCCTTCCTTGTTTACTGGAGGTTGGTTAATTCGGAAGGTAGATGGAGTGGGCATATTGGTTCTCCACTGGCAGGAGCAGCCCAGGATTCAGCAGGTTAACGCGAAGGATCGAGAAACCATCACCTTCCTAGAACTGTTCCCAGACTTTTAGCAAACAGGCTGAATTTTGACCTTTTTCTCATTTTTCTTTTTAATCCTCTCTCCCCGCGCCTTTTGTGGCTTTTGGTGAAATGGCTGTCCTAAGGGAAATGGGACAGTTCATTGAAAAGGAGAGAGAAAGTAAAGACCCCTTTCCCACACCACCTTCCCTCAGACGCGGCCTTTGCTTACACTAAAAATAGCTTGAAACAGAGGCTGAATCACAAAAAAAAGTGGCATTTCAGGGGACAGAGGCTGCCAGCTCCCTGGCTGCTGCTGCTGAAGTCTGTTGGGTTTGTTGGTCTCTGAGCCCCGACTTGCCCCGGAAGGCATGGGGTTTGGAAGTGTACTGGGATAGGTCCAGAACATTCTTTCCGTTTCTAGAGCAAGGGCCTGGTTGTGTCTGCCTTGGTTGGAGAGTCTGTCCAGAGCTAATTATATCAGCAGGCACTGATAGAGCCCTCTGCCTGGTGTTATGCCTCAGGGGTGGAAAATAACTTCCTGCAAAGGAAAGGAGTTGTTTTCAGGAGCTCCTTAATCTCTGAGGCACCTGCGCGGGCTCCCGGGGAAGCTGCCATGACGTTATTGTTTCCCTCTGAACCATGAGGTGGGTAACTTGGTTTCCTGACCATCTGAGATCTCTCCAGGAAAAAGCTCAGATCATCAGAAAGAGAGAAAACAGTTTACTCACCTTGCTCTATGCTGTGTGTCTCTCTGGCCCTTGGGGATTCATGACAGTGTTTGAGATCAATTCTGGATATGGGAGAAGAGAGGCAAGTCACTTAGGAGTTGCAATCAGCAGAAACCTGGATACTAACCCTGGCTCTGCTATCACCTTTCTGGTTGACCTTGGACAAGTCAATTCCCCCTCCAAGGCCTCAGCATCTCCATAAATAAAGAGAGGGGGCTGCAGTAGTTTTTCAGTAGTTCGTTCCCTTGCAGCCCAAAATGTCTTTATATTTTCTTATCCCCTTCACTGTCCTTCATCAGCAAAGGCCACAAGGGTTAGGCTCACATATACCGTGCCCTTGGCCCTGTGCTAGGCACCAGGAGAACTGCAAAAGGAGAGAGAATGTACTTTTCTTAGCTGCCAGAGTGACTGGAGTGAAGCTGAGTTCATCAAGGGGTGTCTCTGCATGGCTCTCCCCTGGTTTTGCCTCCATTTGAAGTAAAATCTCAAACTGTGTCCCTGGCTTACAAGGCCCTTGAGATACGGTGCCTGCTTCTGGCTCACCTCCAGTGCTTCTTTTCCTTCTTCACTCCTTTCCAGAGAAGAAGCAAAGCCTGTAGGTAGAAGCATGTAGATGGGCCTGAGGCACTGGGCAAGGGGAAGGATGCCATGGGAGGAGGGGGCCATATTCCAAAGGGCCAACTCAGTGAGAAGGAGTTGGCTTCTTTTGAATCATTTCAGCCATGGAGCTCTCTTTTGGAACCCTCCTCAGTTGGAAGCCTCTAAGGGGATCTTGTTCCTAGTTGGTATCAAACGTGGTAACCCCACTAGCCCCAAATTTGACTGGAAGAGCCTCCTTTCCAATTGAGTATCCTCTGCTTGAGGAGCTCTTGGGTGAGATAACAGCCCCTATCCTTTGCTCTTTGTATTGCTTTTGACTGAACTGCTGCAAATCATGGGGCCCCTGAAAGTCCATCCCTCCTCCAGAGGTAGAGGCGCCTCCATCTCTGTGCGCCTGAAAACAATAAAAGGCATGTTTATTTAAAATAATGACTGCCAGAGGCCCCCAGGAGGGGCTGAGGATCGAGGAAATATTACTGTGGCCAAAGTCATTTTTTATTTCTGGAGCAAGGTAGCAGACTCGGGGGGTGGCAGGAGCTGCCAGGCTAGCCCCCAAATTTATAGCAAGGGTGTTAAACACTGCGGGTGATCAGTGGAGTTGACATTGCAGAAATTCCCCAAATGAAAATTCCTTGTAGGTTAACTTTTAGATGAACTTTAAAAAACAGGGGCAACAGACCCTCGATGGGCTGTTTCAAGTGTTTCCAATTTCATTAACATGATTTAAGCAAAGACTCTCCCTTGCCTCCCTGGATGCCAAATTAGAAAACATCACTATTCCTCTGCCCTTGTGCCTAGTTTGCAAACCAGTGGGTTTATTTGGTTGTTTTCCCTAGAGTTGGAGCACTGCAGCCGTTTCCATAGCACTCTGGCCCAGAGGGAGTTGTGTGTTGGGGGCTCAGTGTTGTCTTACAGAAAAAACCTTGTAAAGGCAATTCGGCAAGCCACCCTTCCAGCACCAAGAGATACAATGCCTCTTCCTGGGGCTGAGATGGAGAGATACAGATAGACAGAACAGAAATAAATAAATAACCAGTTTCTCTTTCATTTAACTCTCAGAAACAGCCTCTGGTGCTAATTATTTCTGCTGTAGATTTTGTCAGACTTTGAATCCCAATCCTTTTGCCATAGGTGGTATATTTTAGAGATGCAAAATTATATAAAAAACAATTCACTTTCCTGAAAGATAATTTTATGTACATTAAACAGACACATTAAGCCATTTACAAGAGAGTTGTTTGTTCTCAGGGATTTGGAGGAAATCTGAATTTCTAATTCTGGGCTCTTTAATAATTTTCAAAAGAACTGAGGCTAATGATTAAACATCTTTGAACTTCCCCAGGCTGTCTTCTATCCCATGATCTCAAAGCATTTGAAAAGAAATAGAATTCTTTACCTTGATGAAATCAGCAGGAGAGTAGAGGAGACACCAGCCCCACCAGGAGCTTTGTGGCAGAATGGGGGAACGTAAGGTAAAGAGGCTCAAGAAAAGTGCACAAGGTCACTTTCAGAGCTTCAGATGTGGAGTTGAGTGAAGAGCCTTCATACCAGTTTTTATTTCACAGCCTTGGCTGCTAAGACTTGGAAAGAAGGCCAAAAAGAAAAGAAAACTAAGGTAGGACTTAGTTAAGGATGTCTATATGAGATTACGCATGACATGCAACCTTATCTGGCTCTAGTGTTTAAGGATTAGAAGAGATCAAGTCTAGCAATGGTGAACTTTCATCATCTTTCATCAACTTTCATCTTCTGGGTTCATTCTGATTGATCAGTAGCAGCTACAGAGAATATTTGGCCAAAGATTCAAGGTTCAGCAGCAAATAGTCATCATGGCTCTGCTCTAAAGAATTCCGAGGGCTGGGCACAGTGGCTCACGCCTGTAATCCCAGCACTTTGGGAGGCCAAGGCAGGTGGATCACTTGAGGTCAGGAGTTTAAGACCAGCCTGGCCAACATGCTAAAACCCTGTCTCAACTAAAAATGTAAAAATTAGCTGAGCATGCTGGCAGGCACCTGTAGTCCCAGCTACTTGGGAGGCTGAGGCAGGAGAATCATTTGAACCTGGGAGTGAGAGGCTGCAGTGAGCCGAGATCACGCTACTGGATTCCAACCTGGGTGACAGAGCAAGATTCCATCTAAACATAAATAAAATAAATAAAATAAAATAAAATAAAATAAAATAAATAAAATAAAAAAATATTAAAAATAAAATAAAATAAGAAATAAACAATTCTGTGATTGACTAATGATGCCTGCCATGAGTGCCAGCTTGGAGGGTGGTAGTACTAGTGTTATTTGTGCCTTAGCTACCTGTTCTAGGTCACATTCCCTAAAGTTTACATTATGTGTGATTAAAGTGGGGCTTGTCCAAGGTCATTTGGTCAGTTTCAGGCATGTCTCCTGACCCTGTCTAGTATTTGATACCCTAGCTGCATAGGTTAGACCTCAGAGAAACAGCAAATTAGTCAGCTTCCTGTAGCAGACTTCTTTTTCTTTTCTTTTTTCATATTGCAGCCTGACTTCAGATTTTTCCATCTGGAGACTTTCTTTAGTGTTTGGAGAGCAGAGGAGGTGGATTTCAGAGCCACAGTGATTCTACAGACAAACAGAAATGCAAGCACAATTTTCCTGTTTGTTATGTCCACTCTCAAAATTTTCTTTGCATGAAGCACACGCTGATCACAGCTCTCCCACTGCAAAGCCTTCCCCTCAGCCCACTCCCGGGTTCTTTCTCCCAATCTCTGCAGATGCCTTTCCCTGTGCCCCACTCCCCCGGCACTGTAAAAAGCTTTTGGTGCGGGTTGATGCGTCATCATTTCCTTCCATCATAGCCTCACCTCCTATTTCTTCCTGTTTCTCCCTTAATGTTCTTTCTCTTAGCTATTCATGCTCACATCTTAATGGCTGTGCTTACAGAGATAAATACATTTTGCCTCTGACCAAAAGCAGTTTCTGCCCTGACTTGAATTTAAAAGCCTGCCAGAATTGCAGTGGGGAGCAGAGGCAGAGTCCTTAGTTTCATCCTGGGAGCCATAAAAGTTTTCTAAGAGTTTATCATCTCCATCAAGATGAAAATGGGATTTCAAGGCTTCAAATAGGAAAGATAAATAACAAGGAAAACTCCAGCTTTTGTCAAAGCAAAGTTCTCTTTACCAGTTTTATGAGTCTACCTGTTGTGCCTGCACCCTGGCATCTGTTTCACTGTGATATCAGACAAAGCCTTCTCCAGGAATTTATGCGAACCTACGACTGGATAGAGAATTTCAGGCAATTGGTAGAGCTTGGAAGACGGCTGACAAGTCATATTCTTGGGCCGTAACTCTCAGACTCCTCATTAGTTCCTCAGTTCTTGCTCCTCCCCTTCCAGCATAATGGGAATTGGAATAGAAAGCCCCATTAACTGTAAGGCCTAGGCTGTGATTTATAGGGCATTATAACAAATGGGACTATGGTTCATTGTACTTGGCTATCTTTCACATTTGAGGTGGCCAGGATTCTTTGTCAGGATTAGATTTTGCTCCCTTGGCTTCAGTAAATGGCTGCATGCAACTAGGAAAGGCTCAGCCGGTGTTTCCAGCTGCTCAAGATGACCCCATGTTTCCTTTGAGGAAACCAGTGCTATGGAGCACCCATGTGCCACTCTGGATGGCCGGGAAAGTGCCCAGTGAGTGCTCCCTGGAACTTGTTTCTGATGTGAATGGTTTGGTGGGAAACTCAGGGAGACATATTACATCCTGGTAGGAGGCACGTCCTATGGATTTGCCCTTGATGCTTCTTTTTCCATTGTCCTGGCTTAAGCCCTGTGACCCCTTCCTTCACTCATTATAGCAGCTACATGTCACTCTCCTCATTTGTCCCATCTCCCTGCTTCAGTCCATCTTTCATCTATTGCCAGATGAATTTTCCCCAAAGCCAGCTTTGCTTAGGTTTCCCCATGGCTCAGAGACCTTCAGTGGCTTTCCAAGGTCTAAAGCCCAAACACTTCATGCAAATGGTCAGGGCCCCTATCCTCTTTCCAACCTGTCCTTCTTCTACTCTCCTTCATGCACTCTATGTGTTCAAATCCTACCTCATCTTTAAGATGCAGTGCATGGTGTTCCCTCCTCTGAATCCCTCAGTCTTGCAGAGTATTCACATACACTTGTGAATGTGACTTATCCACTCTAAAGGCAATGAGGCTGAGTGGTTAAGAGCACAGGCTGTAGAGCCAGATTGGCTGAGTTTGACCTTTGTTCTGCCATGTACTAGTGTGACCCTAAGCCAGTGACAGAAGACAATCGTAGTACTTACCTCATAGGGTTATTATGCAGATTACATGACCTAATATTTATAAAGTACTTAGAACAGTAGCTGGGACAGACTAAGTGTTGTATACATTGTTAATCAAACATAGTAAACTGTAAGTTCACTGAGAGTCAGAAACATGTGGTTTAATTTTATAATCCTCTTTGTCCTGTGCTGGGCTGAAATAACCTTGAACCAGATTGCTATGAAAATGAAATTTGAAGAGAGAGAGAGAGAGGAAATATATGTGAAAGCACATTGTCATATTTTTATTCAATAATCAATAATTCAATAATCTTATTGAGTATCTGGAGAGACCAGGCTCTCTGTTGGGTAATTGTTGATCAAAATGGAATGAGATATAAGTCATGTATAAACACATTGAGTACGACTGTGTAGAAGACAAGTGGCAAACATTATTCTTCTCGCATCCCCATGTTACAGATGAGAAAACCAAGGCTCAGAGAATCTTTAATAGCTTAGGTGAGATCACACATCCAATAAGCATCTGAACTGGGATTTAAATCTGGGATCTCATGACTCGTTGACCCAGGCTCTTTTCATGTTACCATGGTGCTTCTCATTCAAGAATGAGTGAAGGAATGAATGGGCATAGGAAAGAATGAATGAATGGGAAGATATCAAACATACATGGCTCCAGAAAGAGAGCAAACCAGAGGCTTGCCATAGAAAATGAGCTGTAAGTCAGCTTGGGCAGGTAGCAAATCCCTGAAGCCATAACCATTTGTCCAGTCGAGTATTTACTATGGTGGTGAGATGGGGCAGTTTCATTGCCTCCCTTTTGGGGACCACCTTACTACCCCTAGTGTCATACCTCAGTGCTCTCCAGTTATTTCCTTCTGTGGCAAGAGTGGCTTTAGTTTCTTCTCTTTTGGGTATTACCCAGGACAAACAGTGGATGTGACGATGGATGGTAAAGGTACATCATCATTCCCTCTTTGATGTGCTTTCATCATAATGGGCCTATTTGGAAGGTTTCCATAGGTACAGGAACAATGCCTCTCCACTGGGCTTCGTCAGCCACCAAATGATCCGAGCACCAGGGAAAAAGTCTGGAGTGATGCTGGCTGGTTTCCATGGCAACCGCGGCTTGCCTCAACTCTGCACACATGCTGCCCTCTTTCCAAATAGGAATGTGTTTATTTATTATTGGTCCAACCTGGGAGTGCCTGTGTGGCTACGTAGGTGTTGTCCCTACCTCTGCCATTGAGGTCATATTCTCAACTGGGAGATGAAATCACAGCTGGGTGATGGAGGCACGATATTTGCTCCACCAGGAAAAGCTCTCATTTAGGCTCTAGATCTTGTATTGTCCGTCAGCATGATGACAGTGATCTCTGGGGGGGTTAGAGAGGCTGATCCAGAACCATTAGAGTAAGACACCATCTAGGGTCCTGCAGTGAATCGCAAACTGCCCCAGAGAGCTGATGGTGACGCACAAATCTTTCATAAACATACAGCATGCTGCTGTCCCTTGGGGATGCCCATGAGCTGGCTGAGCACGCAGAAGCCTGAGAAACTCTAAACCTGGGCAGTCCAACACCGGTGGTCAGTGAGCATCTGAAATATGAATTGAGATGTGCTGTAAAGCTGGGAGTGGTAGTGCACATCTGTAGTCCCAACTACTTTGGAGGCTGAGGCAGGAGAATTACTTGAGGCCAGGAGTTCAAGGACTGTGCAGTGAGCTATGATCATGCCAATGCACTCCAGAGAGACCCTGTCTCTAAAAAAGCAACAATGCTGTAAGTGGAAATTTAGTACAAAAAAAGACTGTAAAAAACCTTATTATAATTTTTATATTGATTACTTATTGATAATATTTTGGATAGATTAAACTCCATTATTAAAATTAATTTCACTTTTTTCTTTTTACTTTTAAAAAATTGGCTTCCTAGATGGATAATGGTGATGGCTGTGCGACCATGTGAATGTACTTAATACCACTGAGCTGTAATACTTAAAAATTATTTAAATGGTAAATTTTATCTTATGTATATTTTATCACACTAAAAAGAAAGCAAAAAAAAAAAAAAAAAGTCGAGATAAGGAACCATCTCTCCAGGCCTCTTCCTCAGCAGTCTGGCCCACATTTCTAGAAGCCCCCAGCACACCTGCACATTTATTTCACAGGTCAAGAACCAGTCACAGGTTGGTCCTAAGCCAATTGTTGGCATAAGAATGAGAGCACCAGGGCTTGCTCAGACTAACGGAGGTCTGCCCAGGAGTGGGGCCAGGGTCAGTTTTGGCAAGGTACCTGCACCCCTGGACAAAATCAGGGTTCTCTGAATGAGGGAGGGGAATGGAAATGACTGTTAGGAGGCAATCAACATTATAATCTTAAAGAAAAATGTACAAGAAAATTAATGTATGGGAGTTACAAGTGAGAGCAATCTGAAAACTTCTTTCCTCCACTTGGAATATATATATACACACATATATACACACACATATTCGTATGTATACGTATACATATACATATACATATACATATACATATACATATATATACATATATGTGTGTGTGTATGTGTATATATATATGTTTTTTTATTTTTATTTTTATTTTTTTGAGACGGAGCTTTGCTCTTGTCTCCCAGGCTGGAATGCAATGGTGTGATCTCGGCTCACTGCAACCTCCACCTTCTGGGTTCAAGTGATTCTCCTGCCTCAGACTCCTGAGTAGCTGGGATTACAGGCACCCACCACCACACCCGGCTAATTTTTGTATTTTTAGTAGAGACAGGGTTTTACCATGTTGGCCAAGCTGTTCTCAAACTCCTGACCTCAGGTGATCCACCCGCCTTGGCCTCCCAAAGTGCTGGGATTACAGGTATGAG
Source organism: Pongo pygmaeus (assembly GCF_028885625.2). Lineage (NCBI taxonomy): Eukaryota > Metazoa > Chordata > Mammalia > Primates > Hominidae > Pongo > Pongo pygmaeus. Next base: position 64,969,169 of record NC_072381.2, read on the forward strand.
CCATCATGGCCGGCCCCACTTGGAATATTATTTGTCTTTAAATTTGCATAGAGTTGTAAATAAAATAAGTGTCAAAGAAATGTGCCTTCTAGAAAATTTAGAATGACCTGTGTGGTTTGTCTTATGTTTCTTCTGGACAGCGATGCTGATAGGGGCTATTCTCCTCCAATTACAAACTGTCATCTTGGACAAGCTGCTTCACTGTGTCTCACTTGCTTCATCTGTAAAATGGGAATAATGATAATGCCTGTTTCATAGACTTGTTAGTTAATACATGTCAAGTGCTTAGAATGTGTCTAGTACGTAGCAGGAGCTGAACAAGGATCACCTCTCATTAGGGGCTGCAGGGGGACTGGTGGCTGCTGCTGAAGCCTTCAGAACCTCCCTTCACATGCTCACCACAGCTCCTCCAGCAGGCAGAAGGCTGACTCGGCAGTGCAGAGAAATTACCCCAAAGGGAGCTTTTCATCAGAGGTGGCTGATGAGTGCCTGACGGATGCTTTTTCCTCCCTGGATGGTCCCAAGGTGACTCTTCCTAGATGAAGGGCCTCTTCCTGAGCCTTGTTGTAGCTCAGTGGAAAATAAATAAAGAGGGAACAAAAAGTCCACGAAGAAGAAACAGTGTGTTGGGTGGCACCTCGCAGGGCCAGTCTGATTTAATTGACCACAAGCCTGTTATGAGTACTCATGTGGCTAGGATAAGTGGCATTGGAAGCCGGGTTGCCCAGCATCCTTGCTCTCAGAGCCCCACTTTATGACCCTCTTAGGGGTTAGTGCCTATCAGGAGGCTGTTTTGAGAGTATCTGTGGGGAAGAAGGGCTCAGATTTAAAAGTGATTCTAAGTCAACAATTCAAAAACATAAACAAGGAAATTTGTGGTTGCTCTCACAATTAATTTGGACCAGCAGCACACATGGAGACGTTGCTGGGTACCCCAAGGAATATAGGGATTTAAAAAAAATGTCATTGAGACTTAGACCACAATCAGTGGGTCCCAACAGGCTCTAGTGTTAATTCAAATTGCTATCTATTGCATAGAGAAAGAGAATTTCAGTGCCAGAAGGTACCATAGAGAGACCTTGTAGTTCCACCTTATACTGCCAAGAAGGAAACCGAGGCCTGGAGGGAGCCCATGATGTGTCCATGTTTACACTGCAAGTTAGTGTTAAATATTCCATTTTTTGGAAGGAATTTTACTTACATGCATATTTTCCATTATGTTTATAAATTTCCCCCTATTTTAAATTATCCCCATTCCCTACTATTTGTATCTTTCATTTTTTTATAAACCTTATAATTCTCTAATATACTATATATACTTTATTTATTTTACTTATCATCTATCTTCCCCTGTCTCCACTAAAATCCAAACTAACTCCATAAAAGCAGGGCTTTTTGTCTGGTTCACTCCCGTATGGTTGACACTTATTTCCTGGAACACAGTAGGGGCTGAATGAATGAATCTGTTGAACGAATGGATGAGAGCCTGAATGGGTCTCATAGACCCATCTTGGTAGAAGTAAGTTCTCCTTTGGTCATCTAATTCAGAGAACCTTGGGGAGAAATAGAAAAGCCATTTCCACTCCAAATGGGAATCTAAGGTCAGAAAAGCACAGGGTTGCCCAGGGCTAAGCTGTAAATATTGGCATTCTGAGAAAGAGGTCATAAGTTTGGAGACTTTGCACTTTCTCTTTTGAAATGGAAAAGTCATTTCATTTCATCACATCCACTAGGGTGCATGAAGTAAACAGCAGACACACTGGATGCTTGGGGCATCATTCCTTCAACAGGGACAACAGCTTTCATGAGGGTTCTACTAGGTTAAGTAGAGAGGAGCAGATTTTCCAGGGGAAGAGATGGCAGAAGCAAGGCTGAGAAGTCAGGCGTGATTATTCATCTGAGCTCCTACTATGTGCTGGGCTCAGAACCAGATGTGGGTCTACAGCTTATTTATGGGTGCATTTGAGGGAGTAAGCGTTTATGAGTGGGACAATGAGGGAGAGAAGGATTAACATTTTCTGCCTGTTTCCTGAAATGTGTCTTAATTCCTTCCTAAGGAAGGCTGACCAAGAAAATAATGCAAGAAGAGAAAGTCTCCAAAGGAGCCCAGCTAGAGGCTGTAGATGAAAGGATTCCTTTGTGAATAAAATGAAGGAAGGAAACTGAAGTGGTTCAGTGGTTGAACCACTGGCTGAATGAAGACCTGAAATAAGGGAAATGCTTCTCAAAATTAGAGACCAGGCTGGGCTTCCTAAACACGATTCATGCGGAGGGAGGCCCCTTGAGCTGGAGGGCTCAGTGGAAACCTAAAGACAGAGATGAGATGTAGCAGTCAAATCTTTGGCAGAAATTGAAGAATGTTCTTTATGTTGGTACCCACCATGTGAAGAGGGTGACAGTGAGTATGATGCCTTTAGACGCATATGAAAGAACTTTCAGATGACAACATAAAATTTCCAAAATATTTTGTTTAACCTGTTCACACACTTTCATTGGTTTTTCCCCCCTCTGAGAGTAACTATTTGTAACCCCAACTAATAATGAACACTAATGTTTATTAAGAATTTACTAAATGCCACCTACAATACCAGGTGCTTTTTCTGCATCACCTCATTAATCCTCATATCCCTACTATGAGAGTAGGTGCCGCATTCATCCCTATTCAGTGGAGCCCATAGGGGAGGAAACTGACATGGGAGGCTGGCTCACTTCCCTTAGTGATAGCAGTCTGATGGAGGTGCTGACCCAAGTGGACACCAAATGTCTTATATTAAAAAATAACACAGTGCAGCATTATGGGGCATGGATGGGGAGCTGCTGGCCCATGAGCTGGATATAGTCTTGATGTGATTTTATGTCATTAAGGAAACAATTACTAAGAGTAACACACACTTTACTCCTGTAGTCATAAATCTGTAGTCTACTTTTAAAATCTACTGATAAGCTTCCAAAATTATGGGTTCCTTTAGGAAAGTTTCTCTTTATTTCTAATTTTATTATTGTTGTTTGTTTGATTGATTGTTTTCTGCCTACATATGTCTGATTTTCTCTTTACAACTGCATCCTAGATGCCTTCCTTAGTCTCTTCTGCTTCTCTTCTGTTACCCTTGTTTTCTGCTTCTATATATTTATCTGCTGTTTTCCTTTCTGTACTTTTCCCTCTTCTGTCTGTACCCATTAGTATCCCTTAAATGCCTGTGAAAAGGAATTCAAGTGAGTTCTTATTGCTTATTGGGTAGAAGAGGGTTTTATGCTGTAATTTAAAAATGGTTGAGGATTTAATAGTATTTCTGTCTTTAAAAGATAATAACATTACATTGCTTTTTTGCTTTATTTGTATTAGAAAAATATTCTGACTCTCCATTAGGCAGTTGTCCTTGATGGAGTGGGAAAAAGGCTCAGAATTCCGTCAAGCAGGTGTATCAAGAAGTTGCCATTTGGTCTGTTGTCTTTCCTGGTTATTCATTATTCAATTTAACACAGAAATCATTAAACATACACTGTTTTCTATGGTGCCAAACATCAAATGAAACATATGCTTAAGCTTGTGAACCAAGAACTTCTAGAAACCAGACAATTACCAAGGGCGTCAAAATGTCTCATCTTGATGCTTGTAACTGAACAGTGAAAATGAGCGTACGTGAACAGTGTACTGTTCTGAACAGTGAAAATGAGGATTTTAATTTGAATCAGAGGATGGGGTGAAGAGCAGTCATTTACAATATTACACAAGTCATCTTACAATGAATAATAATTCTGTCTTGAAATTCCACCCTTCCTGCCATGTGATTATAAATTTGTTGGTTTATAATTGGGTAAGTCCCACCAGTCCTGTGAGATTGCACCATGCTTTATGTTTGCATACAGTGCTTTATGCTTGTCAAGGTGCTCTGCCTTCTGCTATCTTATTTGGCATCTAAACATCCTAAATACACTGAAAGTAATGAGACCTGGAGCTAAGAGCTCTCTTTACAATGAGGAAGCTGAGGATCAGAGAGCTTATGTCATTTGCCTTGACTACAGCAAGTTGCTAGTGGCTGTAGACCCAATGCAAACCCCACCCAAACCAGGGCTTTTTTCCTGAATGCATATGGCAAGAGAGAGACATCCCACTGTCCATTGTGTTGAAGGTAGAAAATGCAGAATGTGGCAGAGTGAGCTAACCAGCTTGGTGGCCCTCACCCTGGCAAGAGACAGATTTTCCTTCCTCTCCCTGAAGGGTTAAGACAAAAGAAAATATCTGAAACTTTTCCTAGCTGAGCCTTTGCTCCAGAACTCAGGTACTTTTGCAATGGAAATGGGGCAATGAGGAGGCAGAAAAAGCCAATACATAAAAAAGCAGCAACTTCACCACCTCACCTGGGTCCCCGTGAAACCATTCCACCCAGATGAGTGAGTCAGTGGGTGTTCTTTTCATGGTCTGTTGGCTCAGTGGCACCTGAGGCTGCAGTGACCCCCAGTGCTGCTTCAGGTGAATGAGCACACAGCATTTTCAGAACTATGGCTTACTCTCTCAGTTTATAGCAGTTTAAGTGCTGGGGACTTCTCTGAACTCATTGAAAGAAATAAAGCCCCTCTGTCTTTGTATCCCTAGAATTGGAAGCTCATGTATTTGTGATGCTGGAAAGGGCAAATATTCATTGAAAGAAAATAGCTCACATTGATTGAGGACTCACTATGAGCCAGGCACGGAGTGAAGCACCTGGTTGGCCTCACCTTGAACTCTCATACCCAGACTAGGAGCTAGGCACTGTGATAATTGCTGTTTTACACAGGAGGGAACCCGCGCTCAGAGTGGATGAATGACTTGCTGAGGGTCGCACAGCTGTAAAGTGGTCTGCCTCCATGGCCTCTACTTCCTAGGACCTCCAGCAAGGGATATCTCCTGAGGCAGTGGCTTTCACACTCTTAGAGGCCTGGAGCTCTGTGTACACTAACTAAAACCTAGCTGCTTTGGTTAAAGGACGGGGGTCAGGAGGAGACTGTGTACCCTCATGGCCCAGCAAGAGTTCTGCAAAACCCTTGGAATTCTCAGTAGAGCAGATCAGGATGCTAATGCCAGCCTTCTTTGGAAGTCTGTCTCTTTGAAGTGGAGGTCATTTCCATCACACCCCAGAGGGACCCATCTAGTCAATGCCTGCCTGCCTGGCCACCACTTCCCGACTGGAAAATCATCATTTCCCATGTTCTAGTTGGGGAAGGACCCAGCAGCTCTTTCTCTTTGGCCCATCTCTCTTCCTTTTATGAGCCAGCTAAAAGGAATCCCCCAGAGGTCATCTTTGTCCTTGGCGTGGGAAAGAGAGGAGGCCTTGTCAGCAGGTGGGGGAGGTAGGAAATGCTGTTCTCCTGTGGGCTGAAGGTCAGTGAAAGGTGAGCTGGGGCTCCTGAAGCCAGCACGTTCTGGCACAGAAGCAGCCCGGGAGGAAGCTGCCCTGGAATGTGCTGTGGACAGACCTGCGTAGATCCCTTCTTCCCCACTTCCAGGCTGTCCCAGCGTCTCTGACCAGGCCAAGGTCACCTAGGCGCAGGCTCTTCTCCTTACCTCACAGACAAAAAGAACTTAACAGCACGTGTAATCTAAGTGTTCCCACTCCTCATTTGAAAAGGGAAGCATTTAATTTTTATTTATTTATTTATTTATTTATTTATTTATTTTGAGAGGGGGTCTTGCTCTGTCACCCAGGCTGGAGTGCAGTGGCGTGATCTCGGCTCACTACAACCTGTGCCTCTTGGGTTCAAGTGATTCTCCCACCTCAGCCTCCTGAGTAGCTGGGATTACGGGCATGCACCACGACTCCTGGCTAATTTTTGTATTTTTAGTAGAGACGGGGTTTCACCATGTTGGCCAAGCTGGTCTTGAATACCTGTCCTCAGGTGATCCACCTACCTCGGCCTCCCAAAGTGCTGAGATTATAGGCATGAGCGACTGTGCCCGACCTCTTTTTTTTAATGAATTAAAAAAAAAAAAGACTTACGTGGCAGTTGATAAAATAATTATTTTGAAATTAGCCACTTATCTTCTAGAAAAAAAATGTTTGTTGCTCTTCTTTTTTTTTTTTTTTTCTTTTTTTTTTTTAGTATTTATTGATCATTCTTGGGTGTTTCTCGGAGAGGGGGATATGGCAGGGTCATAGGATAATAGTGGAGAAAAGGTCAGGAGATAAACACATGAACAAAGGTCTCTGGTTTTCCTAGGCAGAGGTCCCTGCGGCCTTCCGCAGTGTTTGTGTCCCTGGGTACTTGAGATTAGGGAGTGGTGATGACTCCTAAAGAGCATGCTGCCTTCAAGCATCTGTTTAACAAAGCACATCTTGCACCGCCCTTAATCCATTTAACCCTGAGTTGACACAGCACATGTTTCAGAGAGCACGGGGCTGGGGGCAAGGCCATAGATCAACAGCATCCCAAGGCAGAAGAATTTCTCCTAGTCAGAACAAAATGGAGTCTCCTATGCCCACCTCTTTCTACACAGACACAGCAACAATCTGATCTCTCCTTTCTTTCCCCACACTTCCTCCCCTTTTTTTCAACAAAACCGTCATCGTCCTCATGGCCCACTCCCGATGGTCGCTGTCTCTTCGGAGCTGTTGGGTACACCTCCCAGACAGGGCGGCCGGGCAGAGGCGCTCCTCACTTCCCAGACGGGGCCCCCGGGCAGAGGCGCTCCTCACTTCCCAGACGGGGCGGCCGGGCAGAGGTGCTCCTCACCTCCCAGACGGGGCGGCCGGGCAGAGGCGCTCCTCACCTCCCAGACGGGGCGGCCGGGCAGAGGCGCTCCTCACTTCCCAGAGGGGGCGGCCGGGCAGAGGCGCTCCTTACTTCCCAGACGGGGCGGCCGGGCAGAGACGCTCCTCACTTCCTCCCAGACGGGGTGGCGGCCGGGCAGAGGCGCTCCTCACCTCCCAGACGGGGCAGCCGGGCAGAGGCGCTCCTCACCTCCCAGACAGGGCGGCCGGGCAGAGGTGCTCCTCACTTCCCAGACTGTGTGGCGGCTGGGCAGAGGCGCTCCTCACTTCCCAGACGGGGCGGCCAGGCAGAGGCGCTCCTCACCTCCCAGACGGGGCAGCCGGGCAGAGGTGCTCCTCATCTCCCAGACGGGGCAGCCGGGCAGAGGTGCTCCTCACTTCCTCCCAGACGGGGTGGCAGCCGGGCAGAGGCACTCCTCACCTCCCAGATGGGGCGGCCGGGCAGAGGTGCTCCTCACTTCCTCCCAGACGGGGTGGCCGGGCAGAGGCGCTCCTCACTTCCCATATGGGGTGGCGGCCAGGCAGAGGCGCTCCTCCCTTCCCAGATGGGGCAGCCGGGCACAGGCGCTCCTCACTTTCTCCCAGACGGGGTGGCGGCCAGGCAGAGGCGCTCCTCCCTTCCCAGACGGGGCGGCCGGGCAGAGGCGCTCCTCACTTTCTCCCAGACGGGGTGGCGGCCAGGCAGAGGTGCTCCTCACCTCCCAGACGGGGCGGCCGGGCAGAGGTGCTCCTCACTTCCTCCCAGACGGGGTGGCAGCCAGGCAGAGGCGCTCCTCACCTCCCAGACGGGGCGGCCGGGCAGAGGCGCTCCTCACTTCCCAGACGGGGCGGCCGGGCAGAGGTGCTCCTCATCTCCCAGATGGGGCAGCCGGGCAGAGGCGCTCCTCACATCCCAGACGATGGGTGGCCGGGCAGAGACGTTCCTCACTTCCTATACGGGATGGCGGCCGGGCAGAGGCGCTCCTCACTTCCCAGATGGGGCGGCTGGGCAGAGGGGCTCCTCACATCCCAGACGATGGGCGGCCAGGCAGAGACGCTCCTCACTTCCTAGACGGGGTGGCGGCGGGGCAGAGGCTGTAATCTTAGCAGTTTAAGAGGCCAACGCAGGAGACTGGTAGGTGGAGGTTGTAGCGAGCCGAGATCACGCCACTGCACTCCAGCCTGAGCACCATTGAGCATTGAGTGAGCGAGACTCCGTCTGCAATCCCAGCACCTCGGGAGGCCGAGGCAGGCAGATCACTCGAGGCCAGGAGCTGGAGACCAGCCCGGTCAACACGGCGAAACCCTGTCTCCACCAAAAACACAAAAACCATTCAGGCGTGGCGGCGCGCGCCTGCAATCCCAGGCACCGGGCAGGCCAAGGCAGGAGAGTCACAGGAGCCCGAGGCAGGGAGGTTGCAGCGAGCCGAGATCACGGCAGCACAGTCCAGCTTCGGCAACAGAGGGAGACCGAAAAAAGGAGAGGGAGACGGAAGAAAGGGGAGAAGGGGAGGGGGAGGAGGGAGAGGGAGAGGAGGGAGAGGGACAGGAGGGAGAGGGAGAGGAGGGAGAGGGCGGGGGAGGGGGAGGGGGAGGGGAGGGGGCGGGGGAGGGGGAGGGGGAGGGGGAGGGAGAGCTGTTTGTTGCTCTTCTGATATTGGTAGGAGCTTCTTCCTCTTCCAAGGTGACTTTTTGGATAACACCCTGAGGGGACTGCCCTTCATCCTTTATCTCCATCTCAGCCATTCCAGGCCTTCTGTGACTCCTGGGATAAAATAAACATTAGTGGGCACTGTTCCATTACAGGGTTCCCTCTTGGTGTGTTCCATTGTTATCTCCCCGTCTCCCCCAGGACCTATTCTCCTGGGAAATGATAAACCTGGGGGCTTTAGTGGTGGAGAAGGTCTACAGAGCCCAACCTCAACTTGAAATTTCCCCAGCCTCTGTTGGAAGCCAACCAGGTACCTGATTTTCCTAAGTGGGACACAGCAGCCCCCTGGGTGGTCATAGCACCACAGTGTACCGTTTTACTTACCTGTATCTCTTGGCCATGCCAGCAGCAAGAGCCTCTTGGACCTAGAATGACCAAGGACCATGGCCTGTCTGAGTTTTAACTCTGGATTTAGAAGATTGAGGATCTTGTTTCAGACATTTACTCATCAACAAATACCAAGTTCATTGCAGGTAGGGTTCTTGGAAGGTAAGCTCTGACACGAAGTTGAGTGTACTGGAGGCTCATACCCACGGGAGGAGGGGAAGGCAGCAGGACTGTGCAGAGGTTGGGTCGTGATGCAGGCTGGATGCAGCCACAGCCAGCCCCAAGAGCACCAAGATGGCCTGCCAGCATTGTGCTGGAATGAGTGCTGGGATGGGCTGACATGGGCCTTTATTCCATCACTCCCATCACTCAGAGGAGGTGGGCTGCCCCTGAAGGGCATGACCTCGGGTCAGGTAGCTCTCTGCAATTGAGCAAGCCCTGAAGAAGCTGCTGACAACCCTCTCAGGAGCTGAGCAGCAAGTCCTTCTTGAAGGGGGTCTGTGCCTGTCACAGGATTTTCTCAATGGCTGAGGCACTGTGTTGAAACATGGCAGATCAAGTTGGAAAGGCTTGGTCTCTGTCCATGAAGTGCTTGCAGTGCTGTTGCCCTGACTGCAGTGCAGTGGATGCTGTTATGGAGGACTCTTGTGGTGGCTGCTTGGTAGCCCCAGGCAGGCACCAGGTCATTAACAGCTGTGTGAATCCCCTTGTCACTCCTAGGAGATATATACCGGCACCTCTGTTTTGCTGAAGAAGAAAGTGAGGTTCTGAGGTATTGAGTAGCTCCTAGGGGTCATACGGCCAGCTGGGAAAGATGCCAGGATTCAAACTTAGGTCGGACTCTGAAGGCAGTGTGCTTTCCTTTATTCATAATTGCCTTTGAGATCGAAGGCAGAGCCAACAGGAGCAGGACCATTATGGGTGTTCGGCAGTGTCCCCTCTCCTACCCTTGCTCATAGCCAGTTTTAGCTCTGTGCCTGGACTCTAGCTGTCCCCTGCCAATGGTGCCACAGCTCCATGCCTCTTCCGTGACCTTCACCACTTTCTCTGCCCTTGGGGCTTCCTCTTCCTCTTGACTTTTCTCAGGACTTAGGTGTTGGCCATAACTGTGTTTTTGGATGACTGCATTGGGTAAGTCCCACCAGTCCTGTGAGATTGCACCTTCCCAAAAGGCAAGGAAGTTATATGGAAACTGATTTAGGCCTTGTGTGAGATTCCTTTGCTAACAGTCCAGGAAGCTGTGTCTGGGGCAGCTTCCTTCCCCCAAATATAGATACTTCTCCAAGCTTCCTGTCTGGAATCAGGGTGTTGTGAAATGTGGGCACTCATTCAGCCCTAGGGGTCATGGGGAACCCTACCAGCTTTCCCATTAAACCCAGCTGGTAAAATGGACTCATGTCTGTTTGTTTTTGGGGTTTGTATTCCCTCCTACCTCAAGGAACTGCAAGAGAAGGGATAGAAAAGACCAAGGCATCAGCAAGTCTGTGCCCAGGAGTGCAATAATCCTTGTGTTTACTGGAAGGGGAGGCTGGCATTGAACCCATGTCAAGATAGGTTTGGAGAAAACCCAAAGATGCCAAGGCCTTGCCTTCCATCCCCTGTGATCTACTACTTAATCAAATGGCCAAGGATGTGTTAAGAGGGAGAAATGTGTAAATGTTTAGAGAGCAGTGAGTTGTGAGCTGTAAATGGCCCTGGCATGTTTATAAGAAATGAGCAGGCCAGAAATGAAACCCCAATAGTTTTTTTTGTGTGGATAGAATTACCAAACTGATGGATGGAGGGAGTGTTCTGGTTGTTAAATATTTGGGCCTTGGGAGTCTTTTGATGTAGCACCTTGTGACAACTGCTTGCAAAGTGAGCTCAGACTAGCTTAAATTAGCTCAGGCCCACATGTTCGGGAAGGGAGGCTGGAGTAGATTCCCGCCATGGTTGTTTGCAGCTCTCCCTTCTAAGAGTTCAGGACTCTGGTAGTCAGAGCGTCCAGGCTTGGCCAGATCAGGGCACCTGGGGAAGGGTTTGTCTCTGCCTCTTACTACCACATGAAGTACCCAAAGTCTGGGTGATTGTGGACAGGGCTTCAGATCAAGGAAACTTAAGATTCTCAATCAGCCATTGACATATGCCAAGACCAATCAATCTTTTTCATCTCATCTCCCATTATCCACCCTTCCCACAGCCATGACCACCCACTGGTCACTGTGCATGTCTCCCTCCTTTGTCTCCTGGTGTTCCTGCCATGGTTCCTTCAGGCAAAGGTGCTTGTTCAACCTATCCCTAAATAAATCTGCTTGAACCTTCAGGGTCAAGCTGAAAGTGGTACCTTTTTCACAGTCTTCCTGGACCCAACAACTGGAAGCAATCACTGCCTCTGCTAAAGTCCACATCAATTAAATAGTCAATTAGATAGATCCAGAGTGAAAATGGAAACCACCTTCTTTTTGCATCAGTGGGATGGATGGCTGGAAACATGGATGACCAGACAGGTGAAAAGAGGAATGGAAGGAAACATGAGTGTAAGGACAAACATAGTGTCTCCTGGTTAAAAAAAATATTGTTTCAGCTTTCTTAACCTCACCTGTAATAGAGCTAGGAACAATAGCCCCATCTCATTATGTGAGAATTAAAATACTTAGCCCTAGGTATGAAGCACTATCCCATTATTGTTGTTATTTTGGAAAATAACTCTGTAAGATGTTTAACCCTATAAGGAAATTATTCTTTTTAAGATTCAGGCTTAAAATCAAATATTCCTGGGGCTTGTAATTTCCCATGCAGACCTACACCCTCATGTTACTGTTGAAGAAACTGAGTCCAGAAGAGAGGAGGGAGGGACTTGCTCACACTCCTAGAGTTGGTGGCAGCTGGGTGGAAAAGTATAATTTTCAAAAAGTTAAAATTGTGACTCATATAAATCTAGAATGTGGACATGTCAAAAATGCATTTAGCTCATTAATGAGGGAACCAACAAGATGGCAGCATGAGTTTACATAGGCACTGGACGAAGAGTGTTGGAATGAGATTGCTAAATTAGAAACAAAACTGGTTAATGTCCTACACGGGAGTCAATTAATAAACTTTGGGATTATTTTTTCTCCTGAACAGAAAACATTTGTGTTTCTACTAGGCAAAATCCTACACGTTAATGTGTAACTTCACATAATCTGGCTATTTAGTTGGTAGCAAATATTAAGTCAACAAAGGTAGTTGCTTTCCCCTAGATAATTAAATATTTCTTGAGCAGGCTGTTAAACATTGCTCCAAAGATGACCTTGAAAGGACATGACACATTTCCATTCCCTTGCCTGACCCCTGCTAATAGAACCAAGTCTTCTCACCCAAGCCGCTCCTCTCTTCCTCTTCCATCTCTGTGCTGCATGCAGGGAACCTGGTGCCTTGCTTCCATTTTCTCATTGGAAAAATGAGGGCCATAATACCCGCCTTCTCCACCAGACTAATTATGTCCAGTTATGACTTGGGGAACCAGGCAAGCCCATGGAAGAAGGTCACACAATCCTGATCCGGAAGAGCTTGGCATCCAAGGGAAAAACAGGTGTGGGCAAACAATTGCACCAACATTTAGCAATGGCTGTGGCAGGCAAGAGCAAAGGACTGTGGCAGCCTAGAGAGAGGAGTGACTTGGCTGAGTAAAGGAAGAGAAAAAGATTGAGAGAGGAACACTGAACTGGGATTTCCAAGACCTGTAGATCTGTTGGTGAAAATGGAGAAGGGCATGATCAGCCCAGTGAACTGCAGATGTTAAGATATAGGGACTAAAAAGTAAGGCACTTTCCATTTAATGTGCATATGCTGAGCTTTTGTTATGTGACAGTTTCTGTGTTTAGCCCTGGGGAGTGGCAGCAATGGGAACAATTGTCCGCAAAACAGGAAACAAATTCTAGTCCTTTTGGAGTGATTCCAGGAAGATGGGGGTTTGGGTGGATTTGAGAGGGGAACAAGGGAAGTGGAGTGGAGGCAAAAGAGGCTGGAGACACTGGTCTTGCACTGAGTGATGATATGGTTGATAGCTCCTGACCAAACAATTAATCTTTGTTCCGAACTTTCCCTTTGGAAAGTCTGTGGCTGCCTTCTGGGGAAGGCAAACAAATGTGAACTTAAGAAGTTTACAATTTAGCTAGGGAAACAGGATGTGCAAACAGGAAGAACCAACTATGTGAAGGTGGGTAAGATAACTGTTGACTCCATGCTTTAAGGAAAGGAGAGCTCTTTGTGGCTTGGGTGGTCAGCAAGAACTTTTTAAGAAGAGATACTCTTGATTGGATTGGGTAAATAAAAGAGCAAGGAGGACATTGTAGGAGGGGAATTACTCCCAGCAGAGCCTAGAAGCAGATTTTCCAGGGTTCCCAGGAGAAGAGATTGAATAGGTGCAGTGGGCCATATGGTGACACATCTTGAGTGTCCAGCTGGAGAACCAGAAGTGCATATCATAACAGGGGTGGAAAACTCAGAGGCTGATAGGGAATGGGGAGGTTGCAATGAGGGGACCAGTGGGGACTTTGACCAGTGGAGCAAGAGTCTTTCCAGATGAAGGGAGTAGCTGCCTCACAGCTCTGGCCAACTGTGGACATTTGGCCAGTTTGTAATTTGTCAAAAGAAGTCAGAAATCTGCATTGTTGTGAAATCTCCAGATTTTTTACATGTTGTCAATTTAATTAAAATATTAAAATCAGCCCATGGGTCAAGACTGCTGACCCATGCATGGGGCCTGGGGGGAAACTTGTGGGGCTCCAGCTTGTGGCTTCTCTGTAGGCAGTGCAGCTATTGAAGATTCCTACACACGGGTGCCACAGGGGAAGATGGCACAGGAAAGGAGTGTGGACCTGGAGAACCAAGTAAGGAGCAGGCAGCAACTGAGGCAGGACCATATGCAACTGTGGCCAGGGGTCACATATCATACTGAGCAGAGTTCACCTTGCTCAAGAACCACAAACCCAGGACAAATAGAAGGGAAACAAAATAAAGGAAAGGGAGCCAGCGTGTTTCGTTCAGGGTTGGGTAAGTAGTATGAATTTGGTTTGTTTTCCTGGCTGTCTTTAAAGAACGCTGGGCAGTACTAGCCTGTATTTCTGATGAGAGGAGGGGAATTTAACCTGTGGTTCAAGTGCAGTTATTGGATAGCTCAGAGTCTTCATATGGTGGTGTTGTGCAAAGAGCACTGGACTAGAAGTTGGGAGACCTGGATTACAGAAATGACTGGTGTTAGCTGAGTGCCCCACTGTGTATCAGCTATTTTGTGCACATTTTCAGTAATTCTCCAAACAGCCCTGTGAAGTAGAGGGCACTGTGACTCTACTTTTTCAAGGTCAAGGTCACAGAGCTGGTCAATGCAAGGCTGGGATTGGAATGAGACTTCAAAGGCCAAGTCTTTTCCAGTAGACCCCGCTACTGCACTGGCCTATGCTGAGTCTCTCCACATGCTCCACATTACCTGTTTTGTGAACTTGGATAGGTCATCTTCTACAGAGGAGCAAGAGGGGAAACTTCTTCAGGGTTTGGTTGGTCCACTCTCAACATGCTGTGGTTCTGCAGTTGAGATGCATGTTGAAATGCATCTCTTTTGTATGTTGACTTTTTTTTTATTCTAAAGGTCTTTGGATGTTTAGTTTCAAACAAAGAGCTAGGGATTGGAGATGCATCAATCTCAGACAGGCAGTGGCAGGGGTGTTTACAATGAATTTGGCAGCCCTGCAAGAAAAGATGTGTTCTTATCATATGTGGAAGGGCTTTTTTTTTGGTAGGAAATAGGTACTTGGACATGTAAAAATCAGGCATTCCAGCATGGCTGTCCCCAAGGCCCCCACCTGGAGGCTTAGACTGCAGCTTCTGCTGTTTTCATATCTTTCTCCCCTTCTATCCTCTCTGAATGTTTCCAAACCCCCAAAGGACCTGCAACTTTAAAGAGAAATATTATTGATGCAGTTGAATCTATTTTTAGCCTGCTGGGGTTGGTGCACATCCAAAGCGGAAGAATTTGGTTTTATATCTATTTTATCTACATCAACACCTCTTTACCTAAAATCCATTAAAAGATAACAGAAACAGAGCTGACTTCAGACGACATTCAATTGGTTCATATTTTGGGGGGCAATATGTCATGCCCCCACCTTGCTGTAGCTGAGACATGTATTTAACATTTCCAAGGAGCCACAGAAAAAGACACAGAAAACCTCTGATGGCATTTAGAGATTAGAGGAGGGTTTTTCTCCTAAATATGGAGCTGTTTCCTTGACTCAGCAGGTATGTGAGATGGATATGAAAGCAAAAGATGTTCCCTTGCCATGAAGCCCGTATTTTTGGGTCATAGATCTTATTGATCAGACACATTCAATTGGACATTTCTCTTGTGTGCACACATGTTCCCTCTCTCCTCTGTCTCCTGCTGCCTCAGTAACTTCCAGAGAGACTTCCAAAAAGACAGCAGGTTTTTAGAGTTGAGAGTTAAAACTTCTGGAATGTTGTTCTAGCTCCTGGGGTTGGGCAGGGAAAGGTAATCCTCAAATATAGGTGGGGCCTCAGAGGAAGTTTGGTGAATCTGTCAACTAGAAATGTTTTTTGAAAATTCTTATTGAAGTAACCTCTATCCTCAAAGGATTCCAGTATGCATCTAGGGTTGAAAAGGAGTGAACTGATGGCCTTAATTAGACTGATTTAATGAGCATAGGGCCAGAGCCACAAGAGCCCAGACTGGGTTTAGAGTAGAGGTTCAAACATGGCTGCCATTTAGAATCACCTACAAGACTTAGAAAAAATTCCAACACCTAGGCCCCCCTTCAGAGATTCTTATTCAGTTGGTCTGAGTGAGGTCTAGGCTTTCATATTTTGTAAATCCTCCCAGATGACTTCACTGTCATTTCCACTCTAGAGCTGTGCTTCCCAGACTCTAATGTACAGGGAAATTACCTGGGATTCTTGTTAAGATGCAGATTCTGAGGACCTAGAGAAATGGCAAGACATACCATGTTCATGGACTGGAAGACTCATCCTAGTAATGGTGCCAGCTCACCCCCAGATTTCTCTATAGATTTAACATAACTCCAACCAAAATCTAAGCAGGACTTTTTGCAGATAAATTTCTAAAATTTATGTGGAAAGGCAAAGCAACTAGAATAGGTAAAATAATTTTGCAAAAGAAGTGTATATTTGAAGAAATCACCAATCGCCCTACCTGATTTGAACACTTATTATAAAGCTGTAGTAATCAAGACAGTGTCTTATTGGCAAAGGGATAGACACATAGATCAGTGGAGCAGACTAGAGTCCAAAAATAGACCTACAACAAATGTGGTCAATTGCTTTGATAGAGGTACAAAGACAATTCAATGGAGAAGGAAAGTCTTTTCTACAATGGTCTTGAAACAATTGGACATCCAAGGGCAAACAAAACAAAACAAAACAAAAAGCTCAACCTAAACTTCATGCCTTATGCAAAAATTGACTCAAAGTGGATCACAGATATAAGTGTAAAACTATAAAGCTTTGATAAAAACACATAGGAGAAAATCTTTCTGACCTGAAGTTAGGTAAGTTAGACATGACCCCAAAAAGATGATTCACAAAAGAAAAATGGATCACTTAGACATGTCAAAATTAAAAACTATTATTCTGTGAAAGATACTATTATGAGAATGAAAAGATAAGCTACATAATGGGAGAGAATACTTAAAAATCATATATATTACAGAAGGCTTTATATAGCCAGGATATATAAAGAACTCTCAAAATTCAACAGGAAGAGAACAAGCTACCCAACTGGAAAATGGGCAAAAGACTTGTATAGACACATGATCAAAGGGGATATTTGGATGGCAAATAAGCACAGAAAAAGAACATCAGCATCTTTAGCCATTAGGGAAATGCAAGTATAAGCAATGATGAGATATGAACACACCTATTGTAATGGCTGAAATAAAAATACTAACAATACCAAGTAGTGGTGAGGATGGGGAGCAACTGGAACTCTCAGACATTAGTAGTGGGAATGCAAAATGATGTAGCTATTCAGGAAAACAGTTTAGAAGTTTTCTTATAAAATTAAGCATATACTTAGCATATTACCAGAAATTCAATGTCTAGATATTTACCCTAGGGAAATGAAAACTTAAGTTTACAGAAAAAACATTCATATACATGTTTATAGCATCTCTATTCATAATTACCCAAAACTAGGAAGAATCTCAGTGGGTGAATGGCTAAAACAACTGTGATACATCCTTACCATGAATACATGCAGTAGCAAAAAAGAATGAACTATTGATAAAAGCAACAACTTGGATGAATCTCAAAAACATTTTGCTCAATTAAAAAAGCCAGTATTAATAGTTTACATATTATATGAATTTCATTTATGTGACTTCCTTGGAAAGGTAAAACTAGTGACAGAGGACAGATTAGTGGTTACTAGTGGGTAGGGGTGGTAGGTGTGATCATAAAGGATAATGCAAGATAGTTTTTGGGGCAGAGTTGTTCTGTATCTTGATTATGGTGATGGCTATACAAATTGATGCATATACTAACATTCGTAGAACTTTACACCAAAAATAAAAAGTTAAATTTACTGTATAGTAATTTAGAAAATGAAACTTTTGAAAAGTGCAGATTCTTATTCAAGAGGTCTAGCAATGGGGCCTGGGACTCTGCATTTCTTATAAGCTCCTGGGTGATGCTGGGGCTCTTGGGAACACAAGTGGAGGGGGTTAGGCTCTACAGAGGAAACATCGTAACATGCAGATTCAGCTCATTTCATTCCTATGCTGAGAGACCTTTAATGGATCCATAGTTCTTCCAAGATAAAATTCAAATATTTTATCACTTCAAAAACTTAAAGTAAGCTCTTTCCCCTGAAATCTCCCATATCTCTTAGATCATACCCTACAGTAGTGTATATTCTCTGCTTTGTTTGTGGCCTAGAGTGCTCTCTATCCACCCATTCCCTGGAGGATGAGTGACCCCTTAGTCACTGGCCAGCTTGAAAGGCACCTTCCCAGGGAAGCCATCCCCGACCCTGCCAGTCCCTAACATACCCATGCAGAATGAGGGTGCACCTTCTAATGCAGTATGCATGCTATTTTGCTCTCATGTTCTTTCACTTTTCAGATGTTTCTCTCCCTAGGAACACAGGCTTTTCAGAGACAGGATCTATGTCTTGTAGGCCCAGTGCCCAGCATCATGGCAAATAGTGAGTGTCGCTGAGGAGCTTACAGAATGAAGACAAACTGACTTTATAGAAACAGTGAATGTTTCAGAAGCAGGAAAGTATCCTATTAGGAACTATGGGGAAAAGAATGAAGGACATTCATTGATTTCCAAGAACAGAAGATGCCAGGGAAGGAAAAGAGCTTCCTCCACAATCTGTGCTGCCCACTTCATGCAGGAGATAGGGTCCATCCACATTTGTAAAGAACATGTGTGTGTAGAGTGGACTTGTAATGTAGGCATCACTTCCATCACCACCACCATCATATCTCTCCAGTATCACCATCATCTTCACCATTACCACTATGTAACGTCAGTAACGTTGCCGTCATCATCACTGTCATCACCAACACCACCCTCATACCATTGTCATCTCAATCTCTTAATTTTATTGCAATTTGTATGGTGTAACAAAAATAATAATGACTCCAAAAATGAAATAATAAAAATGTTAAAAAGCACATGTGGCCGGGCGCGGTGGCTCACACCTGTAATCCCATCACTTTGGGAGGCTGAGGTGGGTGGATCACCTAAGGTCAGGAGTTTGAGACCAGCCTAGTCAACAAGGTGAAACCCTGTCTCTAATAAAAATACAAAAATTAGCTGGGCATGGTGGTGGGCACCTGTAATCTCAACTACTCCGGGGGCTGAGACAGGAGAACTGCTTGAACCCGAGAGGCGGAGGTGGCAGTGAGCTGAGATTGTGACATTGCACTCCAGTGTGGGCGACAAGACAGAAACGCGATCTCAAAAATGAAAGAAAGAAAGAAAGAAAGAAAGAGAAAGAGAGAAAAGAGAAAGAGAAAGAAAGAAAGAAAGAACATGCATAGTACCTGAGAATTTGCAAAGTGCTTCCTTGGAATTAACTCCAGCTGCATAAGGAGGATGCACTGAATTATTCACCTCACTACAGTCTGAGTTTTATTCTTTTCTCCAAGCCCTTATATATTATTGTCTTTGGATTTCCTACATTTATGTGGGGCTCTAGGCTGGAATTCTTCTGCCCGTCTTGCAGGTAGTATAACTGAGACCCTGGGAGGTTAAGATTATAGAACTTGTTAGCGAAGGATCAAGGAGGAAGATGATTTCTAAGTAGGGCCCACCAAAGTGCCAGAGATCCCCATGAGAGGTGTGATGAGTGGCCTGAACCATCACAGAGCACAAAGCACAGGAGATCGGTTCTTAGAACTCATTTGGGAAGTCAGCGGCAAGTTCACACACCAAGGTGAAAGCGGCACTATAAAAGGATGGATGGAGGTACAGTAAAGAGGAAGAGGAAGAAAAGAGGAAGCAAAACGTGGCCATAAAATGTAGGTTCTGATACATAGTGAAGGGACAGAAGGTGAATCCTTGTAAAGTGGCTAGCCTATTGGGAGCCACACTATCACCTGCTCCAAGTTACCCCTCCTCTGCCCCCAACCAAAGAAGATTGTGCATGAGAGTTCTACCATTGATCGAGAGACTCTCTAGGATCATAACATCTGGAATTCAGTCCTGCTTTAGCCATCATCTATGGTAATACGTGATCTTGAACAAGTCAACTAAAGCCTCCTCTTCAGAAGGTCCCCAGACAAGGTATCTGGGTTGCTGAAGGCTTGGGAGTGGAGGATGCACATGAATTGCCATTTCCTGTCTTGGGTTGGGTTATGGTACTTTTGAAGGAGGCAGTGACAAGGTGGCTTTGTTTCCTAGGGTGGGGTGCTAGAGAGTGAGATTGTGATGCTTGTCATTTGGTCCAATTGCTACTGCTTTCAGTTGAGCACTGGTGAGGAACCTTAGTTGATTCTTCTATGTAAATGGCTCTTGCACCTCAATTTTCTTGGCAATTACTCCCCAGCTGTGCCCTTCTTGCTGCATAAAACCTCAATCAATCCTTCATTAAAATGCTACAGAAACTGAAAGCTTTTCCCCCTTGTTTCCTAATTTTTCCCCGAGTGGATTGGATTTGTTATGACTCAAATGGAAAAGGACTAGCTTTGTAAGCAGGTTCAGATTCTAGCCCGGTTCCTATTTATTTATAGCCCAAATTATTTCAACAACTGCTGTCAAGTAAAAACTCTGTTTAATCAGAGGCAGGTAAACGTGCCAATTTCATCTCATTGCCTAAGTAGTCTCCTCTGCTGTGGAGGAGGAGGATGCCACTCTGGGTCTTGTCCCAGGTGCTGTGGGGCTGGGGACCAAGACAGTTCTAGACTTGCTACCCATTCAGGCCTGGCCACTCAGGTTGTAGCCACTTGTGTCATTTGGTAGGAAAAGTGAGAAGTTATGAGCCAGAGGTTTCAATTATGGTTTTGCCACTTACTGATTCTATGACTTATAATGTTACTTAGCTTCTTGGGGTCAGGGTTCACTCATTTAAAAATGGTGATGTTACTAACTACAAATATAAATGAGTTAATGTAAGCCTCCAGTCACAGCTTGGAAGACAGTGGTTTCTTTCTCTTTTTTTCTTTTCTTTTTACTTTCTTTTTTTTGAGATGGAGCCTTGCTCCGTTATCCAAGCTGGAGTGCAGTGGCACGATCTTGGCTCACTGCAGCCTCTGCCTCTGGGGTTCAAGAGATTCTCCTGCCTCAGCCTCCCAAGTAGCTGAGATTACAGGCACACACCACCATACCTGGCTAATTTTTGTATTTTTAGTAGAGACAGGTTTTGCTATGTTGGCCAGGCTCGTCTTGAACTCCTGATCTCAGGCAATCCGCCCACCTTGACCTCCCAAAGTGCTGGGATTACAGGTGTGAGCCACTGCGTCCGGCCGCACAGTGATTTCTTAATTTATGGTTCATGGAAATTATAAAAATTGGCATTTCAATTATAAGTGATTGAATGGAGTCAGACATTGGAGAACTGAATAAATGGACACATTTATTCAACAAAGATTGTTGAGGATCTGCTAGGTGTCAGGCATTGTGCAAACTGGTGGAGAAAATAAGATATTCTCTCTGGCTTCATAGAGTTTACATGGTCAGAGAGCGAGGACAATAAACAAAAACATATAATCATGCATATTGACAAGTCCGTTTTAAAAAGAACAGGGAACTATAGGAGAGAAGGGGGCAGGAGTGGGAATAAATTGTACTGGGAAGCAGTCAGGGGAGTTTTTCTTGAGGAGGCAACATTTGAGCTGAGACCAGAAAAGGGAGCAGGAATCAACTGGACAAAGAGGAGGAGGAGTGTATGTCTCACTATGAAGCAAGAAAGAGCTACACACAGTCAAGGAAGGAGAAGTGAAGCCAGGGAGACTGAATTGGATGGCCAAGCCAGTGCCTGGCAGGAAGGAGGCTGGAGAGGAGGGCAAGAGCATGTGGGCTTTGTGTGCCAGAGAAAGTATTTTACATTTTCGTATAGGCACCATGGAAGTGTTTTAAGCAAGGAAGTAACATAATTCTATTTATTAGGACTAGATGAAGTTGAATTGAATAAAAGGTTACTAAGGGTGCAAATGCCATTTTTATGGGAAGAGCTTATGCACTCACCCTGAGGGCTGGCATAAGGCAGGAGTGGCATTGAGTGTCCTTGGCTCTTCTTGGCTTTGGTCCCTGCTGTGGAGCTGGGGACAGGCTCATAGATGCTGCAGCCTCAGTGGCTGCAGATTCTGCCCATCTAAAGCCATGGACTTTCCCATGACCAGGGCCCATTTTGCCTTGGGGTCTGAGAATCCCCAGGAGTGGGAATTCCGAAGATGTCAGCTATGTGGCCTGAACTGGAATTCCAACTGGATCATTTCATTCCACTATTGACTGGAAGAGGAACGGTGAAGCTGTGGTGTTAGCTGGAGTAAACTGGAGTTGAGAAACTCACAGTGTATTTTTCAGAAAAAAAAAAAATTCTTAACAATCTCAAAGTACTCTCAATATTGTAAATCACCTTGACAGCACAAGGACTTGAATGGTTTGCCTGGAGGGCTAACGATCTTGGCTCTCCCAGGTGGCTGTCCCCATTGGGAGACAGCGCAAGCTAAGCCAGCTGTGCATCTCTCCTATTATATCATGGACCAGGGGACCATAGACATTTTGAAAGAGAATGTATCTGCCTCTCTCACACTTCAGCCTGCTTGTGGCATGGCTTGGCCCAGACAGCAGCAGGCACTATGTCTTTTCTAAACGTTCTGCCTCTTGATATAAGCAAGCAGTCCGTGGAGAGATTTATCAGAGGCCCTTGTGTTGGATGCATGTCTTCTTATAAGCTGATAGTCCAGGGGAGACTCCCTTCTAAACAAGAAAGGGAACTGAAGGCAGACTGGCAGCAGTTCTAGTGTCCTACAAGGCTGTGGCTCGTCCTGTGAGCTGGACGGCCAGGTCTGAGGCAGGACGTCAGGCAGGGCCATGCTGAGAACATCTCACATTTATTGAAAGCCTGCTGTCCTCTGGGCATTGTGTTTTCCTCTTGCCATTCCATTTATCCCTCCCAGTCATGCTCCGCTTTATGGATGGAGCAGTTGAGGCTCAGAGGGGTTACATAAAGCACCCAAAGACATATGGGCAGGAAATAATAGAACCTGGATTTGAATGCAAATCTTTCTGGCTGTTTCCATATTGTCTCACAGCCTATCCCAGCATCGTGGGGGTGGGGGTGGGGGGGGCGGTGGGGGGGTGGGGGGTGGTGGTGGTTAGGGATGCCCTCTTCTTAAGGATGTGTCCTGGGGCTAAGTCATTGTTCTTGGGGGTGCAGGGAAGGGACAATGGATCGGGAGGGTCTCAGTTTGCCTCTGGCCTGTCAGTGGGCCACCCTCCTCTCCTCTGTGATGCAAGGGCAGTGTGGCTGCCTTGCCAGCCTGCCCTCCTCCAGCCTGCTGGGAGCCTCGCATGAGACAACCAATCTGAAAGCCCGTTAGGGAGGACGCAGCACAGGAGAGGCAGCTGAGGCTCTGAGGGCAGCTGCGATCAACTGCCAGCAGCCACTGAGGGAGACTCCGGGCCTGGCATGGCTACAAGTGGGCTCAGCTCCAAGGGAACAGAGAATTGGGCCACATTTGCCTGGGCTGGGTCAGAAGCGGCAGTTCCTGAGCCCATGTCACCAGCTCCCATTTGCATGGCTGAGGAGGTGCCTGGGTTTGCTGTACACTGCCTGGCTTTCATCCCCGCTTTTTAAGGCACATATCAGCCTGGGCAGCTCTTGACCCACAAGGTGGACTCTTCTGGGCCAGCCACGGGCAGTGGCCACCCTGTCCTGCCAGGCCGCAGAAAGACCCTGGGCCACTCCCAACTGGAGCCACTGCTCCTGGAGAGAGCAGTGACCTGGACCAGCAGACCTACGGATCCCCTCTTGCTCCTGCACTCGCCTCCTTGCAGTGACTCTGCAGTGGGAGTGGGAGGTGTCAGAGCCATTAGGCGGAAACTCCTTTCGTGCACCTCTAATTTTCAAGCTCTCTGAATCTCATTAGTTCCCGGGCTTTCCTGCTCTGCCCTCCTGTTCTTTGCTCACAGAAAATCCAGGGGGCAGCCAGTCACCCTGTTGCTGGCGGTGATGATGAGACTCCAGGCCGGTGGCACAGAGGCCTCCCTGGGAGGAAGTCCCCTGTTTGGGCGCCCAGCACTGTTCAGGGCCTCCTCTAGTCCTGTTCTACTTTAGGCCTTACCTTCTCATTTCTGTCGCTGGAGCAAAAGCCTCTGAATTCAGAGTTGGGAATTCTCAGGCCTGGTCTGAGATTTGTCTGCCCCGATGATGATGATGATGACGATCATGATAATACTACACTAATAGTAGTTAAAAGAGTTACCATTTACCAATTGCCTATTCTGTACTAGGAGCAATTTAAACCTCATCACATGTAATTCTAACAACATCCCTGCAAGACAAGCATTATAGTCCTTTCGTAGATGAGAACATCTATGCTTAGAGAGATTAAATGACTTTCGGACTTAAACAGCTGGAAGGTGACTGAGCTGAGGTTTGTACCCATGTCTTGATGACTAAGCCCAGCTGTGTCCACCAGGGCACCTTGACCTAGTACTTCTGAGAGCCCCAGGGTCACTCATTCAGAGGCTCCCAGAGCTACCAGGACCCCAGATCATTGCGGCTCCCTCATCCTGGCAGTGAGGAGGCTCAGGCCTCCGTGCTAGTGCCCCACTCCTTGATTCTACCCGTCCCTCCCTCCCTGTGGCCTGCAGAGATTCCGACTGCTCCTTTGTTTCACCCAGAGCACCTCTTCTGGGCTGAGTGCTGTGGAAAGGGCCAGGTAGGAAAGGACACTCAAAGTAGGTTGACTCAGTTTCTCCCCTGAGTTTCCCTTTGGAGACCCGAGAAACATATCTGGGAAGTGAATGGGAAGATGAGAAGAAGTAAGCAAAATTGGGAAGGCCTTGGAAGTGCGGAGGATGCCGGTCGCCCCAGGTGCTCCGGGGAGTATTTCTGTTTAGAGTGGCATGCGGAGGGAGTGCTCTCCTGGTACTGCAGGGGTCCAGGCAGAATGAGACTCTGCTAGACTCAACTCTTTCTTCTTCTCTGAAGGAATCAGAGACTGAAACAAGGATGGCTTCATCAGTTTGGCCATAGCCTGGAAAGACTGGGAAACCCAGCAGCTCTCTGGCCCCTGGGCTCACAGAAGACACAGTTCTTGGAAGCAGTCATCCCTGCCTGCGATGACTGACCTGCCTCTTGCCAGGCTTCCATCCTTGCTTCAAGGCCTGCTAATCATCAGCTCCAATGGGAGATCTTTGCAGGCTGCCCTGGAATCATAGCTCCAGGCCTTTGTTCTAGAACATCTATTGCATTGTATTGTACCTATTGCTTTATATATTTTTCTTCCTTTTCTCCAAGACAAGAATGTGCACCCATTTAAGCCTGGGATGGCCTCTTCTTATGTGCATATTCAGTTCCAAGAAATATTTAAACTATCACTAGTATAATTCAGCATCCATAATGAGTTCATACTCTTGTGTATTGAGATCAGATGACTTTCCTGTCTTTGTGGTTCATATTATTAACATTCTTCTTATCATTTTGCTCTGCTTAGTTCTTTTTTTATACATCTTTGCCTCTCACCCCCCTTTTTTGCCTTGGCATTCGTTTGTTCTTTCAGCAAATGTCCACTAGGCACCTACTGTGTGCCAGGCACTGTTCTAGGTGCTGGGGATACAGAAATGAGCAGGAAAATTGAATGGCTCATTTATTTGAAAAGCACAGAATTAGGGTTGACTCAGGGTGAAGCTTGATCCACTGGCTCAACAGTGTCACCCCCAGAGCTCCCATCTCCATGGGCACTCACCCTGTGGGTTAACTGAGTCTTTGGGGTGCCGTTTCCTGGACATGCCTCAAGACTTCCCTGAATGAATGGTTCATCTGGTAATGAATGAGGCCACACAGGCTCCCTCATACTTGTCCCTGGCGTGGGAGCTGCCTTCTAAGGTTTCATAATGAGAACATGCTTTTTTAGGGGAGCAGGTGTGTGGTAGACTCTGGACTCCTACACTGCTGTCTTCTGATTATTCCCAGAGAACTGCACGTCTCTGCTCTGGTTGGGCTGAGGCTGTTTTTGTCACCCTACAGGCCTGTGTTGTTTGTTCCTAAAGCAGAGAGACATCTGTCATCCTCACTGAGCCCTGACAGATGCCACATTCAAAGACCCAGCACATGCAATAGCAGTGGCGGCAGCACTGTCATTGCGGCGCTCACACACACATACTGACACGCTCGTTTCTTCTTCTGGCGGGCAAACCTTCCTGCCCCTCCCTGCCAACCCATGCTTCCACGCCTACGAGATTCAAAATAGGGTAACAGCGGAACTGCAGGCCCGAAGCACTTGCTGGACAGTGAGGACACCTCTGGGTTGAGGGGACAGGGTTAAATGGGGTAGTACAGGAAGAATATTCCTCCTCCTGGGTGTGAACGAGTCTCCTTTGATCTCTGCAGTAAGTGCCTTACCCAGCCCCTGTTACCTTTAGGAGCAAGAACTTGAGGAAATGGTGTGGGCACGTGCACAAAACATGGGGCTTACTTTTAGCATGAAGGGGAAACTGAGGATGTCCAGCTCATTGTGTAAGAGAGTGAAGGTTTGACCGAGGGTGGCTTCTAAAGCAAAACTTAGACACATGACGACAGGGATGAGGTGGCAGGATCAGAAGACAAAGAAGAACCAGGCACGGATTCACTCATACTTGTAGGAGGACCTTGGACATATTTTATGTAATATAGAACATTTCCTCTTTTAGGATTGTAAGTAATATCATGGTAGATGTTACTGGAAATTTTATCACTCCCACCCTGTGGGTCTTAGCAGGAATCATCCTGAATGGTGTTTGTGGACTTGTTTTGGAGAAGTCTGTGTTGAGGGCAGGGGTGGTAGGACTTCGTGTTCAACTTGGCAGGCTCCTGGAGGGAGAGAGTGGCCTGGGACAGGCATTAGAGGGTCAGGCCCTCTGGGCTTAAAAGAGAAAAAGGAAGAGGGGAATGTCTTGGAGAAGGAGGGGCTAATCACTTGTTAGGTCCTAGGCAGTGTCTTGGTGCCATGTATTAGAAGGGAGGTAGAGGGAGCGGGGAAGTATCAGCCTGTAGATAACATCCTGTTCTAATGGGTGGGTGTGAGAAGGTGGGGGAGATGCTTTGAGACATAATCATATCTCCTACAGACAAGTGAGTGAATCCCACTCTTTACCATGTAGGCTTATCAAAGACCACTAGCAGAAAAAGACTGGTCTAATCCTGAGAGTTTCCTTGGAGGACTTCCTCTTAGTGTAGCCCCACCTAAGGCTCTGGGATGTTGGAGAACAGCTGGAGAGAGAGGACCAGTTCTGTGGCTCTCAGCTAGGTTGCAGGAGTCTTGGGTGTGGGAAGGAGGATTCTCAGCTGATTTTCCCTGCATTTCCTTAACATCCCCCACTGCTTGAAGGAGCTGTTCCACTTGTATCTTTTTCTTATATTGTGCTTTGGCTTAAATATTTATTTGGAAAAAGTCCTCAAGAACTAAAACCTTTCTTTGTATCTTGAATCAGATCATTTGCAAGTTCCCTCTGACTGTAAGCTGATTTTGTGACTTGGTGTTCCCGAGACCCCCAGTCCACTTCATCTCATCTTTGATTTTTAAGCCATTCTGTCTTTCTTAAGCTGACATTTGAATTCCTAGGTGGTTCTTTCTGCATTTCACCAGCTTACAGTTGTGACTCATCCTCCTCATGTTGTTTTAAGTCATGAAGAGAATCTGAATCCAGCAGGAAAACTGAGAGCCATCTTCATAACAGTGAAAGTTTCTGGAATCTATAAAACATCAATTTGTATATAGAAACTGAAGTTTAAGAAAGACAAGCTTTTCTCTTAATTTAAATTATTGCATCTCATGGGAAATTTAATTTTTTAAATAAATCACATATTTCAATAAAGCAGAAAGCTTTGCTAGATACACAGTGAAGATGTTTGCTTTAAAAATGGTTCTTTATTCAGCTAGAGAGGAACCAGGGGAATACAGGAAGATAAAAAGTGCTGAATGGAATATACAAGACAGGGTTTTGAAATCAAGGCTAAATTAATCATCTCTCCTTTTCAGTGGGCTATATCTAAGCAGAGGCTGGCAGATCCTCTCTGACTATCAGATTTGACTCTGTTATTCTCTACCAGAGGATGCTACCAGAATGACTGTCCCAGGGTCCATGGGTGCCAGGATCTGTTAACTGATGGAAATCTTCACCTGAGGGAGTGTATGTATCTTCAGGGATCTCTTGCATGCAAGTGAGACAACTATGGTTCAAGCTGCTTAAGAACCAAAAAAATGGGGATGGGAATTTGGTGGCTTGGGTAACTGAAAAGCTTAGGGTTAGGCTTCTCTTCAGGCTTAGCTGATTCCAGGCACTCAAATGATGTCCTTCAGTCTCTTGCTGTCACTGGTTCACTCCATTTCTTTTTCCATCTCTTACCTCTGCTTTCCTCTGTGTTGGTTTTATACTTGGGCAGCCTTCTTTTATGTGGATTTCCATAACAGAATCAAATGCATATCATATTGGCTTCTTACCCTTGGCTTTCAATAGAAAGATAGATTCTCTTTTGTATATAGACATACAGTAGTTCCAGCGAAAGTCCTAGAACTCACTCTCATTGGATCAAGTTGGTTGGCATGTTGCTTCTGAACCAATCACCACAGCCAGGAAGATAGGTCTCATAGTCTTACTGAGCAAACCTGGGTGGATATCACTCCTGGAGGTGGAAGGTGGAGGCGGGGGCATTCTTAAAACAGAGGGATTGAGAGTGGGGAATAGGGCATACCAGAAGGGGCAATGAATGCTAGTCAGGTAAAGATAATAGCCATCCACTATGATATGTTTTGGTTGGGTAGATTTGAGGGACCAGACCTGGGGTGACCCATGTTTTCCCAGCAGATCCCATTGGGTGATTTCTTCCTGTTTGATTTCCTGCAAGGTACCTCAGTTGTTGGCATGATCCTCCTGCCATCTTGCTCCTGGATGTTGAAAGGCCACATGGTGTCTAATTTACCAACACAGACCTGATCTAGAAGGCAAAGACAAGTTCTATGCCCACACTTTTCTAACTGTAGAGTTAAGAAGTTATTTCTATCCTCCAGGCTTAATTTTTGGCTATCAATATTGAGCTAAAGACTATTGAAGATTTACAAAATTATGTATCAATTTAATTTTACTATAATGAAACACATTTTAATGAAATTCCTGTAGCTTCTGTTATTGATATTTTTCACAACAGTCCTCTGAGATATACAATTAGCCCTATTTTATAGGAGAGAAAACAGGGTCAGAATGGTAGAGAACTTGTTAAAGGCCATGCAACCTGGAGAATCCAGCATCTATGTGCTTGTGCTGGGTTTGATGCACATAGGGATGAATAAGACATTCTCTGCCCTTGAGTTGTATGTAATTGCTCTGTGTTTATAGTTACATAAAAGAATGAGTAATATGCCTCTATGGAAATAAAACAGAAGGAAGTGATTAATTTTACATAAATGCAGTCTAGGAGACAGAAGGGACATTAGAGATGGGTCTTGATGAGTGAGTAGGAGTTTCTCACGTGGATATTGTGTACAGGGAATCTGTTTTTTCACTGAGTAATGAGTGAGTTTTCTATGAGATGGAGCTGCCAGTTTCAGGAAATGTAATGTCACCCTTGACTGTGCTTTCTCCTTTTACCAGAAGGATGGCCACAGAGATCTACATTCGTATTAGTTTAGGTGCTTTCATTTGCAAAGACTAGAACTCCTAACACAAATAGGCTTAAATAATAAAGGGGATGTATTGTCTTATCTAATTGAAAAGCACAGAATTAGGGCTGACTTAAGGCCAAACTTGATCTGTTGGCTCAACAATATCACCAAGGATCTGGCTTCTTTCCATCTCTCCGTTCTGTCTTATGCTATCTTTCAAATCCTTTGGTGTCTTTATCAAAGGCTGGCACCTTTTAGGCCCTAATATGACTGAAGGAGCTCCTGGGGCTAGATGCTTCCTTCGTCATGCCCAACAGGAAGGAAATGGCATCGTTTCCAGGCACTCTCAGCAAGACCTGAGAGTCACTCTGATTGGACTGGCTTAGGTCACATGCCCATCCCTGAACCCATCACTGCTGCCATGGGACAGAGAACATTGATAAAGTTGATTTCCCTGAAGCCACATGGATCCCCAAATGGAATTTTGCAGACTGATGGAAGGAGGAAGTGGACAACGATGCTGTATTAGTCCATTTTCACACTGCTGATAAAGACATACCTGAGACTGCGAAGAAAAAGAGGTTTAATTGGACTTACAGTTCCACATGGCTGGGGAGGCCTCAGAATCACAGTGGGAGGTGAAAGGCACTTCTTTATCTGACAGCAGCAAGATAAAAATGAGGGGGATGCAGAAGTGGAAACCCCTGATAAAACCATCAGATCTCGAGATTTATTTGCTACCACGAGAACAGTATGGGGGAAACCACCCTGTGACTCAAATTATCTCCCACGGGATCCCTCCCACAATACATGGGAATTATGGGAATACAATTCAAGATGAGATTTGGATGGGGACACAGAGCCAAACCATATCAAATGCTCAGAAGGCATTTGTTTTGGTAAGGCATCAAAGAAATGTTTACCAGAGCACCGAAGTTTGCATAGTCTCTCTTTTTTGGGCAGTAAAGGTTCTATATAGCTCCAAGACATAATCTTTGATGCTCAGTCTGTGACAACTCAAATTCTAGGCCTTTCCTTGGATAATTCAGCCACTGAACTACCTTTTGCTTCCCTCTGTAGTCTCTTCTTAGTTAGTACTCTGGACAAACTTGCTTTGACTTTGTCCAAAGACACCCATTCTTTATTAGTATATGATGAATTTTGTGGACAGAGAAGAGTGCTATGGGCATGATGGCATACTTACCACACAGAATGATCTAGAACTTTGCAGCAACTAATGTCCTAGGCCTTTTCCAGAGCTGCTTTCTTCAAAGGGGACAACAGACTTGATGCCGCATTTTCTAAAGCTCTTCCCAACCTCCAAAACAGCTTCTTTTCTTTCTGCTGAGGAAGCTAAATTTACTTTCAGTCCTCAAATGGTAAAAAAAAAAAGGGGGAGCCTCCCCAGATGTCTCACACTGATAGGAGGAAGAAATATCCAAAGCCATTAGCCAGTGGTGACAAACAGTGTGTGAATTATAACGGATGCAGGGTGGCTGGAGAAAAGACTGAGTGGTTGGAGACAGGCAGGCAGGCCTGAGTTTCAAATCCTTACCCTGTCACTTTCAGCACTTTGGGATGCTGAGGCAGGCAGGTCACGAAGTCAAGAGATCGAGACCATCATGCCATCATGGCCGACATGGTGAAACCCTGTCTCTACTAAAAATACAAAAATTAACTGGGTGTGGTGGCATGCACCTGTAGTCCCAGCTACTTGGGAGGTTGAGGCAGGAGAATCGCTTGAACCCAGGAGGTGGAGGTTGCAGTTAGCCAAGATCGCACCACTGCACTCCAGCCTGGGTGACAGAACAAGACTCCATCCCCACCCCTCCCCCAAAAAAAAGAGGCAGGATGCCATGGAGTTGAAGAAAACAGGCCCTGTAGCCAGGCTGCCTGAGTCTGAATCCTGGCTCTACTGTTCACCAACTGTGCCTGCGTTCATGTCCCAGCTCTTCCATTGACTAAGCCTAGATCAAGAAATAATCACTGAGTTCTAATCTGTCATTCAGGTAATTGCGCTCTTATGTTTCCTTTTGTCATTTGGCCTTCCAACTTAGTTGGGATGATGGTGGCTATCACTTTACCTCTTTGGCCTCAGTTGTTTCATCTGTAAAATATTGATACAAGTAATGTCCACATTATAGGTTGTTGTAAGGATTAACCCTCATTTAACTCATTTAAAAGTTTTATGCATTATATATATATATATAATATATACCTTCATATATATTGAAAACACTTGTAACAGCATCTAGTAAGCGCGAATGACGTGGATAGATAGATATATCTTATAGAGTTGCTGTAAGCCATAGAGACTTTGCATATATATTGTCTGGCAATAGCAGACACTGAACAAATCTTAGCCATTATTAATAATTATTATGTTGATTGAACTATTTAATAATAATGTGATTCATCTAAATAGAGCTTTTTAGTTTCTGGAGTTCTTGCTGCCAACATGATCCTTCTTGAGCCCTACAACCACTCAGTGATGGGGCTCCTATTCCTCTGTCCAGGGGCTCTCAGGGAAGGGTTGGATGCCTTTCCAGGGTCTCCTGGCCAGGTGGTCATTAGCAGGACCAGGGTGTGAACCATAGTGAGGAGCTTCCAAGTCCAGGGCTTGTTCCACATCCTCTCTTCCCCCATTCTAAAGGCCTCCCAGCCATTTCTCACAGCCTTATTTGAAATGCCTGTGCTTCTCATCTGTAATATCCTGATTGTCCCATTAATCTTCCTTAAGCTTCATGAAAAATACAAGGGGCTGGATCAGGAAATAGTCACCAAGTTCTAATTTTGAATTCAGGGGATTGTCTTCCATGGACGTGAAGAGACTGATGTTTCCCATTTGGCCTTTGCCTTTCCGACTAAGTCGGGGAGAGCTGTCACTTTCTGAATTATCAACCAGTTTACAAGGTGGCATCTATATTTTGCCTCTAATGTGTCTGTACTTTTGTTGCTTCTCTATCTTCATATCATCCTCTCCCTAGCAGATGTTCTATAGTACTGCCCAGAGGGAGTGGTAAGAAATTTCTTTTGATAAAACCTTAAAAGCTTAAAACTTCCAGTCACTTCCTTTTGCATATTCCTTAGACCCTGACCATAGGCCAGTGCTCACTACAGAAGGAGCAGTGTTTGTTTTGTTAACACACACACACACACCGTACTCCAAGGTCCTAAATTTTAGACTTAGTTCACTGTTTTATATGGTAGCCACTAGACACGAGTGGTTGTTTAAATTTAAATGAAATTGCAGGTTCAGTTTCTCTTTGCATTAGCCACATTTTGAGTACTCAGTAGCCATGTGTGGTTAGTGGCTACCATATTGGGCAGCACAGATAGAGAACATTTCCATCAATCACAAAGTCATATGGGACAACATTTACCATAAAGGGGAAAGGGAGCGGGAATGGGCACATGAGTGTAGTGTTCGGTTAAGTAGCATCACAGGACAACAGATGTGAAGTAGTCCTCTTAATCTCTGCATGTATTTCCTCTGTGATTTCCAAGACCACTAACCAGGAGAAATAAGAAACTGTTGTTTTCTGATCCAACACCAGCATGCAATGAAAGTAGGATATTTTTCATTGTATAGAGAACCGTCAATGTGTATTTTGTTATCTGATTTGAACCCTGCATGTGGACAGCACATTTCACGTGTTTTAGCCCGTTGGTGGCTGGCACAGGTGTGGCCAGAAAGCCAGCATAGGATCTTGTTTGTGTTTAAGAGAGAAGTTCAGGGAGACTATTCAGGCACATTGTCTGACAAGTCTAGCACTGGTCAAACGCTCATAAATATTCCTGTACAATCTGAACTCGAAATGTTCTTGTTGTGGACACCTTTGGTGAGCCAGTCTACTTGAGGACAATCCAGTCTACTAGTTCAGCTTCACAAAGCATGTACTAGAAACAATTAGAAGAACAGGGTTGCTTTTAAAGCTATCAGGATGGTGTTTGCTGTTGTTTTGTTGTTAAATATCAATGGGTTACTCAATGGCAATAGATCTAAAGAGATGAACATTGTTACATGAATATTGCAAGAAATCCGTGGATCTCTTGGGGACCCTCCAGACCTAGTTTTGAGAATTACTCATATAAACAATTTGCAGGGTCTAATTCATATACTCAGACTAGGGTTCTGCATTCTTTTCCCCATTGGGAGGAAGGAAAAAAGAGGATAACATTGGTTATCTGGGGTAATAAGAAAGCAAGGGGCGGACTACAGCTGTCCTGAGATCTGAGATCTGAGTGACAGAGCCTAGTTCAGGGGAGGGCTGACATGCTGCTGAAATGGGCTTATCCAGCCACACTCAGAGCTCTAGTGAGTATCAGGGTCATTGTGTTCTAAATCATCTGTGGCCAGCTTACCAAACAGGCTGGAGTCTGGCAGAGAATATCTATAGAATTTTCCACAAATCAGAAATTTTGGTCTTCCAGAAGGATAACCTTCCCCAAATATCCTGGTAGTCTTGAGTTAACTGTGGCTTCCTGGGAGTTTCTGTCCTTGGTAAGGGTCACATTTTCATTGTCCCTTGACCTTTAGTCTTCTCAGAGTTGACTGGTAACATTAAAATGAGCATGTCTTCACTTCTGTCACTTATGAAGCTCTTAAAAAATTTATAATACTCTAAACATATCACAGTAATAAAAGCAATCATATCTCTTTACATTGTTGCAGTCTTTTAGATAAAGTCCCCTGAAAGCATTGTCCTGGTGGTTTTCAAACTTTTTTCTTTGATCTTTCAGAATCTTTGTTCAAATGACATCTTGGCTAGACTCCAACATATAGCACAGATAAAAATGGAGTTGTGACTGCAGGGAGAGAAAGGGTGGAGCCCAGCTCACTGGACCTCTGCCTCTACCCCCAAACCACCCCCTAGCCTTTGAGTCAACCACTGAGTCACCGGTGAGCAATCCCTGTGGTTGCCCAGAGCATCATCCCACTAAGTCCTCATAATCACCAGGCATGATTGTGAGGTCATCACAGTGACTTGGTGTGCCCCTGGAGGTAGGAAGGCAGATGAAGAGGGGAGAGAGACACCCCCCCACCCCCATATGAGGATGGTCTGTGATGATATGCATGCAGGGGAAGGGACTTATCCAAGGTCCCTGATAGGTAGGGACTGGAATTTTGGCAGTGTCTTTTCTAGAGTAGAACAAATTTATCAGTTGAATTTGCTGTAGTTCTCTGAAGGTTTCTTTGGCCACATTAGAATTTTTGAGCCCTGGCATCCATGTAGGTCAACTTCAAAATGGCTGTGTGCTCCACTCAGAGATTCTGCTGTGAAGACCGGCAGGAGATTTTTTAGCCTATTTTGAACTCCAACTGTTCCAGTTCCTCTTGCTTTCCAGAGGTGTGAGCACCTGGAAGCCCCTGCTCTGGTCTACACCTCAGGCTCAAGATTCATCCTGCTCACTCAGCCACTCATGCTGTCACCAGAGATAAAACTAGAAGTGTCAGCAGGTACATTTGATTCTCGCACAAGAAATAGTTACCCTCCAAAGACTTGCTCATTCTTGTGCCTGTAAAGTGTGGTGTGCACTGTGCATCAGTATTCTTGCCTATGAAATGGGCATATAGGCTGGGCACAGTGGATCATGCTTATAATCCCAGCACTTTGGGAGGCCGTGGCTGGTGGATCACCTGAGGTGAGGAGTTTGTGACCGGCCTGGCCAACATGGTAAAACCCCATCTCTATTAAAAATACAAAAATTAGCTGGGTGTGGTGGCAGGCGCCTGTAGTCCCAGCTACTGGGGAGGCTGAAGCAGGAGAATTGCTTGAGCCTGGGAGGCAGAGGTTGCGGTGAGCTGAGCTGAGATTGCACCACTATACTCCAGGCTGGGTGACAGATCGAGACTCCATCTCAAAAAAAAAAAAAAAAAAGAAATGGGCATATAAATAGATCTACATAAGACTCACTGGAAGTTTAGAGCTCTTTAAAAAAATGGACAACAACAAGTTTTTCCAAATAAATGTTGATTCTGGGCCTGGAAAGTTTGAGTGGCTGGCTTCTCAGAGACAGTTACTGCTATCCATGCTCTTTAAAGTTCCATTGCTCTTATTCTAAGCTTGAAATCAAAGAAACCAAAGCTGTGGTTTCTTGTCTGACCTTGGCTAATGATTTTCTGATTGACTCTAGATGCAAAAGAACTGCTGGTAAGTTTCTTATAGGGGAAAAAAGATGATGGGGAGAAAAGGAACTGAGTTCATTTCCTAACCTCAGTTTCCCTGCTTACTCACCCAGTCGGTTGGGAGCTACTTGCTGGGTCTGAGTTTCCATAATCACCATAGAAATGGAGGTAACATTATCCTTTTGCTCAGTCAATGGGAGGATGGAGAAATGTCTTAGTCTGTTTGGCCTGCTATAACAAGATACCATAAACTCGGGGGGCTGATAAGCACATTTATTTCTCACAGCTCTGGAGGCTGGAAAGTTCAAGGTCAAGACACCAGCAGATTTGGTGTCTGGTGAGGGCCTGCTGTCTCGTTCATAGATGGCACTTTCTTGCTGTGTTCTCACATGGTGGAAGGGGCAAGGCAGCTCTCTGGAGGCTCTTTTATGAGGGCATGAATCTCATTCATGAGAGCTCTGTCTCCATGACATTATCACCTCCCAAAGGCTCCATCTCTTAATATAATTACATTGGTGATGAGGTTTCAATGTATGAATTGGGGGTGGGCAGGCATAAACATTCAGACCATAGCAAGGAGAATTCAGGGATTGCATTAAGAAAGTAAGTTGCTGAGCAAAGGGACTCATCTTCAAAGTCCAATACAATCTTTATAATCTTATGAAAAGCTTTCCTGGCTTTAGAATTAGCTCCAAGGAATTTGGCACTAGATTTTAGATTTGCTCAGAGAAAGAGTGTGAGAGGGAGAGGGATGTGGCTTTTGTGAGGAATTCCAGCACCTTCCTTTGCAAAGATAGGCCCTAAAGAACAGTGGCAGCCTATCCTCAGGACAGAAGCACTTAATTTTGTCTAATTGTGTCAATTTCTAAGAGTCATTGGGAAATTCAGCAGCTAATGAAGATGGCCCTGTTCTGTCAGGTCCCTACTGGAATATTTAAAATTCTGTTTTTCATACTTATCAGCTAAAAGAATTACAGAAATATATTTCTGGATCCCGTGGGGAATAAGAGCAGAAATATACAAACCTTCTTCTTTCAAGATGGATCCCAGCAGCCCAGGTGAATGTCACAGTTGTGTTAAAGACTATTGATTCCAGCAGGTTCTGGGCTGGGTCTCAGCTTCCCAGGACTGTTTCAGGCTGACCTCCTTTCCCTGGTTCCATCTTTTTTTGGGACTTCTGTGGGCCTTCATTCAGCATGTGGCTTGCTGGTGTCCAGGTCTGCAGGCATACACACCTCTCCTGATCTGAATCAGAGAACAAAAGATATAGGATCGAGGACAATGGGCTCTCCACTTTTGCTTTCTCTTTTCTTTTAGTTTTTACTTTGTGTTTCCAACAGCCAATGGAAGGCTGTTCTATTTAGAGTAAATGACTCAGGCTTGGTACATCTCGAATCGTATGTCAGAGCACACTGTTGCCCCTCAAAGCTCGGGAAAGGCTGCATACTCTATCTCCCTCTTGATGGTTTCCTCGTATTTATATGTTAAAGACCATGGATGTCCTGTAGTAAAGGGGTTAGCGTGCCTCTGTTTATCCCAGTGATTCTAGTGAAACTAAAATGCTTGTTTCTGTGGGGCACAGTCCAGATGTGTTGTTCACTTGGATTGACCAATCCTTTCAATAAAGTTTGGCTGCAACCATGTGAATCACAAGTTTTCAGCATTTAGTTTTGTGACCTTGAGCAAGTCACCTAATCATTACATGCCTCAGTTTCCTCATCTATAAAAGGGGATAATAAAAAGCATCTACTTCATAGGGTTGCATTGAGGATTAAGTGCTTTAATTAAGGTTTTACTATAGTTTCTGAAATATAACATATCCTATATATGGTAGCTATTATTATGTTAGTATCCATTATTATTTGCTGAAAGCTTTTAACACTGTGCTGAGTGTTGGTACTGTCTTCTTATCATGTCATAGAGCATGGGGTAGTATAAGAATCCTACCTTAGGTCAAAGGTCACAAAGCCCTATTGCTTTATTCCCAATAGTCTTACAGGGAAGATGTAGTTGTCCTTGTCTTATGGAGGAAGGAGGTGAAGCACACCTGAGCAGTAAAGAGGCCCCAGGTCACACAGCACGTACAGGAGTCAAACCCTGGCCTCTGGCTGCAAGCCTGCCATCCCCAAGTGTCTCTCTAAATCTGCTTGTCAACCAGCCTCAGACAGGGGCCCACAGACACGAACCTCATCTCAGTGTTGGTAGGAGGCACCTTCCACTTGGATTCTCTTCATATGGTTAAGACAGTCCTGAGTTCCAATCCTAAGTTCACTCATCTCTACCTCCTTGCCTTTGTGCAGGTTACTTAGCTTTTCTGACCATAAGTCTTCTCTGTTGTAACATAGGGATGGTAACACCCATTTCTTATGCATACAGTGACGCTTAATGACATAACGTAGGTGGGTTCATGCACAAGGCCTGGTATATGATGAGTGCTGGTAAATCTTAGCTCCCAATGACACTGTATCAGGCTTTCTGCTAGGGTGCTTTACGCAAATGATCTCATGTAATCCTCACAACACATCAGGATATTGGTACTCTTCATTTTACAGATGGGGAAACTGAGGCTCTGTGGGATTAAGGGACTCACCCAAGGTCATAAAGCCAGATTGTGACATCGAGATTCAAACCTTGGCAACCTTACTTTCTGGAAACACTTTCCCCCTTCCTCTTCTTTAGACCCACATGCAGGCTGCTTGCAGACTCTGTGCTTGGCCATGTTTCTTGGTCAGCAGGGCAGTCAGGCAATGGGCATTTTAATCATGTTTATGCTGGACAGAGCTGTCCCTTGAGCTTGAGGACAATGTTCTTGAACCAGAAGAATATGGCAGAAGTCTAATGCCATTTCCAGGACAGATGCATCAAATGCAGTCTTGGGTCCGGTAATTCTGCCACAGATGGTGGCCCATTGATATGTGCATGCTTGGCTGGGGTCAGAGTCTATGCCAATGTCACAGGACACAGCAACCCCAATGAGTCTGTTTAATTATTTAACAGTCAAGGTGACCAGAAGAGACACTTTCCAACAGGACACAATGAGGAGATACCCAGCAAGTCTTCTAACTGATTGGGGGAAGAAACCCAGTGTATTACAGGAAAATGAGAGAGTGCATTTGAATTTGTTTCTAATCTGAATTTTCCATATAAACTCTAGTTAGCAGTTTCAAAACTGTGGACTCACTTCAGCCTAAGGGACAAAAACAAAACAAATGACCCGAGGTACCAGCTGCAAGATGCTGGAATAGGAGGGAGGGAGGGAAGGCCAGTGAGAGGGCAAGATTATTAATATGCTTTTCTTACTAAACTGGCTTTCAGAATCAAGGGGAAGAACCAAGGTGGGTTGTTAAGGGAGTACTGATTTAGATGTGCTGAGCAGTTGAAATGTTTTTGTTTCTCAAACATGAAAGCACTTGGCTTTGCATGATTAGGTTTTAAATTGCTCAGCAAAGCATCACTTGGGGCTAACCTGAGTCTGTGAAGTTCCACAATTCAGGAAGGGTGGTTACTGCAGCACTCTTGTGTTTCAGCGTTCGTCATGAAGACTAGCATAGATTCCACCGTTCAATTAAAGCAACGTTTACCATGATATTCCTATTTTCCATGATGCAGGGTCCTGGGAAGCATCCCTTTCAGGAAGGGAGTATGTATTCAAGGTCAGTCAGTACATGAATGTGTCTGAGACTTGGATGGCTCAAGGGGATAGAGCTAGGTGTTACCTGGCAGTCGCAAAAGTGAGAGATGATGACAAGGCCAAGGTAGGTAGGAGAATGGGGATCCCTCATTCATTTATCCCATCATTATTTATTGAGCACCAACTGTGTCGCAGGCATTGTTCAAGGTTCAAGCACAAAGCTGTGTTCAATGGGTTCAGGTAGAAACATGCACAGTTACATCACAACAGAGTAAACCATGGGAACTGCATGGTGCAGAGTAGGGGGTATTTGCATGGCAGTTGAAGACCTGTGTCAGATGCTGATGCTTCTATAATAACCCAACTTGGTTCTTCTCCGCTTTTAGAGCCAGTTAATTAGGAAAAACACTTTCTTCCTTCCCTGTCTGCCATTCTATGTTGGCATTTGTCCCTTGGGTTGATGGGCAGACACAGGTATGAAACCCATAACTTCATCTCTCTGGGATTCAGTTTCTGGGCAGAGTGGGCAAAGGAGGCCAGGGTCTTCTAGACCCACTAAGTCAGAAGAATCTCCTTCTGATCTTTGGTTTAATTTTTCTTTTGAAGCTACTCAGTCCATGATTTCAGATTAGGGAGGTACCACCTGGCAAAGGGGGAGCCTGACAATGCAGGACAGTTCTAAGTACCAGGCTTGGGACCGATGCTATGGAGAGATGGTAGATGGGACTACCCTCAACTGAATAATGTGTGAAGAGAATTTAAGACCATCCCTGACACATAGAGGGTCCAGTGAAAGTTGAGAGCAAATAACCCTAGGAAAGAAGGCAGGAAACCCAAGGAAGCCATTCATTTATTTATTATTCATTCAATCAACAAATATTTCTTAAATATTTATATCAAAAAAACATGGAACCTCTAGCCAAACTCCCTGGGTTCAAATCCTGGCTGTTTTACAATATCTGTATAACCTTGAGCAAGTTACTTAATTATTCTCCTGTGCCTCCATTGCTTCATTTGTAACATGAGAATAATCAAAAAGAATAAATGGAGATTGTTATGAAGACTAACACGTGATTGTTATTAGTATCTTTTTGTTCATTTATTTAGCTGTGTCCTTAGTCTGTTGCTTGATTGGTGTGGTGTTGGGGATGTGGCCAACGGAGACAGGCAAGGTCTCTGTCTTTACCCACCTTATATTACAGTAGAAGAGTCAGATTATAAAAAAATAATAAATCAATAAATAATACTTTAAGGTAGTGATGAGTGCTATGCATGAAACAACAGAAGATGATTGTGGAGTGAGTGATTACTACGGGTGAGGTCCAATGATAGAGAGGACCAGTGACGAGGGAAGACAGTCAGTCTACACAAAGATCATCCTATTGAAAAATATGAAATATGCAAGTCTTTGGAATTTACCCAAAAAAAAAAAATAGAGAAAGCATTTCTTGAGTTTCCAAGAGAGGCAAGCAGGATGAGCCACCAAAAATAAGTACGGTTAAATAAAGATTGATTCTGGGACCAAATAAGCTTCAAGATAATTATTTCTCATGGTAGTGAATCAGTATGGCTCACAAATGAATTCATCTTTTCATGTTTTCAGTACCCAAGGTCCTCGATGGATGGATTAATCCTCCTTTTCACCTCGCTTCCTTCACCTGATCCCTCACCTCTCAATGAATTGAAATTAAGGGCCATTCATTTGGAAAAACCTATTAACTCCCTGCTTGTCGACAGCTTACTTTCTACTCAGCCTGGCTGGGTTCCACCTCTTAGCTCGTGAGCCCTCACGCAACTCTGCTGTCTCCATTAGTGTCCCTTGTGGGCTGGTGGCCGAGGCAGTTAGGCTTATGAATATTCCAGTTGCTCCTGTAAATTTCCAGCTTCCACTGTTAGGCAGGACATGAGGCGCTAAGAGATGTGCATCACTTCTGGGCTGGGGCAGGGGATGCCCGTGTGTGGTGGTGCAGTCGCTGTCTTCCCTGATGGCACTGAAGAGACTGTGGCTTCCAGGGTTGCAGTGCAAGATGGCGGAGCTTCTGATGCCTAGGCCCACGAGTGGGCAGGTGGAGCAGAGCCCAGGCTGCCTTTGTCTTCATAGGTCTCTAACTTCTTGGCTTCTCAATAGCCTCAATGACTGGTTCCTTCCTGTATTTGGTAGGTGATTGGAAACCTCTTAACACATGAATTATTCAGTCTTGGCTAGGCCTTCTCCTAAACATTTGTCTCTGGTTCTTAAAGTTACCTTTTCCTCCTCTCTAAAATAACTTCCTTACCTTTTCTTGCCATGGACACTATGACCTCCTGGTTTTATTTTCTTGATTGTATTTGGCATTCTCTGAAATTGTCTTATTTGTACATTTATATGGGATTTGTGTCTCCTCGCTAGAATATAACTCTTATCTATTTATACTCCACTGTATCCTCAGTGCCTACAGCAGTATCTGGTCGAAAGGGGTGCCTGATAAAAATGTGAACGAAATGAATGCCAATAGCCAGGAAAGCACCTCAACCCCCTCCCCTCTGCCACCCCCTTTATCAGGGCTGGGCTGTGTCAGCTCATTGAGGCAGTAGGGAGTATGGTTAGGATGATGGACTGCCCGGGCTCAAACACAACTTCCTACCTGTGTGATCTTAGATAAATTCACCTCTCTGTTCCTCAATTTCTTTATCTATATAATCAGGACAATGGCAATACCTATCACATGGATTGTTTTTCAGATTAAATGAGTTAATATACATAAGGTCCTCAGAAAATTATCTGATTCATAGTAGGGGCCATGGAGGTATTACCATTGCCAACAGTTACTGCGGAAGCAAAGGGCCTGTCCTCTATCTGGTAACTCCCCGACCCCCTTCAGTCTCTTGAGAACCTGGCCTTAATGCTCACCTGGGGTACCCTGGGATCCATTCAGCAAGAAGGTTCAGCCACACCAAGCCCTGTTCCTTAAGCTCAGGAGACATAAATCCACAAAGCCTACAGGACAGATCCCTGAGGAAAGTGGCTATTCTGGATGGAGCCAGAAGGTTCTTTCTCAAGGTCAAAGCTCTCGGAGACCTGATGAGGCCCTGCCCCTCAAGCTTCTGTCCTTTCCACAGCCCTGCAGCATTATTTCCATAATGTTATTAAAAACCAATGTGTGCTGGCCAGATGAGTGACACTTCCCAGTGATAGGGCTCGGCTCTACTCCTCCAGGCATGGAGAACTTGTTCAATTATGTGCCACCCCATGATGGGCCCAATCACAGTACACACATTAGCTTCTAATTATACCCTTGTTGAGTTTCTCTTGACAGGAAGGAAATGAATTTACCTCGTGTCACCTCTGTAGTTTGCAAGCAGGCTTGGCTTCTGATAATAGCACCTTTCATGTTTTGTAAGACCAAGGAGAAGCATTCGTGTGGTGGCCAGTCCTTGGTGACCCTTTGTCTCAGCCTGGAGGTGAGCTTGAGCCGACTCTTCATGGAAGTGTTTACTCCTGGGGCTCGTAGGAATCTGGCTGGGGGTTGGGTGGTCAGCTGTCCCATAAGGTTGTGGGCCTTGGCCACTGCAGCATGCACATCTGTGAATCCACACTCTTATGGTATCGAGGCCTTGGGCAAATGACTGAATTTCGCTTGACCTTGCCTTCCATCTGTAAAATGGGGACAA
This sequence comes from Pongo pygmaeus, assembly GCF_028885625.2. Taxonomy (NCBI): domain Eukaryota; kingdom Metazoa; phylum Chordata; class Mammalia; order Primates; family Hominidae; genus Pongo; species Pongo pygmaeus. The sequence continues at coordinate 65,011,653 of NC_072381.2, forward strand.
TGATAGTAGTTATCTCACAGGGTACGCATCAGATTTAATGAGCTAATAGACGCAAAGCACTTCTATGTGCCTGGCATATAATAAATGCTACATTGTGTTTTTATCATTAAAATTATCTTAATATTATTTTGCTGTTGCTGTTATTATTGCTGTTGCTATTGCTTGGATTGGAACATGTCTTTGCCATTTATAACTGTGTGACCTTGAACATATCACTTAACCCCCATGTGCCATGACATTTGTAAAACGGGCAAAGAGGAGTCTGTTCCTTGGTGCAGCTGCAAGGATGTCAGTGGGTTGGCACAGGGAAGGCCTTTGAAGCAGCATCAGTGCAGGGCAAGTGTTGTGGGTTATTGTTGGTGTCTTGCCTCCCTCACCAGAGGGATCATTTGGGTGCTGTGGAGGCAGAGGGGTCTGTCTACGGTGGGTTAGGATTATGCACATAGGTCTTGCTTTCCATTTGGGACAGTAAGCATCTGAGAGAAGAGTTTGTCCCTGACTATACCAAATTCCAAGTTCTGCCAAGGAATCCTGGGGCAGGCCAGAAAGGGAGGCAGGAATGGAGCCAGTGGTGGGCCCAGCGTTTCCTTCCAAAGCTTTTAGACTCACCTGCTAAAGCCAGTCATGAAGTGGACAGGAGGCAGGGCAGCAGGCCCCTCTCTCACTACCCCCTTCACCAGCCCCAACCTTCAGCAACTTTTCCTGGCAGGAGACCATGTCACCGTCCCCTCCCCTTCCCATCACAGGCATTTCAGAACACGAGGGGATCTGGGGGACCCACATCTAAGGAACTGTGACTGAGAGCCTGAGAAGGGCTTTCTCTTGACCTGGGAGAGGGAAAATTAGGCAAATTGCTGTGTTTCTCCACTGTAAACCTGAATGGGAATGAGGGAGGAGGGAGAAAAAGCCAGACAAAAATGGAGACACATGCAGAGACATGGAGAAACAGAGAAAGGAGAAGGAAAGAGCTAGAGAGATAAAGAAATGAGAAAACACTGAGAAATAATTGGGAAATGAGACAGACAAGCTCATAGAAGGACTTAGACCCAGAAAGGGAAAGTGGAAAATTGTCTTGACAGCTAACACGTATTGAGAAGGTAGTATGTGCCAGGCACTGAGATTAGTGTGCGACATCTCTCATTTAATCTTTCCAACAATTCTATGAGATAAGTGCTGTTGTCAACTTCATTTTACAGTGAAAACAATGGACATACACAACGGTGAAGTGTCTAAGATCACACAGCTTTTGTGGAGGAGTTAGGACTAGAATCCAGGTCAATTTGACTGCAAAGGCCATGTGCTTAACCTCCTGCAGAGAGGCCATGACCCTGGGACCTAAAGCATGGCAGAGCATCTCCGAGTCTCCCTGAACCCTGGGCATTGAGAAGCACTAGTCATTCTGTTTTGTAGTACAGATGTGTTTATAAAGAGACTCCAGGGAAGTCAGATGGGTAAGGATTATGCCTGTCACCCTTTTTTTTTTGCATTTTTTAAATTATACTTTAAGTTCTAGGGTACATGTGCACAACGTGCAGGTTTGTCACATATGTATACATGTGCCATGTTGGTGTGCTGCACCCATTAACTCATCATTTACATTAGGTATATCTCCTAATGCTATCCCTCCCCCCTCCCCCCCACCCCACGACAGGCCCCAGTGTGTGATGTTCCCCTTCCTGTGTCCAAGTGTTGTCATTGTTCAATTCCCACCTGTGAGTGAGAACATGCAGTGTTTGTTTTTTTTGTGCTTGCGATAATTTGCTGAGAATGATGGTTTCCAGCTTCATCCATGTCCCTGCAAAGGACATGAACTCATCCTTTTTTATGGCTGCATAGTATTCCATGGTGTATATGTGCGCATTTTCTTAATCCAGTCTATCATTGATGGACATTTGGGTTGGTTCCAAGTCTTTGCTATTGTGATTAGTGCCGCAGTAAACATACGTGTGCATGTGTCTTTATAGCAGCATGATTTATAATCCTTTGGGTATATACCCAGTAATGGGATGGCTGGGTCAAATGGTATTTCTAGTTCTAGATCCTTGAAGAATTGCCACACTGTCTTCCACAATGGTGGAACTAGTTTCCAGTCCCACCAACAGTGTAAAAGTGTTCCTATTTCTCCACATCCTCTCCAGCACCTGTTGTTTCCTGACTTTTTAATGATCGCCATTCTAACTGGTGTGAGATGGTATCTCATTGTGGTTTTGATTTGCGTTTCTCTGATGGCCAGTGATGATGAGCATTTTTTCATGTGTCTGTGCCTGTCACTCTTGACTTCTGTGTTAGTTAGGATTCCTTGGGCTGCATGTAACAGAGAGAAAAGCATTTTTTCCTACAAGTGGAAGTCTAGATGTAGGGGTTTCTGGCACTAGTGCTGCTGCTACATCATGTCAAGGTTAGTGTCTGTAGGATGTTAGGATTCCCTTGGCTTTTCACTCATTGCTACAAGACAGATGGAGAGTTTCAGACTTTGGGTCCATTTCAAGTAGAAAGAAAAGGGGGAAGGGCAATATCAGTTTAAGCTGTTCCCTCCTGCTTTTTATCAGGCATCTTCCCCTGCAGAATATGTGGCGTGGCCACCCATAGCTGCAAGGGAGGCTGGAAGGTGATTATTCAGCTTTCCGTCTTCGAGGACAGGCAAGGTTGGACTCCACCTTGGGTGAGCCAAACTGCAGTGTCTGCCACCTTCCAACAAACCAGCCTAAGCCCAAACCCACCAGTAACCCTCCCCTAGTGGAGGGAAACATTTAGTTCTCTTGGGAGTTGCAGGCAGGTCTTTGACTTGAGGCACCATTCTGAGTCAAGTTGGGTGGTGGGGAGGTGGGGTGAGGCAGGAGTGCCTAGCTCTGCTTCCCCATGGTGTTGCTGGGGGTAGGTACAAACACAGTCACGTCTGCTGTGTCTGGAAAACCAAGACTGGAGTCTCTCAGCTCTCCAGTGCCTGCTTTCCCTGTAGCCAATTGCAAGGCTCACATCCCAGGAAAGGCAACAGATTAGATGAGCGCAGGAGCAGAGAGGCTGGGAATGCGGTGGAGGAGGGAGAAATGTGGGTTTGGCAGAATTTTCTAAAATATCACTTTATTGATTTGGAAGAGACACAAGAGAGGAAATATAAGAGACAAGTGATAAGAGGCTCAGCCGAGATGGGCATGGAAGAGCCTGCTTTTTTTTTTTTTTTTCCTTTATTGCACACCTATGGAGCTTTTCTAAGGATTAAAAAAACACTTCCTTACCCCTTCTCCATGAGATTTTAATACCGCAGATACACTGTATATCTGTGTGTGTACTCTGTATGTATCTGTGTTTATACATAAAGGATGTTTTTTCACTTTTCAATGTCTGCCATCCTGGAGGAGACTTTGCCCCCATTGAGAATACATGCATGAGACACATCTCTAGAGACACATCTGGGCTTACTGTGGGAGAAGATCTGGTCCCACTTTGTCAAACTGTCTTGTAGACAAAGGGAATTTAGAAGAGTCTTACATTTCTTGAGCACCTGTTATGTACTTGGCACCAAGACAGGGGCTTTAGGTCTGACAACTCACCTGATGCCCAGTGGCAGTTCTGAGTGGTCAGAGCAGGGGCCTCATTTCACAAATGACATCATCAAGATTTAGGGGTTCCCCACTCCTTTGAAGAGATCTAACCTGCCCAGATGAACAAGCTAGCACTATTCTGATGACAGGGCCTGGTTGAGTGTCAGATGGGTTCAGAGCTCGTAGGATGAGCACAGAACAGGCTGGAGTCTGTAGTGGTCCTCCCTGGAGGAGATGGGGTGTGAACTGAGCTCTGCAGGACAGACATGCAGAGATGAGAAGGGGAGGCAGCACCTGCTGGAGAAGAGCAGGAGCAGAGGCTTAGGGTCTGTAAGGGCCTCTGGCTGCAGGGGAGGATTTTTGCTGAGAGCTGAGAGAGATGGAGGCAGAGCCATCCTGAGCAAAGAGAAGAAGCCCCACCCTGGTGTGTTTATTCCTCGGGCCCTGGTTGTGATGTAGTATTGAGCCAGGGATCCAACTCAGCTATAGTTAGCATGATTTCCAGAAGGCACGAGGGCGGGAGATGGGGATATAAAAGGCAGGAGTCTGGGGCTCCTCACTCAGAGACTTCTGAAACCTGAGTGGCATTTTCAGCATATCCCTGTGGAGGAAATCTCTGAAAGAAGGTAGCTGAGTCTGTGACCAAAGAGAGGCTAGAGTCCTGTTTCCTTTTCACTCTCAAGAGCCTTCAGGCTCACTCACCCCTTCCCTTACAGATACTTTGCTGGAGCTCCTCCTGACATGATTATATTAGTAAAGAGAGGCGCCAATAACAAATGGCCCCCAAATCTCAGTCGGATTCTGCAACAAAGGTATATTTCTTGCTCGTGCTTCATATTCTGTATAGGTTGTACTGAAACCCCTGCTTCTGGAGCCATTTTTCCCCCAAGATTCTTCATTTTAACATGTCCTTCCATTTGCCATACTGCAGGAAGAAAACATGGAGAACTGTGCACAGCTCCTAAAGTTTCTGCCAAAATGGGACATATGCCACTTCTGCTGATGTTTCATTGGCCAGTGTAGGACCCATGGCTTAGCCTAACTTCAGAGGGTGCAGGGAAATGTAATCCTGCTGCATGCCTAGGTTGTGAAGAGCAGGAAATATTTGTCAACAGCATTAAAAATGACCACAGTGATTATAATAAATGATGTTTCAATATCCAGTTGAAATGATTTTTCTGTTTTTTTCTTTTTCTTTTTTTTTTTTGACACAGAGTCTCACTCTGTCACCCAGGCTGGAGTGCAGTGGTGCAATCTTGGCTCAATACAACCTCCGCCTCTCGGGCTCAAGCGATTCTCCTGCCTCAACCTCCCGAGTAGCTGGGATTTCAGGTGTGCAACACCACACCCAGCTAATTTTTGTATTTTTTAGTAGAGAAGGGGTTTCACCATGTTGCCCATGCTGGTCTGGAACTTGACCTCAAATGACCTGCCTGCCTTGGCCTTGGCATTGGGCCTCTCAAAGTGCTGGGATTACAGGTATGAGCCACCATGCCCGGCCTAGTGTTTCTTCTTCCTCTGTAATGCTCTGATGGTGTCTGCATCAGTACTCATATTAAGCTTGGTAAATATTTGTCATCCCATCTAAAGTCAAAACATTAGGGACAAGATCCTGTTGAATGAGGGAGCTACAAATACTTATTGAGGATCCACTCACTGTATACCAGGCACAGTGCTAGGTACATAGAGCAAACTCCCAGTCCTACAAGGTGGTGGATCTAATGATGTGACAGATGACTTGTCTCCAAGTTCTGGAACATCCTGAGCATGTTCTCATCCCAGCACTGACTAGTCCAACTACTTGTTGGTTCTCTAAGTTAGAATTGGGAGATGTGGGAAGCTTCTAGAAAGAGATGACCTGTGACCTAGCACAGGCTCTACCCACAGCAGGAGCACAGTGCATTCTTGACCTTCACAATGCTTTTGACAATGGTTCATTCACCCTCCATCACACTTGTTCCTTTCAGTGGGGCAGATATTGTTAGTCCCATTTTACAGATGGGAAAACAGATTCTAAGAGGTCCATCAGCCTGGTCTGCTTAGTTCTTTGAGGATGAGTGTTCATCTCTCTGGCTGTGTCAGCTGAGCTGGACCTGCCGAATTCAATCTTCCCATCACTCAGCTCCCAGTGCCATCAGTCAAGTGTTCTCAAATTGGTGGAGCTTAAAAATGACAGCCATTTGAAATTGAGTAGAATTTGGTATTATTAAAATAGCATTCTAAATTTTAATCTTGTGCATCGACTTTTTAATAGCTTCTACTTTCACTGAAAATTGTGGGCCATGCTCACAGACATTCAATTTAAATACTGTCAGGCAAGACTGATTTCTCTTCCAACACTGCCAGATTTTTCTTTTTTTTTTTCTTTCTTTGCATTCATCTTCTTTTTTTTTAAGCATTGAGTTAATTTTTCAGTACTTGGAAATTTCACAGTGTATTAAACCTCAGAAAAAGAACATATCTTTGTGTACAGCTCTTTTATTCTTTGTCTTCGGTTCTGTAGCCTTCTTTCTAGCCTATCTGTTGGTTAGGGCAGGATCCTTTGTGGAAGCTAGGTAATGGTTAATTTTCTGGGACACATTTTCTCATCACTTCTTCCTTGTCATGATGCTAAACAAGTCTCGTAGTCAATATCAGCACCCTCCCCTGCATGTGTCCTTTCAACACTTAATCTCTCTAGCACTTAAAAAAATATCTGGGAGATGCTGGCCATCTCTGAAGGAGGTTTCTCCCTTGCTGCTGTGTCCATTACTATTTTTTTCCCAACTTCCCCCTGCATCTGCTGTATGCATTACTATTTTTTCCCAACATGTCCCTGCATCTTACCTAGTTTTCTTCATCCTCTCATTCCCATCCCAGCTTCTCACCTTGAACCAAGATTGGTGGAGTGGAAATGGAGGGCAAGGTTGATGAAGAGGAGGGACAAGGGGTGATACGAAGTGAGGAGCATGGGTCTTGGAGTCAGACCTGACTGGGCTTGAATTTCTTCCTTTGCCAATTGCTAACTGTGTGACCCTGGAAAAGTTACTTAACCTCATAGAGTCTTGGTTTTCTCACTTGTAAAATGAGGTTAGTGGTACCTGTCACACAGGGTTATCATATGGATCCAACGAGAAAGGGTACATAAAGTGTGATGCTGAGTGCTGTGGTTAATGGCATCATAGCCAACTGGCCACTCTTTCCTCTCCTCCACTCTGCAATTTCTGCACCCCAGCCCAGCAGTTCTCAGGTCTAGATACACATTAGAATCACCTAGGAGCCTTTAAAAAAGGTGCAAATGTCCCTAGGCCTCACTCTAGGCCAATTAAATCAGAATCTGAGAGTGTATGCTTGTGGCATCTTTACTTTTAAAATTTTCTCTAGGTGAGTCTGATGCATGCTAGGGTTGAGAACAACTCTAAGTCCCCAGGGTTGCCTAAAGCCCAAATACACTTTTCTTTTAAGATCAGAGGAATCTTATTTTAGTGCTTGTGGGCAGATCTCTCATTAGTGATGGAATGGGATTTAACCTTCCTTGGCTGTGCCTAGGAGAAAGAGAAGAAGAGGCGGTGTGGAACAGGGACTCTCAGTGGGTAAGCCTAGGGTTTCCCTTTGTTTTCATCTTGGGACACCTATGTACCCCTGCAACTATACCGCTTGTGCTTCCATAAGGATGAGGACGGGAGGAGGAGGAAGATGGGGAAGGAAAGAGCAGGAAAAGGAGGGAAGGGGAGAGGCTTTTCTCATGGGACCTTCTCCATACTCCTCTGCCCGCTGAGATGTTCCCCTCCTCTGTACTCTGAAAATCCTTTAGTCTAACCCTGAGGGTCCAATATGTGGCCAGTAGCCGCATATGGCTGTTAGACACTTGAATATGGCTAGCCTGAATTGAGATGTGCTGTGTCATACATGTTCCAAAACTAAGTAAGAAAAATAATCTCATTAATAAAACTTTAAAAATATTGGATATATGTTGAAATTATAATATATTACAAATATTGGGTTATGCAAAATAGTATCAAAATTAACTTTACTTGTTTATTTTTCATTTTTTAATATGAGTAATAGACAAATTTAAATTAGCTATATAGCTCTCATTATATTTCTGTTGCACAGAACTGGTTCAACCCGTTGTTTGATACTGAGTGTATGTTTCATGTGTAAATATGTCTCAACCCTTGCATTAGATGGGCAGTTTGAGAACAGAGACCTCAGCATCCATTCATTTTCTGTCCCCCAAACACCTATTTTCAAAATGCCTTGTACTCAGCAGGCAGTTGGTAAATGTTTTCTGTAATTGTGAATGATAACAGTGATGGTAGTGATGATTGTGGTAATGAAGAAGATGATGATGTAATAAAGCTCAAATGGTATATTGGGGCCAAATTACGAAGATTTTTGTAAGAAAACAGTGCAAGATGGAATGGTTACATTTTTAAGAACAAGTGCCCTCAAATATACCTTAATTTTTGATTAATTTACATATATAAAGACCCTTGATACACAGAACAAAAACATCTTCCATCATTTCTATTTAGAGATAGAGTGATTCTTAAAGAGTCTTACAATGAACTCCCCCACAAAATGCTCAGTGAACTCTTGCTAGGGAGCAGTTCTAGGTGGTGGGAGTAGAGCAGTGAGCGAATGAGATAAAAATCCATGCCCTTTGGACCTTACACAGCATGTGAAAATAAACACATTTCCAAGTAAAGTGCTTACATGTCTGATAGCATAATAAGCAGCCTGGTGGAAAATCAAACAAGGCAAAGGAAAGGAAGTGTGGGTGGGGCAGGCGGGGAGCATGTGAAGAAGGTGAACAAATCTATGCAGGCTTACTTGATCTTATTGTTTCAGTAATTCAGCTAATATGTTTCTTTATTCATTTATTCACTCAACAATTGCATATACTGAAATCCTATTATGTCCTTCAAGCCATGGTGAGACAAGGAAGTGGGTTTCACCTCCCAAGGAGCGCACAGCTTACTCTCAGAAGCAGGAAAATGTGCCAATTACCCATCACACTCGCATCCTTTCTAAAGTAGATCCTCAATTAGGCAACACTTCAGCAGCTGTGGAGTTACTCCGTAGTAGTCTGAGACAAGTGCATCTCATCTGAAATATCCTCTAATGCAGGATATACTGGAGCTGTTGCCTAGGGAGATACCGCTCAAGGAATATGCGTTCCACAAGAAAATGCTATGAAGTTCTAGTTATTATTTTGAGCCCAGAATGAGTTGAGGCCTAAAAATGTTGCCATTCCATTAAAATGTGTTAGTTTGAATTTAGGCACAAACGTTATTTTTGAATTATAAGCATGAGACTCGTTTATAGTAATGTAGCTTTGAGAGGACTTTGGGTGATTTGCCAGGCCATTCTTTTTCTTTTTCTTTTTCTTTTTCTTTTCCTCTCCCTCTCCCTCTCCCTCTCCCTCTCCCTCTCCCTCTCCCTCTCCCTCTCCCTCTCCCTCTCCCTCTCCCTCTCCCTCTCCCTCTCCCTCTCCCTCTCCCTCTCCCTCTCCCTCTCCCTCTCCCTCTCCCTCTCCCTCTCCCTCTCCCTCTCCCTCTCCCTCTCCCTCTCCCTCTCCCTCTCCCTCTCCCTCTCCCTCTCCCTCTCCCTCTCCCTCTCCCTCTCCCTCTCCCTCTCCCTCTCCCTCTCCCTCTCCCTCTCCCTCTCCCTCTCCCTCTCCCTCTCCCTCTCCCTCTCCCTCTCCCTCTCCCTCTCCCTCTCCCTCTCCCTCTCCCTCTCCCTCTCCCTCTCCCTCTCCCTCTCCCTCTCCCTCTCCCTCTCCCTCTCCCTCTCCCTCTCCTCTCCCTCTCCCTCTCCCTCTCCCTCTCCCTCTCCCTCTCCCTCTCCCTCTCCCTCTCCCTCTCCCTCTCCCTCTCCCTCTCCCTCTCCCTCTCCCTCTCCCTCTCCCTCTCCCTCTCCCTCTCCCTCTCCCTCTCCCTCTCCCTTTCTTTCTTTCTTCTTTTTTTTTTTTTGGATAGACATGGGTCTCTCTATGTTGCACAGGCTGGTCTCAAACTCCTGGGCTCAATCCTCCCAAACTACTGGACTTACAGGCATGTGCCAGGCCATTCTTGATATAAGTTGTTTCTCACCCATTTGGTCCATAAATAGGGGAGACAATAGGCCCTCTGTCCAGGGCAATCCAAGGTATAGGACTCACATCCTGCTCTATGCCATCTATACCATTGCTATTTGCCTTCTCGAATGGGCTGGCAGAACCGAGACCTTCCTTGACCAGATGAGGCCATTCTGGAGCTCCAGGCAGGAAGCAGAATGAAAACATGTGTTTGTTTTACTAAACAGCTGTTGCATGTGTTGGATGTAAGAGTCCCCCTTGCTTAAAGAGAAAATAACCTAAGAACTTGCTCTTCGTGCATTTCACCTTTAGAACTAGAAAAGTTGTCTAATTAGATTAACACACGGGTGCATGTATGTGTGTGTTAGAGTACAGATACTGCTAAATAAGTCCAGTGTTTCTCTGCATTGGTCTGAATTTTGGAAAATGGGATGAGGCTGATTAAGTGGCTTTCATCTGAGAGCTGTGTACTTCTGTGGTTCTGTTTTTCTCCTTTGAATCCCTATCCTATCTCGTCTGGCCTCCTTGCTGTGATCCCATGGATGTGTTCAAGTGTACTGCTAGTTCTCTGCCACTGCAAAACTCTCCTAGCTCTGCCTGGTGACCCCATAAATCCCCAGTGTTCCATGCCTGGTGCTCTGGGGAGGGAAGCAGATGGCAGGGCTGTCCATTCTGCCACCCAGGGAGGCAGGAGGTCAACTAGGGTAACAGCAGCAGGTGGGGAGGTGGGGTTTCTGGGCTGTGCGTGCAGGGGACAACAGATCATCAATGATCCATGCGCAGAACAGCCCTCATGGAAGTAACACTGCTGGCAGAAGGTGGCAGCAGCTGGAGGCTGCTTCAGCTCTTGATCAAGCACAGAATAATGTTGGGTGGGTGGCTGAGAGTTGCTGCATTTATGAATTGTCACTCAGTGGCAGCACTGAGGTCCCCAAGCTCTGTTTACAAATGGATTTTTTGCTCAAATGTTTCCTTAACTCAGAGCAACTCTCTCTCCTTTTTTTCCTCTCATCCCCTGGCCAACTCCTGTGCACCCTTTAGGTCTCAGCTTTGGGCCCCAAATTCAGGAAACATGTTCCTCCTCTGTGTTCCCTTATCCCTGCGTACTCAGCCCATCGTACTGTAAATGCTCTGTAATCTGTCTCCCACAATGGGCTGTGCCCTCCTAACAACAGGGATTGTGTCTTGTTCCTCATTGCATTTTCAGGGCCTGAAAATGTATATCTAGTGCTGTCAATATTTGTAGACTTGAGTGGATCTCATCTATGTGCATGCTCTAATTTCATTAATTATAGACAAAAAGGAAGTAGCAGCTTGGGTAACCAAACAAGCAGATAATCCCCAATTTACTTCTTTAAGGCTTTGCAGTGCTCCCTAGGGCAATTTGGGACAGGGGACAGGTTACCTATTTTATATATATACATATATTAGAGATGAGGTCTGGCTCTGTTGCCCAGGCTGGAGTATAGAGGTGTAATCATAGCTCCCTGCAGCCTTGACCTCCCAGACTCAAGGGATCTTCACATCTCAGCATCCCAAGCAGCTGGGACCACAGGCATGCACCACCATACCCAGCTGATTTTTTTTTTTTTAAAGGTTTTGTAGAGACAGGCCATGCTGGTCTTGAACTTCTGGGCTCAAGTGATCTTCCTGCCTTGGCCTTCCAAAGTTCTGTGATTACAGGTGTGAGCCAATGTGCCTGGCCCATTGTCATATTTATTAAGTAAATATGAGGACTTAAGAGGTATTTGAATATTGATATTTATAAAATACCCTTCACTGCCTTCCTCTTCAGCATCATTTCATCCTTACTGGCTCTACTTAATCAAGACAGGAATGGTTGTTTATGGAAATGAATATGTTTAATGGAAATTCATGTTTCACTGACCCATTGTTGCCATCATGCCATATATCATAAAGCACTTTTGTATAAATTAAATATAAGGATAAGCAAGTTATTGCTCAGATTAGGTACTGTATTCCTCATGCTCAGACCTGCTGCCAGTGTCAGAGGCCTGAGAGTATGCCAGCTGGGGTGAGCCAGGCCAGTGTGGGATTTAAAAGTTCTCTAGATAAGCCACATGTGATGATTGAGCTCTCTGCTGTTCAGGCATGTGGCTGGCAGGTACATGGGGGGCAGGGAGAAAGACACTGGAGTTTGATTGGAGCCAGTGTATTTTATGGCCTTCTTAGTTTAGATTCCATGTGGCTCCCCTAACAATAGTAATAATGACAATAGCACCCTCCTGTTTAACCCCATCTCTGTGCCAGACACTTGACTCAGTGCTCTCCCACATTATTGCGCGCCCCAGCATCCTGAATGAAAAATACTATTTTCATTTTACATGTGAGGAAACTGAGTCCTCATAGGTTAAGTGACTTTATTGAGGTCATATAGGTAGTGAGTGTTAAGATTCAAGTAGAGTTCTCCCTGGCTGCTTTTCCCACTAAACTTTGCTGCCTGAAGAGCCATCCTGGGCAGTTCTGATTTTGCCATTCACTGATAGCTGTGTGAATTTTAGCAAGTCATGTCAATCTCTAGGCCTCAGCTACCTTTCTGTATAATGGGGAGGTCACTAACCGCCTGCTTTGGAGGGATGTTAAGAAGATTGAGGGAACCAAGGTGCATAGCAGTATTTACGAAATTATTGTGAGTTCCAGATAAGGAGGGGTCATTGCTGTTGTTTGTATTTCATCCTGACTCCTGGTGGCTTTAGGTTGTGGGCTGGGAACACTGAACTAATATTGAACATTCTTCCAAGGAGCAAGGCAATGGAGATACTGACCTTTGTGATCTGCACAGCTTGTGTGAGCCCCGTGGGCTCCTCTAAAACTGACAGAATGATGAGGAAGTGAGTAGGGGTGGCCCCAAGCATGGCTGGGTAAGGGAGTGGATAGTGGCTCTGTTGTGATGTGGACTGAGGGTGTATAAGCTCTCTGCAGCTTTTTGGGAATTGTGGCCATTATGTTTTTACTGTCTCCCATTTTAAGAAATTTCTGAATTATTTTTATGGTGAACTCAGTGGGTGGGTAGGTGAGTGAACAAACTTTCTTCAGCTCTCATGTGATATGTCCACAGTTTTCTCAGGCAGAGGATAGAAGGGGTTAGATATTAGAAACAGTACAAAGAAAGGGCACCTGTGCAAACCAATATGTGGTTACATCTAATTTGGAACAACAACAATAATAATAACAATAAAACTAATTATAATATTAACATTTATCCTTACTGGGGTTGTACAATGTGGCAAGCACTTTCTAAGCTATTCGCGTGCATTATCTCATTTAATTTTTATAATAACCTTATGAACTAAGTATTATTTTTATTATCATTTTTATAGATGAATAAACTGAGGGACAAAGAGGTGAAGCAATTTGCCCAAGGTCTTATCCTGATTAGTGACGGATTTAGGACTGGAATCAGAAGTTAGGATTGAAATCTCAGAGCCTTGCTCCTAATAAATATTTTCTTCCATGTCTTTGCAATAAATGAGGGAATAGAAGAATTAAATTCTTTTCAGGATAGGAGATTCATGTTGTTCAATTTCTTATTTTCCAAACCAACAGAGGGGAGGTGTTTTAGTTCATTTGAGCTGCTATAACAAAAATACCTAGACTGTGTGGTTGAAACAAAAACACTTTTTACAGTTCTGAAAACTGGGCAGTCCAAGATCAAGGTGCTAACTGATGCCATGCCTGGTGATGGCCTGCTTTCTGGTTCATAGATGGCAGTCCTCTGACTGTGTCCTCACCTGGCAGAAGAAACAAGAGGGCCCTCTGGAATCTCTTTTTTAAAGACAGTAGTCTCATTCGTGAGAGATCCTTCTCATGACCTAGTTACCTTCCAAAGGCTTTGCCTCCTAATATCACATTGGATGACAGGATTTCAATATATGGATTTTGAGGGGACAAAACATTCAGACCATAGCAGTAGCCAAAGACCACACAAGTGATTTGTGTTATTTCTGGTATGCATTATGTAGGATTTTTTGATGATTTTAGAGTCAGGGACATAAGAGGTGGGGAAGCCCAATTACTAAAAATATAGATATATATTGACCGGGCGCGGTGGCTCACACCTGTAATCCCAGCACTTTGGGAGGCCGAGGCAGGGGGATCACAAGGTCAGGAGATCAAGACCATCCTGGTTAATATGGTGAAACTCTGTCCCTACTAAAAATACAAAAAATTAGCCGGGCATGGTGGCAGGCGCCTGTAGTCCCAGCTACTCGGGAGGCTGAGGCAGGAGAATGGTGTGAACCGAGGAGGTGAAGCTTGCAGTGAGCTGAGATCATGCCACTGCACTCCAGTCAGGGTGAAAGTGCAAGACTCCATCTTAAAAAAACAAAATAAAACAAAAACAAAAACAAAAAAATATAGATATTTATTTATTCTCAATAATTTTGTTTATTTGAACTTGATGCCGAAGTGTCTTTCTGTTTTCTCCTTGGAAATGTCTCAGAAGTCATGAACTTCCATATATGTTTTCTTCTGTTATCTTTTGTTGATACCGTTTGCATCAGAAGAGGTCTTCAACTATTTGCAAAAGGGAAAAAGAAAAGTCATGACCACCCGTCAGTCTTTGTCCACTTGTCTCTTTCAGGACCACGGACAGGGGCCAAGGTGTCTGAGTAGACAAACATTTTAGTTAAGCTACGCCTGTGTTCTTGGCTCCGTTTATCTTCTTTGAGGCATTTTTTCTGACTTTTATAGGATGTCACACTAGCACTGCCTGAGCACACACCTGCTGACATCAGAGTGGATGATGCTTTAAACCTTTTCCAAGGATAATCTGCGGATGGGTAACTGGTCCTGTGGCCTCGTTGGGACGTGACAGGACTGGCCCTCTGCCTTGCAGTTTGACCTGCCTGCCTGAGATTTTAGTGTGGTTAGTGCCAAGATTTAAAGGAAGTGATAAGCACTTATTTGTTATTCAGCATCATTAAATGATGATGATAACATGGGTGATGACAATTACATATGTATTGAGTGCTTACTGTGCGCCAAGTACTGTTTTGCACATATTGTTTTGTTTAATTCCCAACAACAAATCTTGGGGATATGAATAGTTTTAGATGAAGAAAATGAGACACAAACAGATATTTAAAATGTGCAAGACAACCCAGTTATGTCATAAACAGTGGAGCAGAGTCCCACTTTACCTTGAGGTCACGTTGTGTGCACTCCCACAAGGTCCTCAGTGTGGAAAGGGAGGGGCTGACCTCTTCAAAGTGCCTATTTGTGTGCTTTGTGAATATCATTATACTCAAAGCCTATTTCCTGGGGTTGTGTTGACATAAAAATCCCCACTTTATCGTAGAGGAAACTGAGAGAGCATTTAAGTGGCTTACCTAAGATCGCACAGACTATACATAGAGAAGCCAGGTTTGTCTGCCTTGAAACTTTTTTTTTTTGCAGTGGGCTATTTACTATTTATTTCCCAGATGGCTCTTTATACCATTATGGACAGTCCTACCTTACAGTGGGGTCTGGTTTCTCACCTTATAGGAGGATGTGGTTGATACTTGATAAGATCTGATACTGGCCAGGCGAGGTGGCTCACACCTGTAATCCTAGCACTTTGAGAGGCTGAGGCAGGCAGATCACCTGAGGTCAGGAGTTCAAGACCAGCCTGGCTAATATGGTGAAACCCCATCTCTACTAAAAATATAAAACATTAGCAGGACATGATGGTGGACACCTATAATCCCAGCTACCTGGGAGGCTGAGGTAGGAGAATCGCTTGAACCCGGGAGGCAGAGGTTGCAGTGAGCTGAGATCGTGCCACTGCATTCCAGCCTGGGTGTGACAGAGCGAGACTCCATCTCAAACAACAACAACAGCAACAACAACAAAGATATGATGCTCAGTCTTCTCTTCTGCTTGGGATTCAAGCTTGTCTAGACAAGAAGGTGGTGATGCTCTTGATGACAGGGATGGCAGGTGAACTTGTCTTAGGTGTGAAAGTGTGGACTCAGAAGCAAAAATGGGTACGCTGTGTGGAAGGGTTAATAAGCACCTCCAGTCTGGGTCATTTTGCTGCAAAATCTGCTGCTAACCCACTGCTAGGAGGGGGAATGCCAATTGTAGTGCTGCTGGAGTAGACTTTAAAACGGAAAACATTTGTGTGTTGAAGTGAGGACTGGCGTTCTGTTGGTTGGATGACATAAGTCCCAATTTCTTCCATTTCCCCATGGTGTGCTTGCATTTTGGGGCCCAGGTATACTGGGGAGGGATGACCCATATGGATGGAGTGTAGGCTCACTTTGGTGTGGACTAGTCTTACTAATAACCACATAATTATCATTGCTAGAAAGGACTACAGATCATTCTGGAAAACTCTGGAAAATGCATTTATTTACAGCTAAGGAAGCTGAGGCCCAGAGTGGAAAAACAGGACTGAAAGTCTGCATTTGACTTTGAATCCAATGCTCTTTCCCTGGTAATGTGATTAATACCAATAACATGAAAATATTATCAATAGCATTAATATGATCAGTAAAGCTTCCACCAGAAGTAAGCATTGGGCCATATGTTTTGAAGTTTGTCAAGACCACTATAAGCAGTGGCCCTTTCCCTCAAAGAGGGAATTGACATTCTGGGTCTTGCAATATAAAACAGAGAGATATCATCATCATTATCACTGTCACCACCACCACCACCACCACACTCGTCCTCACCATCAGACAAATCTATTTTCAGCACTTACTGTGTGCCAGATTCTGTGCTATGTGCTTTATTTGTATTGCATCATAATTTAAAATTTATGGCAAATCTGTTATGAACCATCCTTGTAGATGAGGTTCAGAGGTGTAAAGTAACTATTACAAAGCCTACCGTTATGAAGTTCCATGTGGTGGATGCAGTTAGAGAAAACAAAACAGTGTAGAGGCCTTATGGTGGTGAGACTTGTGGGGGAACCTGAGCTAAGCTCCAAAGAGTGATTAGGACAGAGAAAACAGATGAGATGAGGAAGACAGTCCTGTCAGGAGCAACCCGAAGGATTTTTGCAGTGAGGGAGGTTGTGGGTTAGACTCAGGGACAATTTGTAGAGAGGTCTGAGTAAGGAATGAATGGCTTCCAATCACTACTGAGCACATTTCCTGTTCCAGACCCCATGCAAGGCACTGGGTGTGCAGAGGTAAGAGGCATGGTTCCTGTCCTTAGGAATGGGGGAGAAGACACCAAAACAGTCAACCCCCATCCTGGATAATAAGGGTTGGGCAAAGGGTAAACTCAAAGGACCATGTGAGTTCAGAGGAATGGGGTCAAACTCATTCCTCAGTGGCTTGCTAAGGGTTTGGCTTTACATTAAAAGCCAGAGGGAGCTACAGAAGGATTCTGAGTTAGGGAGTGACCTGGCCAGATCATCTAATTGGGGAGACTCTGCAGATACAGTGAAGAATGGTGTGGTGACAAGGAGACCTGTTGGGGCAGCAGAGGCAAGCACAGCAAAGCCCCCCAGCAACAACAGTGTCAATGTCAATGCAGAGATAAGGCAGAAAGGAGCAATCATGAGAAGTTAGAATGGATAGGGACTTGGTGGAGGGAGGAGTGGGGATGGGCCCAGTGGGCATCCATGGGAAATGCATTTGGAGCCTGTTGGTAACTGGCCTTGAAGGTCATCCTCCCTCTTTGCCTACCTGTTCTTTGCTTGTGAGTATGTACACGGAGAACATCTGTTAGTGCCATCCCCTGGCTTAGTCAGCTACCCAAGCTGTAGCCCAAAGCCCAGAGCTCCCCAAAGTCAGAGCTTGAGGCTGTCCCAGGATATCACTTCATGCAAAGGCTGATTCCCCTTTGTGGTTGGACTGGTTGTGTTTGCATTTACTGTGCGAGCCACACCTGCTCTCCTCAACACCTAGTGCTGAGCCTAGGTGGCTGGTGAAGGGCGGAGTTCCAGGAGCCTGGACTCACTGTGGCAGGGAAGGAGGGGAGAGGCACAGCTGGTGCCAAGAGGATATTAACTTGACATTTAGCAAAAGGGTGAATCTGTTTATTGTGCTATAACAATGAGGTATTTGCATCCTGAGTCGCCTTCTGTTTTCCTATTGTCTTTGCTCCTCAGTGGTCAGGCCAGGCTGCAGTCTTGACAGTTTAAATCAGCATGGTAATGAAGGGGTGGCACCTAGTCAGTTCAAAATAAAAAATCAATCTCACTCTCTCTCTCTCTCTGACACACACACACACACACACACACACACACACACACAGAGAGAGAGAGAGAGAGAGAGAGAGTCTAGAGCTATACTGAGTGTTTAGAAGTTCCTCTCTCCAGCTCCTTCCTTGATACTCTTGAAATTATAGTATCCCAACCCAGATAACTTGGAGGTTTGGAAAGGGGACTCCTGTATTCCTTCTGTTGCCTCCACCATAGCCTGGCTTTCCAGCTACCAACAGAACCCACTTGTAGGCAGGAAGAAGCATGAATTGAAGCCCTGATGCATGCATCTAGGAATGCTGAGAACGTGACACAAAAGCTCTTACAGAAGCTGGGCATGGTGGCACCCAGCTACTCTGGAGACTAAGGTTGGAGAATCACGGGAGTTTGAGTCCAGTCTGGGCAGCATAGTGATACCCTGTCTCTATACAGAAGAAAAAAATTAGACATTCAGGATGAAAAATTTAAAAAAATATTCTCTATAGCTTCATAAATATTTTAGCATTGACAGGGCTTGTGTGCTTTTATCGTCTTACAGTGGTATAGTGAGCTGGGTGGGAGAGGTGTCATGCTAGGTGAAGAAGCTAAGACCTAGGCTCTTGGATGTTTATAATGTACCAGGCTTGGTACTGGCTACTTTAATGGCATGACATCATGTAATTCTCACTAGGATACAATGGGACAGGTCTGGTTTTCCCATTTTACAGGACACTGGAAAAGTTTAAGAATGTTTTCAGCTGGGAATTGGCAGAGCTGGGAAGGAAGCCATATCTACCTGACCCTGGAGTGGCGACTCCACTACTGTGGGTTGCGTGGACAGGTCTGGAGAGTAGGCACAGTGTTCAGTTGGTGCCATGCTATCTGCTCTCCATCTACTCCAGTAGCCCGCAGTGGCTTGCGATGAAGCCAGATGTACTAGAGAATGAGGAAACACTCTTTTGCTTCTGTGCCCATCCTTACCACCAGAATCCCCACAGAAGATATTACTTCTTACCCTTTTCTTTTTCCCAAATTGGATCTGGTAAGTCAGCATCTGCATACCGACCTCAGGATCATTTAGAAGCTCACAGAATGTTCTGTCTAGAAATTGCCTCCAGGCAGGATTTACCTATGACAGCCTTGGCCAGTGGATGGTTCTATATCTTTATGCCAGTTCAAACTCCGGAACACTCTCATCCCTGAATCCCTCCCCATCTCCCAGGTCCCTCCCTCTATGGCAGGAAAAAGATCCAACAGGCCTGACATGGAACTTGACTGCTAAGGTTTATAGTGATACAGGAGGCAGGAGAGAGAAGTAGAAAATGCATATAAATACATCTCACATACGATGTAACTTATCTTCAGTTACTAAATTAGCACTCCTTGCTCTTCCTACCTATATGCACATTGACATCACTCCTCTTGCAGCTCAATAGGTATGTGGTGAACCTCTTGCCATAAAATTATGCTCCTGTAAAGTGGTGGGCCTGAGCGCAGTTGGGATGGGGACAGAGGAAATCTCACAGGTCCAAAGCTAAGTCCGGCTCCTCCAGACTCTCAACTGGGTTCCCAAGCTGGCATGGATAGAAAGGGCACAGTTTACCATTGGCAAAGGCTTTGCTCTTTAGAATTTGCCCCCCACCTCAAACTCACTCTTCCATGCCTGTAAATATTCCATGGAGTTCCACTTGTCACTAAAGGAAAGATTCAACTCTTGAGTCTTGGTGTACAAATGAGGGGACCTATTGCTTCTTTAATGTACCAGTCTGTCCTCAACATGGAGACCAGTTTCATCTCCTTTGCCTTCCATCAGATGTGGATGGGAGCCCTGTATTCTGCTGAGCTAATAGAATGCCTATGTCCCTATTGGGAGGTGACGGGGAAGTATGCATCTAGCAATCTATGGGAATATCAAGGCCCCATTCCATTTTTTAAAATGAGGATGGCAGTGTGTTAGAATAGAAAGAGTTGACATGAGGAACAGCTGTGAGGTTATGAATTCTGATCTTGGTTTGTTCCCAATCAATTACGTGGTCTTAGTTCTCATTTAAATGCTGAATAAGTCAATCCTCAGGGGTAAATTCTTTCAAAATGCTCATAAATTGTGAAATCCTAGTGTTGGTGGGGACCTTGGATATTCCTCTAGTGCAATGACTGCAAAATATGACTGTGCATTGGATTGCCCAGGGATGCTTGCTAATATGTCAATAGCCAGGCTCTAGCATAGAGTATTTAGGTCTAGCATGGGTATTTTTTTTTTAACAGTCGGTCCTCCTTCCAGTGTTTAGGAACAATGATCTGGTTTATCTGCCAGCTCCCAGGTAGACGAAAATTTGAAATGAAATCTTCCCAGCATGGCTACTCTTGGCCAGTCCTCACCCCCTTCCCCTCATTGACAACTTACATTCTGTTTCTAAGGAATAGGGCTCTTACCAAAATGTCAAAGTGACCCACCTCTGGTCCACTCTTTTCTTTGCAGAGCATAAGAAGTAGTTCTGTCTGGCACTCCTGTAATAGTCATAGGACAGAGAAAAGAGAGGAAACTTTTGAGTTCTGATAAACACATCTGTAGCACACATCTTGTGAGTTGCTCAGTGTTCTATATCCTCTTGTGTTTTCTGGTGAGGATTTGATGATGAAGTTGGAGCATGGTCTTCAAGGGCTGTAATCCAAGAGTTTCTAAGTAGAGTAACAACATCATGAAATCTCTTAACATCACTATGAGATAACCAGTGTAAAGAGAGATTTAATAACCATAAAATACTTGTGGACTCTCCCATGCTTCCAAGGCCCCTTGTTGTTGAGTGGACTGTGCACAGAAATAATATATGTCCCTCCTAGTCCAAGTCAGTAAAATGCCTCTACCTGCTTCTCCATGCTCTCCCTTGGCCTTTCATGGTGATTGCAGAGGCCATGCATTGAGATTGTAGACCACAAGATACAATCAGCTTGAATCCCTGAGTCATCTCTTTAAAAGAAGCTGTGTTGGAGAGTCACCAGACCCAAAGTGACTTTTCCTGAGTGAGAAGTAAATGTTTAGGTGTTATGCCTTTGGAATTTTAGGTTTTAGTTGTTACTGCAGCATAACCTTGTCTATCCTGATTAATACAGTTGGTATCATCCTGAAGCATACTCCCTTGTGGATGAAGCTTCTAGTTCTTGGCATGTTTAGGTTGCTTTTCCTTCTAAAAACTGAATGGAACTAGAACTTTCTAGGAACCCTTTCAAGCTGCGGTAGTGATTTACTGAAGCAGAAAGAACATGGTTATTTTGAGTCTCAGAAGAAAAACACAAAACAAAACAAATTTAGGACTGTTGTCTTTCCCCAAGAAAGGAATTAAAAATAGACTCATATGGACAGGGGAAAAAAAACCAACACTGCCTGATCTGGTGTGGACATGTTCTTCGAAAGTATTAATTGCACACTCATGCCATTTAAAAATATTAATTTAAATGCACACAGCTTGTAAATCTCTTCTTATTCTGTCTGCTGGATGACTTGGGACAAAGCAAGCTGAGAATTAATTGATTAATAACAAGCTGTGACCTGTGTGTGTGGTTTTACTGACAATATCCTCAGGACTTGGGCTTCTTGGAGCCATGCTTGTGTCAGTGGGAAAAGTGCTTTCCTCTTTGGAGAATGTTACCACTAAGCAGAGTTATGTAATCTGATGCTTTCTCCTCTGGGTATGGCAGAAGTCGCTTACTTGATAATGGATACTGATACGTTATTTTTAGAGCTGTATTTAGGAGATTTATTTGGCACATGTGGTATATATTATAGAATGGCATGTAGGGTGAAGCCAGGGACTCCACAAAGAGCCTTCTGTCCATTATGATCTATTGCATACTGAAAATTTCCACTCTGAGTAATGCATATCTTTACACTAAACATATATCATTCCCAGAAGTTGTTTGATTAAATATAAACATCTGGCCTAGGGAAGGCAAAATATTAAGCTGCTAGAGACATACATTTGGAATTTTCTTAGAAAGGCCCTGAAAGAACAGGACACAAGTCAGACATATTTTGATGGGGGATGTGAAGGAGGGAGATGAACCACTGAGGACAGAGTCTTGCATGAGCAGAACATTGTAGTGGAGGAGCCATCAGCTCAACAGCACAGATTCCTGGAGGTGGACAATGACGTAGGTTCCAGGGATAAAAGATTTGGATTTGTTCAGGACAGGCCGTGAGTGCCTGCCTTGGTGTGTTATAAAGATTCTATGCGGTTGGTTTCTTTAACATTCAACACAGGATTCTCGAATATTTTAGAAATGTGCTTGGGTTTTTTTCTGTAACTCCTAGGCTAGAGTTACATCATATCATATTTAGTTCAATGTATCTGCTGTTCTCAAGTGTGGTGGTGCTGGCAGGTAACAAGGAGGAAGAAGTGAGGCAGGGCTCAAATTGGGGAATACATACCTGTGTGCATCCTGGCCCAGGGAGTGGGCTGAAAGGAGGGCAGGAGTGGACTGGCCTGCTGAGGCTCCCACACCTGTATGGCAAGAAGGGTTTGACCCAGAGAAGCAGAGCACAGAAGCTCCCTCTTCCTTCTTTGAGTGTGCCTGGGGTCTCAGCCTCAGCTTTGGCACCCACAGCCACATTCTAATTAGGTTCTTAGGGGAGTAGCCCCTTCCTTCCTTGCAGAGAAACCTGCATGAAAGTTTGGGGGACTTCACTTTCTTCTTGAAGATATCTTATGTCCAAATTAACCCTACTATTTCCTGTGTCCCCACTGTTTTGACACTTAACCTTTTTCATGCACTTCCCAGAGCATATTTGTTTTGTGCCAGACACGCTTTCCCCAGAATTCTTTCCCCAGAATTCTTCTTCTCTACCATTTTGTTTAGAAAAAATATGTTGATGAGTCTCATGGAGTAAGGGGTAAGACCTCAAGGAAAATGCTCCACCATCAAAAGATGCCATAACTTTCCATCCACAGAGTGTAGATTGTGTTACCTGGAGAATCTTTTGTTTGGTGAGTGCCCACCTTGGTTTAGTGTGAAAGTTTGACTGTAGGTCAGAGCAAAGCAGAATTGTTCTGCATCGAAGAGGGCAGTATCAGTCAAGTGAGGCCATGCTCTGCTGCAGTAACAGACAACCCCCACAGTGGCATAACACAAGAAAGGTTTATTTCTTGCTCAATACAGTATATATCAGTCATGAAGGTAGGGGGCCAGTAGGAGGGTGGAGGCTGTTCATCAGAGTCACTCAACAAACCAGATTGATGAAAACTTCCTCTTGGTGTTTGCTTCCAGCACCATCCTGGCAGGAGGCAGTGGTGAACCGCTCTGGCTAAGAGCTTCCATCCAGAAGTGTCACGCATCATGTGGCTCATGTTACATTGGCTAGAGCAAACCACTCAGCACTCAGCCACACTTAACTTTAGGAGACTAGAAAGTGCAATCCTACAATTGCCCAGAAAGAGGACATAATAGGAGTATTTGTGAATATCCTTAATGACATCTACAAGGGGTGAAGACTGCTCTAGTGAAAAGGTGAGGCTTTTGGAGGGTGAGTGAAGGACTTGGGCTTTTTGGAGCCACCTTTCTACCTCAAGAAACTCTGTGGGGAAAGGTCAGGGAAGGAAATCCTTGGTTGTGCTTTGGCCTGGAAGGAACTAAGGCAAACTCAAAATCTGTTAGAGCCATTTGCCATGAGATATGTGATTTAAATTCCTTTTCTGCCTTACCTGTGAAATCTTCAACAGTCTGTGTTGTTCCTTTTTGCTTGTATCTGGAGCAATGGCATGGGGTGGTGATGGGGTGGGATGAGGGACAAGAGGGAGAAGCTCAAAAAAGTGTAACCTTCAAGATACAAGTTATTCAGGGCAAAACAAGACGCTGTATACATGGGCCTAGGCACTGGAGAAACCAGAGGCAGCTGACACCTGAGTTAATGTATCTGTTATTTTTCCTCCTAGCTCATAAATTCCTCAAGGTCAAGGATGGTTTCTTATTTATATGTATGTTCTCTGCGGAGCCCAAAACTACTCTGGCCTCAGTAGGTGCTCAATTGCTTGAGGCATGTTTGTGGGTGAATGAATAAACGAGCAAATGCACTTCTACCTCTTTCTCTTGTGTGCCAAGGCTTGCAGCGGGCCAGCAGCCAGGGGAGGATGTGGGGTGGGCCAGCACTCTCTTTGCTCAGAAAAGCAACTTGCCTAGTTCTGCATCCAATCTTGACTTCTAAGCCAAGGAATGAAGCCTCCAACTGCTCTCAGAGTAGGATACAAAAACCTTCCTCAACTCTTCTCACCTGTGCTTAGAGACATTTGGCCCTTGGTGAATAGGTCCACCAAGATACCAAGAAGTGGACAGCAGCATAGGAGACTAATTTCAACTGTCCTTTCACAAATCTTCTAGGACGTGAGTAGGGACTGACCGTAAATTCATTTATTTATCAAACATTGAAAGGGTGCCTACCAGGTGGTTGGTTCTGTGTCAAGAGCTGGGGCTGCACCCTTCTGTAAGCTTGCCTATGAGTGCACGCTGCTTTCATACTAGAAGGTAGGATGATAGGTGAGCCGCCTTCTACAAGTGGAGAGCCATGAGGCCCTCTGGTTGTGCCTCCACAGTACAGTCCATGGCGGTGTGAGCCATAACAAGCACAGTCCATGGCGGCATGAGCTTCAGAATCCAACACACATGGATTCCAACACTGGCTATGCATCTTGTGTCTGATCTTGAGCCTCACGTTTAACCTCTCTAAGCCTCTATTTTCAACTCTGTAAAATGGCGATCACAGTGCTTAATTGATAGCTTGTTGTGCAAATGAAAAGTGAAAATGCAGGTAAAATCCTAAGCTCAGTCACATAGAAAGCACTTAGTGTCAGTCAATATTGCAATATGATGATGCCAATATTATTAATGATAACCTTTCTAAGTTGGAATGACCTCACCTAAAAATAATACCTCCATCACTGAGCCTATGGTAATTACGTGAGATAGTACGAGACACTTAGCACTTTCTGGGTACAAAACAATAGTGAGTAACATTTACCCAAGACTTTTTTTTGTAAATGCATCTCTTCCATCATACTGTCTCATTTGGGGCACCTGGGAGTATCCAGGTTGGAGATGTGGGCTCAACCCGGGAGTCAAGCAAACGATTTCTGGTTTTTGGGATGCCTTAAACAAAACCGTGAATCTCTAAGCTCCTCAGGCTGGAAATGGCTCACTGCTGGTGGGATCATTAAGAATGCCAGCCAGATCTGATTGCTGCATTCAGAGGTTTATTAATATCACCTCGAATTTATCTTCCCTGATGAGGAAATTTTGCCAGCATCTGACAAAAATGAAATGTACAGCGGCCTTGTGCCAACAAGCGTCCTCTCCCTGCCATCGGCTGTTAACAGAAAGCCAGTGCAGTGGGCTGCTATGGGGCGAATAAAAATATAAGATGAAAATGGGCTTCACATCTTCAATTAGGAATTTGGGCTTCCAACCCTCCTCCTGAGGCTCCCTTCCCCACAACCAGGCTATGATAATAAATTTCAGAACCTCATCTCCCTCTGCGAGTGTGGAT
This sequence comes from Pongo pygmaeus, assembly GCF_028885625.2. Lineage (NCBI taxonomy): Eukaryota > Metazoa > Chordata > Mammalia > Primates > Hominidae > Pongo > Pongo pygmaeus. Next base: position 65,036,927 of record NC_072381.2, read on the forward strand.
TCTCTCCCCAACTAATCCTCCAATACTCATCTGAGCATAACACTCCTGATGAAACCACACTTGTCCCTTCTAAACACTTCAATGAATTCCGCTTATCTTCCAGTCTGGAATGCAATCACAAAAGAATATCAATGAGAGGCATGAGTGGAGTTGGCTACAAATGAAACGTGAACAAAATCTTGGTGGAGTGCAATAGGGTTTTAGCAAGAAGGATCCCAGGTTGCACTTCCCAGGTGGAAGTGGGTTCCTTAGACTACATTTGGTGAGTCAGGTGGGCACCTGTGGCCCAGTGGAAAGACCCTTCAGGGCCAAGGAACCAGACAATGTCTTCAAGGCAGTCTTGAGTTATCCTGCTGGGGCCTGGCAGTTGGCAGTCTAAGTGGTAGGGGGTGATTGGGAAGGCACTATTGATACGTGACGCTCTGTGATAGAGTCAGGAGCAAGGAGCTTTGGAAGCTTCTAGCTCCAAGGCACCTTCAGTCCATTATAGAATGTCCAGTGTCCCCATTTTATGAATGAGGGCGTGACCCAGAAAGAAGTCACTTGTCCAGGGTCACACAGCAAGTCAGGGTGGCAGGGCTAGAGCTAGAATGCATATGTGGCTTCTCTGACCAGCAGTCTTTCCCCCAGACCATATCCCTACTTTCCTTTATGTGGTTAACTTTAATCAAGCTCTTTCTACCTACCAAGCACACCCCTAAGCAGTGGATGTCCTCCTTTGACCTTCATAACAATCTCATGAGAAAGATCCTCTTAGTGCTTTGGTTTGACACTTGCATCCTGGGGATGGGAAAGTTTAAATGACTTGCCTAAAATTATTGGCTGAGGTGTGGATTCAGGGTTCCAGCATAGATAGCCAGCTCTAGAGCCTTGCTTGTAATAAGCAGGCTAAACCAATGCTTCTCAAAGTGGGGTGCCTGGAGGAGCAGCGTTACCTGGATCTTAGAGGTGCAGATTCCTGAATCAGAAACTCTGAGGGTGCAGCCAACTCTCTGTGCTTGAACAAGCCCTCCAGGAGAGTCCCATGCAGGCTCAAGCTCAAGTTTGAGTTGGCCTAAACTACTTAAGCTGGTAAATCTTCTGTATTTTACAATGAGTCTTCCTTTTCATGCTTTGTAAACCAAATTGCTGACTTCCCAAACCTGAAGACATTTCCAAGGTCATCATTACCTCTCAGCAGCCCATTTTCGGGTGGCCTCTTTTAACTGTGGGATTCTTTAGGAAGACTGAGATTGGCACTGTTTCCCTGCCACCCAGCAGGGCTTCTGAGCTTGAAGACAGCAAAATTGGTGTTGATGAACCTTCTGTTGGCCAGAGGGGATTTTGAGAGTCCTGTCTGCTATCACGTGGACTTGGAAAATTTGGTCCAGTCAAGTGGAAAATTAACAAACCAGAAAGGAAAGGGACACAGTATTCAAGACACCAAATGCTCATTGCAACCAGGGAGCCTCCAGGCTTCTAAGCATTGCTCTTCTGAATCCCACACTGGAGATATTTTCCTCTTAATGCAATAAATATTTATCTTGCACCCACCAATGCTGAGTACTTTGCTTAGCACTGAGAATATAAAGATGAAGGGATGTGGTCCCTGCCCACAGAGAACCCACAGTCTAGAATGATTATGTGGTGATGGGATCCTCCACTGGGGAAAATGCAGTGGCTTTTACTTGATGCAGTTTATGATGTTTGGCTAATAGAATGTCACATAAAAACAAATCCCCTGATTATCCCATTGCCAATGGGTGGCACTGCATTCTAATAAAGGCAGCACTTCTTTGGTGGTGTGGGGGAAAAGAATTGTAGCCCAGTGCAGGAGAGCCTGATGAAGACTTCATTATTTAATGAACCATGTCATATGAACAGCTGTGGTGTAAACCAGCCAGGACAATTATGCAAGTTGGATTATGTCTCCAGTAAATTGATTCTACTTTATTTGATTAGGTTGGTTCTCCAAAGACAAATTCTTCCAAGTTGGATTGGGGGAAAAAATCACCATTCTAGCTTTGCTTCTGACTTTTAATCTTCAGATTGCTTTTGCTTTCTAATCCTAAGAGGAAACAAACACAAGATGGCAGCTACGTTGTTATCAGCAAGAGAACCAAGAATAATCATGTATCTGTAATAGCTATCAGCGTGCTCTGTACAAGACTCACACTGTCTTTTCTCAATGAGCTTGCCTGGGGGGCAATAACAGACAGGCAGGAAACTGTGACCATTCCTTTGTGAGTCCTCAAAACAGCCTGGCTGCAGCTCACTAAGCCATTATCTTCCTTTACACACAACCAAACGTAGGCGCACGGCTAAATAAACATAATGAAATGAAATGGGCTTGGTGTGAAATTCTTCCCAGATGCCCTTCCCTGCCTTTTCAGATTATTAGGTACTATCTAGTTCAGTGTCACTGTGGGTCATGGTCCATCAGTAGCTTGTGAAATCTATTTAATGGGTCATCACCAACATCATAAGAAATGAAGCAGAATAGAATAAAACATCATAGTACATCCCATTATATATAGTAAAGGTAAACATTGCTTTGTGTGTGTGTGTGTGTGTGTGTGTGTGTGTGTGTGTGTTGGGGGTGTGGTGGTGTCTTCCGAACCATGTTGTAAAGTACATTTCTTCCTGAGGGTTGTGGTCAAAAACATTTGAAAAATACTATTAGTTCAAACTGTGTATTCACACACAAGAGGGCAGGGATGATGAAATTACCCTGCTAGGTGGATGCAGGCTTTTGAACAGATAATGTGAGAGCTTTTAGGAAGAGAGCTGGTGAGCACCAGGAGCTAACATGGGTTCACTTCATCCATCACCCTGACAAGCTTCAGACCAGACTCGAATGTGATCGTCTTCATGCCACATGCCAGGGGTCATGAATGGGCTGGAACTTACATAAACACAACCAAGATGGATAATGAGCAGGTACAAAGCAATATCTTAGGAGCAATTGTTAGGATAACTAGAACTATTCCTGCTCTTCTCCAAGCCATTCAGCAGGGGCACAATTGACATTCTAAAATCTTTGAATGTTTGTCATGTGGAAAATGGAATCGATCTCATCTCTATGGCCCCAGCACTTAGATGGGTGTTTTGATCTAGGAAAGATTTTCTTTATCTTTTTATAACATCTCTAATTTGCCCTAATTCCTGCAGCCAGACAGTCTGTAAGTGAAACAGGCTGCTTCTGGATGAAATTCATTTCCTGTAACAAGAGGGGATCAAAAAGGAAAATTATCTGTCCCTGATGTGGCCTCTGAGGGCAGTGAAAATCACTGGATGAATGGTTAGATTCATCAGTGGCTTTTGACCTTAAGACACTCTACACCCAATAGACACACACTCATGCCCTGCAAGTACAAGCCTAATTTTCCTGTACTCACCTTTACTACATGTGATGTACTTTGATAGTTTCTATTCTGAATATTCTATTCTTTCCTGCTAGTTCCATCTCATTCCATCCCACTCCACTCCACTTCATTTCATTCCATTCTCATTTCATTTATAAAATGACGGTCAGGACTCATGAAACTGATCTCATGGTCCACTAATAGGTTGCAATCTGTGATTTTAAAAATACCAGATTGAGTTATATTCAAATTCCCTTTAACCCCCAAATCCTGTGAGTCCAGTGTAAATTGCTACTACAGTATTAGGGTACAAAATTCTGTGCACAGCAGGCTCACAGATAAAGTTTTTGACAAACTGAAAACCATGTGTTATTAACTCACTTCCTCATTGATTCACTTCCTCATCCATCCCATTCATTACTTACCATGTGCCAGGTACTGTGCTAGGCCACACTGATGTAAGGTAAATAAGACACAGCCCCTGTTCTCAAAGAGCTCTTGGTTACAGGGACACTGATTAGGTTTCCTGGGGTTGCCAGGATCCTAGCATCTGCTTTCCCTGAGTTTCCTTGGGAGGAAGGTCCCATGCATGACACATCCTGTTTGCTGTTCTTGGGTAACGTATGTAGCCCTAAAGTCTTGGCCCAGTAGCAGAGAATTTTACATCCTTCAGTAAATAAAAACCAAAGTCAAAATGAACATATGCTAGAAAACAGAGACTGGCAGTGCTGTGAAGTCCCTGTCCCCTCATGGACTCTGTCGTGAGTGGCTTAAGGGGAAGAGAAGTGCTCCTCTCACCGGCATCAGGAGCCCTAATTGCTGTTGTATATTGATTCGTTTCTTCCGCAGACTGCTAATCCTGCAGAGCAACTTGCAGGGCATAACAACTGGGATTGCCCAATGCTAGGAGCTAATCAGATTTCTTATGTGTAGACCAGCTTTATGCTAGGGTTTAAGGAAGCTCCTGATTCAAGCACAGAAATGAACTGTTTAACCATTTCCGAGCCAGAGATAAGCCATCACAGACCAACGCAGAGTCTGATAGGTTAGGGGTGAATTGCGCTGCAGAGGCTGAACATTTCTTCAAGTCCACTGGCAACAGGAAGTCCTCAGAAGTCCAATTTGATGTTGTTCCTCCCTGAACTTCTGGATTTCTGAGGATGGTTGTGAGAGTGGCCATGTGTCAATTTTTAAATCATGTGGTAATTTGTCCATGATTGTTTATTTTGTCCCCCAGCAAGATGTATACTCCAGGAAAGGGGTAGCTGACCTACTAGGTGAAATCATGCTGTAGTTCTGAGTTGCTGCTTCTTCAAGCATACAATGGAAACAAGTACACCCCCACCAGGCTTATGTGGAGGGCTCAGTGATTAACCTGGCGCTCAGCTGTCCCCTGCTACTCCCGTAAAAGCTAGCACTAGGCATGTGGCTTGTACTTCCAACAATGAGTACTCCCTTTTCTCCCTTAAATCCAGCCCTGGAAGCATTGCCATGTTTTTATGCCTCTTGGCATTCTTTATTTTTTGAGACAGAATCTCACTCTGTTGCCCAGACTGGAGTGCAGTGTCACGATTTCAGCTCGCTACAATCTCCGCCTCCCAAGTTCAAACAGTCCTCCTCTCTCAGCCTCCCAAGTAGCTGGGGTTACAAATGTGCATCACCATGTCCAGTTATTTTTTGTATCTTTAGTAGAGATGGGGTTTCACCATGTTGGCCAGGCTGGTCTCCAACTCCTGACCTCAGGTGATCCGCCCTCCTTGGCCTCCCAAAGTGATGGGATTATAGGCATGAGCCACCGCAGCTGGCCACCTCCTGGAATTCTTTGTCCACTTTTCTGTCCTTCCTCTCTTCCCTTCTCTCATGCTACACTCCTCTTTCCACTTCTGGTCAATCAGCCAAAATTACAAGTACTTTTCCAAACCTTGGGGAGTATTGGAGTCCATGGCTCCTGGCTGCTGTGCATGGTTTCCCCTTTTCCTGGGAAGCTTCTGTCCCACTCCCTGCCCCTCACCTTACCCTAGCACTCTCCATACCAAACAAAATGACCTTTCTGGGTGTTCTCCCTGGAGTTCCTTCACTTGCGCAGTCATAGCAGGCTAGCGCCTAGTGGGCTGTGTGCATCTGAATTGCAGGTTGAATCCAACAACATCAGTGAGGTGGGAGGCAAGTCGCTGGGTGGGGTGCCATGACATTCTGGCTCACCTGTCATGTTGGATGGCTTGTGTGAGCCCCAGGAAACCCGTGCACCCTTAGGAATGCGTGGGATAGATCTCCTGAGATGATTTCAGAGAAATGAGAGCAGACCATTGTGAGGGAGGTGGCATGACTGGGGGAATGGATAAGGCCTGGGTCCCTGAGAGGCAGATCCACTCCAGCCTTGCGGAATGTCATGCTCCTGCAGAGGGCTGCAAGAAGAGGTGAACCCATTCCCAATCACCGGCCAGGTTAGACAAATCATTGGATTATGGGACATCAGAGCTGAAATAGCTTTATTGGATCATCTCTGGCCCAGCTCGCTCTCTCTCTCTCTCAATCTCTCGATCTTTTTTATTTATTTATTTTTTTAAATGATAAAAACAAAGTTCAGAGCTGGGGCATAACTTGTCCAAGGTCACTGAGAGCTGTAACCATCAACATGTGGGGCAGCAGCTGCCTGGGTTTCAAAGAAAGGGGGCTTGCTGCCATTCCTCCTCCCTTTAGTTGCCACTGTCTTCTCATGGGTTTCCTTGTCCTTCCATGGAGCCGAGAAGCAGGGAGGAGGGAGCATCTGTTGTCATGGAAACCAGCCTATAGTATGAGTTCACTCTCCCCAACTGGTTGTGGTTTCTCTCACAGGGGCTGCTGCTGGTCCTGCTGTTGGGCCCTAATGGGGTCTCAGGGACCACCACTATATTTGCCAGGGGAGAAAGCTGGAGGAGCAGCAGACATCCCCTAACATGAGTTGTGCAGGCTTGGTAATGTGGAGTGGGCATGCATTGTGGTGATTCTTCTTGCTTTTTTAAACCAATTTCTCCTCTGCTGGAGACTCTTGACAGAATTTAAGAGTCTTTCTCAGAAGGTGATCAGCCTTGGACAGACTTTGGTCTTCAGACCCCAGAACCAAACTTTTGAACTGACAGCAGCTATGGCCGAAAATGGTGTTTGTCAGACCTTCAGGAAGAAAATCTGCAATGAAGAGTTGGAGTGGTAGGAAGAGAGGAAAAAGAGGGAACTTGCTTTGCTTTCAGACATACTTAAGTCTCCTAAGTCCTTCAGGAGTTAAAATGGGGCTTTGAAAATAAATAGACTTTTCTGTTCATGTGGGGCTGAAGTGTTCCAGGGTTGGAAAGGGTTTTATTAGGTCATTTCATCTCTCCCTCTGTCTCTGGGCCTATTCTAACCTCTCTTACTTATAAAAATCACAGAAGAGGGTGATTTCATAAGCTCCCATGACAACTTGTTCCACGAACAATTCATGATCTTAAAACAATCTCCATAGCAGGGAGAAATTCCTCCTATTTCCTCCAAAGCTCGTCTGTCTGCGGGCCAAGGCTGCTCAGAGGCAGCTGGGGTTTTAAGAAGTGAGCTCTGGACTTGGATTTAATGATCTTTGTTCAAATACTGTTATTCCATCCTTGAACAAGTCACATAACTGCTCCAAGTCTCAGTTCCTTAATCTGAAGAGGTTAGTGTGAAGGGGAGAGGAAGTAACATATGTAAATGTGCCTAAGATGGTATCTGGCACACAGGGATGCTTGATAGATGTGTGGTGTGGCTTTGGGCTGACCTAGGATCACCATGGTATGGGCACCTTTTGGATTGAGATCTCAGAAATTAACCCTTCGGTTGTTGGATCATGGGGTTGGGATGGGGGATAGGAACTGCAGCAGCAGGGGCAGCTGAGGGGGCACTCCTGAGTCAGGGCCATTGGCTGTTTACCAGCCAGTACAAAAGGTTTCAATATTTGAGAGACTGGTTTAGTTGTACTAGTGCACGCTATCTAAATTATCATCCCTAGTGGTTCCTTCAAAGACGCTAAGCACATTCCTGACTCCACTTCTTTGTTTATGCCACTCATGTCCCCCCATGCCTTCAATGCCTTTACAAATCCTCCCAACCCATGAAAATCCAACTCAAATTCTGCCTCATACATGATGCAATTCAGCACCAAACACATAAATCTCATGCCCCACAAGCTTTATCCAGGCTGGAAGAGAGAAGAGGAAAGGTTGTTTCTGTGTGGCTGATTGAGCTGTTGGCTGACTCAAGCAATCATAAAGTCTCAGATATCATTCAACCTGCAAATTATAGATGAGGAATTGAGACCAGAGAGGCTGTGGGACTCATCCCAGGCCATCTTAGTCATCAACAACAGGTCTAGAGCCTTCGTCTCCTGACTCTCTGCCTATACTTCTTGTCCATGACTGAGGCTGTTCCTTAAGCCTGGAATGAGAACAGAGTCCTCCCCCACCCTACCAGCACTCCTCCTACCCAGCGCTTGCTTGCTGAGTCACACGGAGGGAGGTGGGTAGGGGGAAAATATACATCTGCCTGGAGAACACACCATTCTGGAAAAATTAAGCCAGCCAGGTTCAGTGTGGGTGGAGTCTCCCACCAGGGATCCCACCCTAGCACTCACCAGGGTTGAGGTGCTGGGGAAAATGAAAAGCGTTGGTGTCTTTCTGACCCACCTAGGTGAGTGACCAACTTTAAGCCATGTGTCACAACGTGGCAGTTTTACTGTTTATTAGAACCTTGCTTGGCTTAGCTTTTGTAGAACTTGGCTTTTAAATAGAAATTCCTTATACCAACTTGTTCTGCTGTCAGGGAGATGCTGGCCAGCCTCGAAGCACCTGGTATATAGAGACATCTGGAGAGCATACTTCAGGCTGGAAGGCTTTGAAGTAGATGGTTGTGGGCTCGTGTGTACATGTATGTCTATGATCCCCTTTGGTGGCTGCAAATTCTGTCATCACATCATGGAAAAATTCTTCTTAAGGAAAGTTGCAGGTGCAAAGATGCTGATGTTAGATCAACTGAGGAAACACAGTTTTGGTCACAAAAATGGTATTTATGCACTCTGCCGGCACGTGGTTGGCCCAGATGGGGAAAATACTGTTGAGATGGCCGGGCTCCTTTGGGTGAGGGAAATACAGGGCTTTAAGAGCAGTAGGGAACAGTGAAGGATAGAGAAGCTTGATGCTTTGGAGCTCACAAGATCAGAGTTCAAATCCTGACTTGGCTGCCATTTTAGCTTTGTGGCCTTAAGCAATTCTGTAGCACCTTGTGCATGCTTTGTGGGTAGGGGCTCAGTGTTAATTTGGGATTCTTTCCCATGAGGGTCTCAAAGATAACTGTAGCTGGGTATCTCAGGGGAATATGGCCCACAGTTTTGAGTCTTCCAGCCTCAGACATCAGAGTAGACTCAGGGCAGGTAATGTATGTGTGATGGTGAACACACATTATCTGTATGGCGGTGGGGAAACCTGCACATGAGTGATCCCTCATGCTGCCATTTTTGTCATATCTCAGTGTTAGGAAACTTATAGCTGCTTTGCTTCATTTCCTGACAAGGCAGCAGCTGGAATTGTCGACTTTGCTGTTATCTGGAACAGCTGCTGGGATTTAATAGTGCACTTAGAGGAATTACCTGGAATCACAGCAGGCATTATGAAATGGGAATGCATTTCTGTAAGCCCATCTAATGTTTGAGGGCAAGAGAGCAGGGGCTTTCCCTCCATAGCGAGTGAGACATAAAAGAGACTGGTTTGTCTGGGATGTTGCCCTCAAGATGAGCAATCATTTCATCTGGGCTGTGCTCAGCATGGCACTCAGCTTGGGCAGTGTGTGAACTTCAATGACAAGATCTGCTTAGGGGACCTATTTTCAGATCAATTGCTCAAGAAAGCCACCATTTCTGGGCACCTGGGGAGTGACAGCCATCTTGGCTAGGACTCAAGGGCAACTCTGGATAGTTCAGTGCTGAGCCTGTCCTCCCACTCACTCCTCTCTGTTGGTGTGGCATCACCAGACTGGCATTTTCCTCTCTTTTGGGTCCAGTCAATTGACTTCATTCTCTGATATTTAGTAGGTACTCATCTACAGCACCTTGTTGCTGGGTATGCTGTGCTTATCTTAAGGTGGCTTAAAGTCTTTTTGGAAAACAGGTTAATGAACATGTAATTATTAGACAACAATGACAGCCTAAGTTGTGACTCTAAATTGAATCTAAGCAAGGTAGAATGAGATGCTTCTCAACATACAATGGGGTTACATCCTGATAGCCCATCATAAGTTGAATATATCATAAGTTAAAAATGCGTTTAGGCTGGGTGCGGTGGCTCATGCCTGTAATCCCAGCACTTTGGGAGGCTGAGGCGGGCAGATCACGATGTCAGGAGATCGAGACCATCCTGGCTAACATGGTGAAACCCCGTCTCTACTAAAAAAATACAAAAAAGTTAGCCGGGCCTGGTGGTGCGCGCCTGTAGTTCCAACTACTTGGGAGGCTGAGGCAGGAGAATGGCCTGAACCCGGGAGGTGGAACTTGCAGTGAGCCAAGATCGCGCCACTGCACTCCAGCCTGGGCGACAGAGCGAGACTCCGTCTCAAAAAAATAAATAAATAAATAAAAATGTGTTTAATATATTGAACCTACTGAACATCATGGCCTAGCCTAGCCTTAAACCTTAAATGTGCTCAGAACACTTACATTAGCTCATAGTTGGGCAAAATTATCTAACCCAACACCTATTTTGTGATAAGCGTTGAACATTGCATGTAACTTATTGAATATTGCACTTAAAGTAGGAAACAAAATGGTTGTATGGGTACTTGAAGTACGGCTTCTTCTGAATACTCATTGCTTTTGGAGTATTGTAAAGTCAAAAAAATCATAAGTTGAGCCATTATAAGTTGGGGACTGTGTCTGCATGTACAGGGATGGTATAAATGCCCTTGGAGCTTGGAAGAGGGAGAAATTTCTGAAGGCCAGAAGAGACTGGCTTTGGATGAGTTATGTAAAACCAAAACCCTTGTAGCCTTGTTGGGATTCAGGAAGCCATGCCCCTTCTGCTGATCTTGCAGTTGATGACCTTTGAACCGAGGCAGTAGTAGAGCTTGGGTTAAATAAAAGGAAAGGGATTCTGCCTCACGTGTTCTTTTGCAAGCTGAGAGTGTCAACTGGTCTGGGGATGACTTGAGCTGTGTGTGCCATGTTGCACTAGGGAGGTGGTCACTTGACCTAGTACCAATACTGGCTTCTGAGTGGCTTCCAGGTATTGACCTTGGCTAATGAGATTGGATTCAAAGCATTTGCAAGTGCCAGTAGGTCAGTGATCACCATTATCTACTGTGCACCTCCTAAATGTCCTGCCCTTTTTGCATAAGCTGGGTCTGACAGCCCTAATCAGTCCTACCTCCTAGATAGCACTGTGGCCCATTTATTCTTACCTAGTTCGGGCCACCATCACTTCTTGGGTAGACAACTGCAATAGTGTCCTACAAATCTACTGACACTCCCTCCTAAACACCCCTTCTCTGTCAAATCCATTCTTCTAACTGCGGCTGGCAGAATCTTTCTAAGATGGTTTTCTGATCATGTTAATTCTTTTCTTAAAGCTCTTCATTTATTCCTATTGCACTTGGAAGAAAACCCAATCTTATTATGTCCTATATGTGTTGTCTGACCCTGAATTTTTGTCATTCTTTATTCGATACTCATGTGGCTCAACTGCAACAGCAGCAAACAGCTGGGCTCTACCCATGTGGATCCCTCTACTTGGAATGTCTCTCCTCTTCTCCCTTTCCCCACCTTTTGCTTAGCCTCCACTTACTCGTCCTTCTTGGGCATCACCCCTACCAAATCAGGTTAGCTGCTCCTGTTCTACAGCTCATAGTTTGCTGTACTTTCCCTTTGCATTCCCTAATGAACCGCCATGTGTTATCCATGTAGTTTTCTATTTAGTGTCTGTCTCCTCTTTCCCTTTCAGGGACCCTTGCAAGGTCCCTGAGGGCAGAGACCACCCCCATTTTGTTGGCTACTGTTCAAGACCTAGCACGGAAGCCTGCAGCTCAGCAGGCTCTCAGGGCATGTTTGTGGAGGCAGTGGCTGCTTTGGGGTTTCCAGAGCTTCCTTGGGAGGTTTCTTCTGTGTGTCCCACTGACCAGAGCACCACTGGGGGTGAAGTGAGCCCCAGACATCTTTAGGTTTCCATCTTTAGGTGAGCTTTATGCCCAGGCACGTAGCAGAAGAAACTGTTTCTACTCATAAACCGAGCAAATTTGTAGTGGAAATCAGTGGGAGAGAATAAATATGAATCCCCATGATGTCATTTTATGGGCTGCTTTATAGATTGTAATCACCCATTTAGAGTTTGCAGGCTATTAATTTTGTTTGCGCAGAGCCACATGACTCTTGGGGACAGAATTTACAGGGCTGTGGTGTCAGACACGTGGTTCTAGGTCTTAAACCCCTGAAAGGTTTTGGAAAGAGAATGACAAGCAGCCTTTGGAGCAGTTGGGGCTTAGGGGTCTTTCCTCTAGCTTTCCTCCTGGGCATACTTTTAAAACATTTGTTCACTGTTTTATCATCTTAATTTTACCCTAGTCTTCAGGCCTGTCCTTTCTGTAAGCTAGGTGACTATGTGGGTTTTGCAGTAAACCCTTGGTAGAGAGAGCTCCCCTCTGAGAACCTGAAGAGACGTAAGGAGGAACAGCACAAGGTCAGAGAGAACTGGGTGGAATCCAGCTCTACTTCTTGGCTTGTGATCTAGAGTCAATTTTTATTGTTGTTGTTACTTTTTTGAACCTTCGTTTCTTTCTCTATAAGTTGAGACCCATGCCCCCAACCTCAAAGGGTGATTATAAAGATAAGGAAGAGGAAATAGGAAAAGCACTTGGTACTCAAAATGAGTTATAGTTCATAAAATGACTATGATGATTGCTGTTTTGAGGTAAGCTGGTAGAGTGGGAACACAGTGGAAACTAGGAGTCAGGGCACCTGGTCCCAACCCTGTCACTGATGTGCTGGGTGATTTTGGACATACTAGTTAGCCTCTCTGGTCTCAAATTCTGCATTGGTGAAATAAAATGTTTGGCTCAAAAGATTTTCAGATGTGGTGCTTTTCAGTGTGGTCCGTGGACTACCATCCCCTGGAGACTTGTTAGAAATGTAGATTTTCAGGTTCAGCCCCAGCTCTCTTGGCCCAGCAGTCAAAATTTTAACAAGCCCTCCAGGTGTCTGGTGGGCATAGTGAAGTCTGGGAAGCATTACCTTGGTTCTAGCACTCATGTCCGATGTTGACTTCCCAAGCAGCAGTCACCTTTGGAGCCTTCTTCTTTGGGGTCTTGGACCACAGTGGTCTTTGGCAAGGAATCTCTGCTGGATCTGTGCTGCACTCCGGGTGTGGGAATCTCTGGCAACCAGAAGAGCAGTAGTAACATCTTTAAGTAACTGAAGTCAATCCTTCCCATTGGGCAGATATTAACTGGTTGCTCAGGGCTGCACTGAGTTCAAATACTGAGCCACTCAGGGGCTTCGAACGACCAAGATCAGGCAGCTTTCAACCTGTGATCCACTTTTGGTAGATTTAAGGCAAAAGCAAATATTTTTTGCCATTCCTTCCAAAATGCTTTTCCCAAATTATTTTACCATTATGGCACGTGTTGATCCTGCCTAGGAGATTCATTCCCCAGAACCAAGCAAACAAGAAGAGGGTCCTCCTTCAGTGGGCTGTCATTGATTGTTCCCCGTTTCATGGCCTCAGGACTGACTGCTGATGAAATCTAAAAGACCAGCTTGCAGAAGGCATGGAAATCTTGGGGTTAGGGGCCCCTCTGCTGTGGAGGTGAAGACAGGAGGTGTGACTCACAGTGGGTCGGGGAACCTGAGTGGGATCATCCCTGGAACACAGAGTCTCTAAGACACACTTATTGGCTCTCCATAAGCAATAACAGATGGCAAAATAATATTATTTTTCTAATCTTTTGCTAAAAGCATTCAGTCATTTCTCAGGGACCTCCCTAATAGAGGAAGACACCTGCAGAGTATCTCATTCTTTCTTGTTCTCATTTTCCCTTCTACCATTTTCCCCTTAGTATATTTCCGGCTCCATGTGCAGGAAATCAGGTAGCTGAGGTGTGGTTTAAGGGGCCCATCATGGTTCTTATGGCCCATCAACACAATTCCTTGGTGTTGGCCTGCAATATCCATGTTTGTTACCCTTTTGGGTCAAGGCATGAAAACATCTGTCCACAATGCCAGTCTTACCTCTGATATCAAAGATAGTATCTGAGATGGGTGATAAACAAATTTAATGTGAAAAGCTGATAATGTTTTGAAGTCAGTAGAGGACTGGAGCTGGCAATGAGTGTCTTGCAATGAGTCTATTCTCCATCTCATTGCTGATAAAGGGAAATAGTGTAGTGTGGTGGTGAAGAGCACAGACCCTGAAACAAGAATCCATGGGCTCAAATTCTGAGTCTTTAAGTCTGTGGCCCAAGAATTCACATTTCTAACTGACTTCCTGGGTATGCTGATGCTGCTGGTCTGCAGGTCACACTCAGGGTGGCAAGGTCAGGCAAGGTCAGAGCACAGCATGGGAGGGACTGTGCTGCCTGTGGTACACAGTGGAAGGTGGAGGAAGCCCGGGGGTGACATGACTTACTTATATCATCTATGAGTTTTTTGTTTCCTTTAGGAAATTTACTGAAACATTCTTCATTGCAAAGTATAAAAACAAATATAAAATATTCGATGGGTATTAGAAAATCAGGTATATTCTATTTACCTATGGGTTTTTCTAAAATGGGGGTTAAGGGTGGGAAAGTGATGGAAGACTTAAGTAGTAGAAGTCTATCAGAGGCCCCTTCAGATTAGGAAATGCCCTCAATGGGCTTCAGTATCCTTTATGAGATAATGCATAAGTGAGTGGACCCTGAGGAGAGGAGAGAAGAACAAGACCTTCCCCTAAGGACTATACAAGACATGTACCCATGGAAAGATGGATGCCGTGACACAGTGACCCTGTGAGACAGTGCTGGTGGAGTCAATATGAATAATGGGAGAAGGAACATTCACTTCTGTCCACTCTTCTAAATGCCATTGTAAATGAGCTCACTTAGTGTTCAGAGCAGAGTAGGTATTATTATTTCCACTTCAAACATGGAGAAACTGAGGCCAGAGAGGTTAGTAATTTTCCCAAGGCTACACAGCTGGCAAGTGGTAGAATGGGGATTTGAGCTCAGTGATACGGCAGGAGGTAGACAAATCCCTAGGCAAACACAGGTGCGTCCCCAGTGAAACCCCCACCTGCAAACCAAAGCCAGTTTAAAGCCTGAAAGCCAAGCTACAAGTCTTGGATAAATCCACAGACTGGATTGAGAACCTCTCTTCCCATTTGGCATGCTTTCCTCTGATTAACCCCCACCTCTCCACCTATACCCACCCTTCCCCAATTGGTTTTTACACTGTTGCCTTTTTTCTCGTACTCACAGACCAATCAGTATGCACCCCCCATTCTGAGCCCATAAAAACCCTGGACTTGGCCACACTGGGACACAGAGACTACCTGACTTTGTGGTAGACAATTCTTACGTCCCCTCTCTGCTGAGAGCTGTTTCATCACTCGATAAAACTTTCGCCTTGCTCACCCACTGGCTGGCAGCATAACCTCATGCTTTTTGAATGCGGGACAAGAAATCGGGACCCTGGAGAATGCGGGGGCTGAACAAACAGTCATGGTAGCTGTGAGATCTGCACCGGAGTAGTCAGGGTGTCTCCTACAGTGGGCCTGGACCCGAGCAATGCTTGTAGGGGGAATCAGCTGCTGGAAGTCTGTGGCCCACAGAGCGACCAAGAAAAACTGCATGATCAGGACTGGCCACAGGGCACCATTAATTAAGTGCTTAAGGAGCAGTATGGGGGTGGGCAGCAACACAGGGATGCAAAAAAGAGAGGATTCTCAACCAAGAGCTCCTGGAGCTCAGAGAAGCAGCCCCTTTCCCAGGTCTGGATCCATGGATTGGGAGCAAGTTACTCCACCATTTGGTGGAAGGAAGCTTGGAAATCAGAGGGACCAGGGCTAAGTCCTAGGTCTGCTGTTTACTATCTTTGTGACCTTATGGGAGCCTGACTCTAATCTCTGTCTCCCCACTTACTGTGAGAAGGAAGTTAAAGGAGATGGCATGTGTAAAGGGCCCATCCAACACCTAGGACATGGTGCATCCCTAATATTTGGCAGCTTGTCTCCACCTTGCCCATTCCTACTCCCAAGCCTTGCAGTCTGAGATGAGAGGTCACTCCACCTGGCTTTAATTGGGTTTGTTTTGAGTCCCCCTAGGCTCTCTGGGACCCTGCTTTCTGATGGGTTGAAAACATTAAGCTGTTGTGAGATGCTCCCATTACAGTGATTTAAAAGCATCTAGGATGCCTAGCATAGCTTTCTCACTGGATTGCCAATTTCTCAGAGAATTAAACATTTAGTGCCCAATAAGATATTTTTCTATCTGCATACATGTGGAAATGTATGCTTACCCACCTCTAGGGGGTCAATTGAAGTGCAGTTGAAGCCAACTCACTAATCCTCCGGTGCATGGTAGAATCTTCGTGGGTGGTGAAATGAGTCATGTGTATGATTTGATGGACTGTATCTATGAAAGTAGAAGATGGAGAGGAAACAAGGTCTGCCATAAAGAAAAGAGCTTGGTATGGATGCAAGAGGAAAAAGAAGGGGGAAATATAATCCTTCAAAAGTCCATCAAGTTTACCTAGAAACTGATTTACTTAAAAGTTTTGAGAAATTTGTTTCTGATGATGATCCTTATGAGTCACTATTTCTTATGGAATCAAGCCAGCATAAAAGTTATCTTGCATTCTCAGCATGGCTAGTTTAGAGAATTAGGTCATTTGTAAGTCAAAAGATTTCTACAAAGTTCAAAATAAATAAATTCCAGGTATCTGAGCTTAAGCTGGCTGGGAAGAAGTACTCAATTTGAGGTAGGTTTTCTCATTTCCCAGCTTAGAATTGCCTTCAAGATCTTTTTCCCTATCTCAGAACAACAAAGACACTGCCTGAGGAAGAACCTTTCCTTTATTATGGTGTTCTGCAACCTAAGTCAGTGAAGTTTTGATTCTCCTGGAAGAGGCTGGCCAGCTACTCATTAGCTGCATGGATTGAGGGGATTTCAGGCATCAGATGGAGGTGGGGACAGAATGGAGCCAGAGTTCTCAATTCCACTGCATGTTACAACCATCTGGGGAGCTTTTAAAAATGCTGGTGCCTGGGCCTCACTTCCACTAATGGAATCAGAACCTGTGGGGCCAGTGAGTGCCCTAGGATTTCTGTGAGCAGCTAGGGCTCAGAACCACTGGTCAGATGCTCCCTAAGGATCTGGCAAGGATTTTATGAGTTTAGGTTTAAGAGCACCTGAAGGAGTCCAGAAGGGCTGGAGAAGAAAGGAGATGGTGGCTTGGTAGGCACCTACATCCCAAGGGATGCTGGTAGAGACTATGCTGCAAAATTACCCAGGAAGAAGTGAGTCTTTAACATTGCAGCCATTACTATGCATGAAATGGTAATTAAAAGACCATATTTTCTTAACTCAAATGCGTTGATTAGAAAGATGCACCATTGACTTAATACCTGCTTTTTTGGAGGATGGGGTGGGAGAAAACTCTATTAAGTATGTATTAACATATGCACTGATTATAAGATAGATCTCAGTTTCACAAATCATTTTATGTTGGAAAATGTGCTTCTTGAAATTGATCTGACAATGTAATGATAGAGTGCCTTACATGGATTACTCTGCCTAATCCTCACAACAACTCTAGCTATGAGATAGATGCTAACATCCTCCCCATTGTCTGGGGGAGGAAGTTGAGGCACAGAGAGTGGTTGAATAGCTTATTCAAAGTCATAGGTAGTCCAGAGCTGGTCAGTGATGGGACTGGAATTCAAAGTGTGGTTTTCAGAAGTAGCCCAGAAAATGTAGTGAGATCCAAGGCTGTTGCTTTCTCAGGTCTCTTACCTTCCCCAGAGCCAGGGAGGTGGCTTTCCCTTAATCAGGGTACCGAATCTCCCAAGTGCAGGGGCATCCTGTCCACTGGCTCTCATGCCCTGCGCAGGGTACCTGGTTTAGGAAGTGAGTGGGAATGAAATCTGGCTTGAGGTCCCTCACCAGGCCCTGAGCCCAAGGGATTATTTTTTCTAATGCGACAGAGGCTCAGCATGAGCTGATGGAGCCCAGCCCAGGGAGAGAAGCCACACTGACTGGGCTGAACAGTGGACACAGCCTCCCTACCACGCCTGGTGGTTCTTTCAACTTTCTGAGCACAGCATCTTAAAGAATCACTCTATTGGGTTTGTCTGATGACACGGGACCAGGGAGAAGGAATTGGAGATCCTTGTAGCTCTGGGGACCTTTATGCTATGCCTTTAGGACAAAAGCCCCCACTTCCCATGCCAGTTTGCCCCAACAGTGTGGCGGAAATGGAAAAGGGGAGTGTAGGCTGAACAGGACCTTTGGAAAACACCAAGGTCTGATTTCCAGACCTTCAGTCTTCTTGTGCAGGCTTTCACCCTCTTTGTTTTTCCCTTTTCTCAAATTCCTTGACGTGGTGGCAAGCTGAACCTCTTAGAGCTGCATTCCAGAACAACCTGGGTAATGGAAAGTACAAAAACAATTTAAACTTGTTTCCAAAGCTTGATAGGTTACACCGACTTCTCAGAAAGTGTCCATTTGGACCCAAAATGTGAAATAACATTTTGAGGCATGTTGGAGGGGGGCCAGAGGGTTACGCAGCTGCAGGTGTGGGCCAGATGGAAAATCCAGATGCTGGCCTAGGGAGCAAGGTCCCTTCTGCTGCTCATGCAGGCTGTCAAAGCAGCAGCCTCCTTAGGACCCTCACTGCAATCTTTAAAATGTTACTCCTTAGGGAGAATTTCAGATGGGAGGGAAGGCTTAATCAATACATGCAACGTTTAACTGGCATTAGAATGATGTTTTGTTTTGTTTTTTTAATGGGAGATGATTGGTGGTAGTAGTAAGTCAGGGAGGGTGTTGCAGGGTGTGGTCTTCAACTTTCTCCATCTTTATCACATGCCAAAAGTTGCTCCATTTCAGCATGCAATCTAAATTTAAATAGTCTTCTGGCTTTTAAGAAAGCCCCCTAGCTCACCTGTGCAGTAAGATTGAGCTACTATGAAACCAGCACTGGTGAACATATATGTGTGGAAACACAACAACAACAAAATCAGTTGTTCAAAAGACATATTTATTATTCCTTCATCAGAGAGGCCCATCTGATGCTCTGGGGCGCAGGTCCCATGAATGTTCAGGGCAGTCTCTGCCCAGGCCAGCTCCTTCCCCGATTGTCCACAGTGATGATCTCTTACAGACTGTCCTGCCTGCCCTGCACACAATGGGAGCCAGTCTGGAGGAAGGTTTGGTGGCCATCACTCTGATGGGCACTGGAAAGAACTCTGCTGGATGCCGAGGGCGATTTCTCTCTGGACTTGCTGGTGTTCAGTGTGGAAGTGGGAGGGAACTCAAATGAGGGGACCTTTGGGAGGTCACCTAATGTGGTAGGACCTAAACTCAGCTGGGTATTGGAACCATCTGGAGATATTTTTTTCAGTTAGGGTGCCCCCTCCTGCCTTGTCACCATAGATCTGCAGTGCAGCCCAGACATCCATTTAAAATAAGCTGCAAGGTTGGGCGCGGTGGCTCACACCTGTAATCCCAGCACTTTGGGAGGCCAAGGTGGGTGGATCACCTGAGGTCAGGAGTTCGAGACCAGCCTAGCCAACATGATGAAACCCTGTCTCTACTAAAAGTACCAAGATTAGCTGAGCATGGTGGTGAATGCCTGTAGCCCAGCTACTTGGGAGGCTGAGGCAGGAGAATTGCTTGAGCCCAGGAGGCGGAGGTTGCAGTGAGCCGAGATCACACCACTGCACTCCAGCCTGTGCGTTGAGAGTGAAACTCTGTCTCAAAATAAATAAATAAATAAAATAAGCTCTCCAGGTATTTCTGAAGGTTCAGGTAGCCTTTCTCATCAGCCCGTTCCTCAGGATTCTTCTCTCAGTCCTTTTTGTTGACAAGCTGTCTCTGGTTTAGCAGGGGACACAAGGTTCAATTATTGTTCCATTCTTATGATACAATTCTTGGATCTGGTTTGGATACAAAATGTCTAGGTTGGCAGTTTCTTGACAACTTCAAGGGCCTGACTGGTGAGGAAAAGGCAAAGTAAAGGCCTGAGGGATGGATACCAATTGCTGTCCCCAGGTTTAGTCAGCAACTTTTGATGTTGCTCCTGGGTCTACTGTGTGCACTCCTTTGATGGCCAGTTATCACACAGGTCTCCCTTTCGGTCTCCATCTTGGAATCCAGGCAGGAGAAATTAACCAGGAAATTAAAGACATCTTCCCTTCTCCACTCCTGTCATGTTCAGATCTTGGGAGTGAGGAGAGGAATGGGAGAGCAAACATAGCTTGGCTGGAGAAGGAGGTGGTTTTGATCTTTTCTTCTCCCTTCCTTTCATAGGTAGAGGCCGTCTCCTTTATACCATCTGTCTTGGGGAGTAGTCACATTAATTATGCGTGGTTTTAGAGCTTTACAAGCCTTGCCACCAGACGTATGTAGTGCCTTACAGTTTACCAAATAGGTTCACATACTAATCTCTTTTGACTTAATGAGATGATGACTCAGCTGGTTATAAATCATCAAAGCAGCACCACGGACCATGCATGACAACCATGGAGCTAGGGCAAAGCTGTCACTTGAATGAAACAAAATGATAAAGGCTTATGTTCCCCGAGCTGCAAAAGAAAATAGCTGTAAAATTTCCATTGAGGCTTTTTCTGTTATATCTTTAGCTCTTTAAAAATCTCATATTGAAGATACCTAAGAAGTTTGGCAACAATGTCCTGTAGATGAAATGTGGGTGGAGCCAATTGATTGGGCTTCAAGTTGCATAATCCTGGGTGTGGTGAGCCCACTTGGTTTGGCTCTACTCTTGGGACAAGAGACAGTGGGAATGTGTCCTTGTTTTGTAGTTCTCTGGAAGCCAGAGGAAGGTTATGATTATAAATTTAATCTCTCAGTTTTCTCTGTGTCTCAGCCTTCTTCACAGGGGGTAGGACCTCCGTCCTCACAAGTCACGGGGGTGGTCTCAGCTTCTGGAGCAATGAGGCAAGTCTGCACCCTGTTGGATGTCTTGGGTACAACCAGATTAATGATTCAAAGGCTGGGGGAAGTCCAGGCTCACAAACAGCTTTCCCAAAGCTCCAGAAGGAACTTTGTTCTTCTCACATTCCCCCACCCCCCCACACACACCCAGGCATTCCTCTTAGATTTTATAATCTCTTTGGAGCAGATTGGCAGGTAGGACCTCTCATCTGTTTTTTTCATACCGCCATGTCATCAGCTTGATAAATGAGACAGACACATGCTAGAGTGGAGATAGCATTCTGTGAAGAGTGTAGTGATGAGACCAGATGGCTGCCAAGCTCACCCCAGTGTGGGTCTGGGATGGCAGTTCTATCCAGGAGTCTGCTACCATCAGACCAACTAAGGGAGATGTTTTTCATACATCAGCTTTCATTGGAACTGATTGTGTTATGGAAAATCTGTCCTGTCCCCAGCAGAATGATCAATCAAGGGTGATGAGCCTCCACTTGGGGTAAGCATGGCTGATGGTCCCCCTTCTGACACATGAATTAGTTGGTTTTAAAAGGTTTATCTCCATATTAGTTCCCTGTTGCTGCTATAACAAATTACCACAAACTTAGTGGCTGCAACAGTATAAATTTATTGTCTTACAGATTTGGGGGGTCAAAGTCCCAAATCATCTCACTGGGTTAAAGTCAAAGTGTCAGCAGGACTGGAGGCTGGCTCTGGAGAGACTCTGCTTCCTTTCCTTTTCTAGCCTCTAGAGACTGCCTACGCTTTTTGGTCCACGGCCCCTTCCTCACATCACTTCTTACTTTTGCTTCTGTTGGCACATCTTCTTCTCTGATTCTGACCCTCTACCTCCCTTTTATAAAGACCTAGTGAGTACAGTGGGCCCACCTGGATAATCAAGGACAATCTCCCCATTTCAAGATCCTTAACTTAATCATACCAGCAAAGCCCCTTTTGCCATGTAAGGTCACATATTTATGGGTTCTTGGGATTAAGATACTGGCATCTTTGAGGGTCATTATTTTATCTACCACAACTTCCAGTCAGTGATTTCTCGGTTTATTTACCAGAGCCTCAGGGAGCACTGCATTTTGCCCTGTTACAAAATTACTTTTAAAGAGATTGAGTATGTACTTGCAAAAATAAAAAAAGTTAATTTGTTTGAAATCATATACTTTAAAATACCTTTTCATCCCCAGTTTCTAATGCCCCATTTTCCCTTCCCAGAGCTGAAAACTACGTTTATTAATAATCTCTAGTGTACACTTTCAGTGAGAATCTACGCACATACAAGCATATATGCACACATGTATGCATGTCTATGTATAATTTTCCCATTTAAAAAATGATAGTGCACTTTCACACTACTCTTTTTTTTTTTCTTTTTTTGAGACAGAGTTTCACTCTTGTTGTCCAGGCTAGAGTGCAGTGGCGTGATCTCGGCTCACTGCAACCTCTGCCTCCAGGATTCAAGTGATTCTCCTGCTTCAGCCTCTGGAGTGGCTGGGATTATAGGCATGCACCACCTTGCTGGCTAATTTTTGTATTTTTAGAAGAGACAGGGTTTCGCCATGTTGGCCAGGCTGGTCTTGAACTCCTGTCCTCAGGTGATCTGCCCACCTTAGCTTCCCAAAGTGCTGGGATTACAGGCATGAACTACCACACCCGGCCTCACACTATTTCTTAATGATCTATTCACATCAGACCTATATACCTGCTTTTAAAAACAGCTACAACATAGTTTTACATTGCATTGGTGTATCCAAATATATGTAACTGGGAGCCCCTTATCAATAGATTGTTTCTTTTCTTTTTTTTTGAGACAGAGTATTGCTCTGTTCAGGCTGGAGTGCAGTGGCACAATCTCGGCTGACTGCAACCTCCACCTCCTGGGTTCAAGAGATTCTCCTGCTTCAGCCTCCTGAGTAGAGGGGATTACAGGCATGTGGGACCAGGCCTGGCTAGTTTTTGTATTTTTAGTAGAGACAAGGTTTCACCATGTTGGCAAGCCTGGCCTGGAACTCCTGACCTCAGATGACCTGCCCACCTCAGCCTCCCAAAGTGCTGGGATTACAGGTGTGAGTAGCTGTGCCTGGCCCTGATTGTAACATTGTTTCTAATCTTGTGCTGTAATAAACAGTGTAACAGCAAATGCCTTCTTACATTGGTCTTTGCACACATGTGCCAGTGTATCTATGGGGTAAACTCCTATGAATGGCATTTTTGGGTCCCAGGGTATGTGCACCTTAAATAATGATAGTTGTTGCTGCATTGCCTTCCAAGATGTATATATGAACATATGCTTAGAGACCATGGCACCTGGGCCTGGTCAAACACCATGCTCAGCAGGGCTCTGCCATGTTACTCACTAGTAGCTCTGGGGACATCTCATTATAGTTCTGCCTCTGACAATGTCCACCCTCCAGGGAATAGCTCACTAGTTGGGGGTTAAGTGAAGGATGACAAGTACACCCATTAGGTGAGCCACTGCAAACCTGGGCCCAGAGTTGAAACCAGGACAAACATGTTCACTCAAAAGGCTATTCATTAAACATCATATTCCAAGCTATTCTGTCAAATTCTAGGGACACAGCACTATGTCTTCTTGAAAACCTCTGATTTCTTTTGTCTCTCCACATTGCTGGAGCTAGACAGTGTCGAGACTTTGATTTGAGTACCGCAGTGGCGGGCTATTCTGGGAGGAACAGACCTGAAAGAGGCAGCACATTTAGCAGAGATTGCAGCCACACTGGCTGGGGCCAGGGTGCTTGGATGTGACACAGCTATTGTTTGTGAAAGAGATTTGATGCTTCATTAGAGAAAAACTGTGTACAGAAACCCGGCAGAGATTTCTTAATGGCATTCTGATTAAAGGAGCAAACAACCTAAATGCCAGATTAGTAGCATTTCGGGAAAGAATGCATGATGGGGACTGCATTTCTATTTTCTTCTTTCCCTCAGACTTGCTTGGCAGCATACATTTGTCACTTTGAGGACATGAGAAAGGGGCTCTCTGATGTAGCAGAGAAAAGAGCTGGAAAGCAGAAAGGCATGGAAACTTTCAGCTTTCTGGCAGGCCAAGGGGCAGGTTGGAGGTTCTGATAGAGTGTATGCAACTCCCAGGGTCCAGAGATAAAAGTCTAGACGGTCCAGTGGATCACCTTGGAATGCAAGGCTATGTGGATGTGCATCCGTCCTTCCACCAGGAACCTTCCAGAATGGTTAAGAAAGGAACCCACAATGCCCCTGAGAGTCAGGGCTGTCATGCACATGAATGGTTTACCTCTTCTCTACCATGGCCTCAGAACATGGTAGAGCTGATATCAAGGGAACCACCGTTTCTCCCTCAGAACCATGCTTTAGGAGCTATGGTTGTCCCCCCTATTCTTGTTTGTGCAAACTCATTAGGAGGGGTAGTTCTCTCTCAGACCTTCAAGATGGGGATATGCCTGGACAGGGTGAGGCATTAAGGGTTTCTCTTTATAAACAATGAGGAAAATTCCCTATACATTGGCCAAAGTGATCTTTTTAAATGTAAATGAAATCAATTGTAAGTTCCAAACTCCTTCCCATGGCATTGGCCCCTGACACATGCCCCATTGCTCAGATGCATTGGCCACATTGGCTTCTGGAGGCTCTTTAAGCACACCAAGCTAGTTCTTCCTGGGAGACCTTTGAACTACTGTTCCCTCTGCCTGCCATGCTCTTCTCCTGGCCTTTCAAAGGTAGATCCATTGCATTCTTCAGATCTCAGCAGAGACATCCCCTTACCAGCTGATGTAGCTCCCCGTCCCCAAATCCTGCCACCTCGATGCTAATTTCCTTCATAATCCTAACATGATCAGGAACTGTTCTTATTCATGTATTTGAATGCTTACTTGCTTATTGTATTCCTGCCCACTGGAATGTAAGTTCTAAGAGGGCAGGGATCTGGTTAGTCAGATTCAATGCTTGTAGAGGTCAGAACCCAGCCAGGAAAACAAAGTGGTTCAAGAGAGTATATTTAATGTAGGGAATTAGTACCCTAGCATCGGAAGAGTGGAATGGCTAAGTAGGTCACTGTAGGGCAACCCAGAGGTTGACAAGAGAAAGGAGCTGGGGCCTGGAAGGACAAAAAGAGGAGTTGGTATCATGGAGGAGACCTAATCATGGCTGAAGAACAGAGAGGAGAGGGACAGCTTCCAACTTCTCCTTTCCTTCTGCCCTCTGGGCTTTGCCCAGTGCTTCCATTGGCCAAATCCAGTATGATCCAGTTGGCAACAGTGCCAGAAAACATAGTGGGGGTTGCCCCTGTGATTAAGAATAGAGCAGGCAATAGGTGGGGAATTCATCTGAAAACACTGAAATGACTGGTGCCTTGCTCTGTCTCCACCTGTCTTGACACATACTAGGTCCTCAGCAAGCAATTGTTGGATGGATGAATGAATGGAACGCACCACTCCAAAGGAGTCAGCTTTCAGGTCAACTCTAATGGAGTGGATCGCCAGAGCCTAAGAGGGAAGGGCTTTGCAGGCTGGGCTTAACAGTTGGAGACTTCCTGAGGCCCAGCAGGGTCTCAGCCGGCTGTGCCTTCTATCTCTGCTGCCCTGCCCAGAGGAGGATGAAGGATTCTTATCTCTGGAAATAA
Organism: Pongo pygmaeus; assembly: GCF_028885625.2. Lineage (NCBI taxonomy): Eukaryota > Metazoa > Chordata > Mammalia > Primates > Hominidae > Pongo > Pongo pygmaeus. Next base: position 65,062,064 of record NC_072381.2, read on the forward strand.
CCCTCTTTCATGAGCCCTTTAATCTGAGCCTGCTGACACTTTTATATATGCAGGGTTATGTTACTTGAGGAATTCCTTTGAAGACAATTTTAAACTTTCATCCCTTAGTTCAATTTTAAAGTTTGTAACATTTGGGACCCTTCTCAGAGCCCTGGATTTACTCCTGGCATCAAGATGTTCAGGGGAGAGCTGAGCTGGAGGTGAATTCCGCATTCCTAGTGATCCTTAACTGGTGCCCCTGGGGAATTTATACTGGAGCCTCCACTGGTCTGTAAGGCAGAATTAAGAACACCTTGAAGGAACATGAAGAAATGAAATAAACAGCCCAAGTAAAGCACCAGCACATACGAGGCACTTGAAAATGTTCATTCCTTTTCCCCCAGACGCTGGGAAATAGTTCAGATGCCCCCATCCCAGGACCCATGAAGCAGCTCACCGCAGCCTCTCTATGTGGATTTTTAGATTTCCTTCTGCTGATTATTCTCCATGGAAGACAGCTGGAGCAAAAGAGGTGGTTGGCCACCCATGAATACATCTCCTTCTTATTGGGACATTTCGCCCTGCTAAAGGAGTAATCGTGGATTTTCTGTGAATTTTCCTTTAAGCGTTTTCTGTGTTAAAAAAAATTGTAGTCTGCCTAAACTGATTTATGTGGGCAATTTATGGAGTGCATGTTTTTCTTTTTTCTCTCTTCCATTTTCTTCTTGCTGAGGTGGTACCTTTGCTGCCTCGTCCCTGGAGTTTTGCATGAGAGTTGAATTTTGAGCTGCAACAGTTTTTCCCATTTAAATGTTAGAGTTGACTGGTACTTTATCAAAGTTCTGTGAGTACATTTCATACAAGAAATCTCAGCAGATTAGAATCCAGGGACTTTTTATTTAAACCTCTAATGACAGTGATACTGGCCTGTAATTAAGGCATTTCTGGAAGTTACTTCAATTGACTTGCAGAAAGGAAGGCAGAAACCCTTGGAGGCTGGTGCTAAATTCATGGGGAAGAGGGGCACGGGAAGCTGTGGTTTGGGAGGAGGGCTCGTGTGTGGCATGGGGCATATGTGTGTGCTAACTTTCCTGGGTTTCTGTCTGAATTGCTAATATGACATTAGGTGAAAGGCATCTTGTCAAGAATGCTGCATGTCTGGTGGACTTCCTGAATATCGAATCTCCGCGCCTTCTTTCCACTGCCCCTCCTGGCCAGCCTCATGAGACACTGATGAGAAAAATGCCGCCGCTTTCAAAACAGTTAACCTCTCCTCTGGCAATTCACAGCACTGGGTTTATTCAAGCTTACGATGACACAGAATTTTCCTCCCTTTGAAAAGTACTGGTTAAGTCTTTCTGTCTCCTGCCCTTCAAAAGCAGAGTCATTGTGTTTGTTTTTTTCAGAGGTACCATCGGGGCTGTCAGAAAGTGGAATTTCCCACGAGATCAGAATTTCTTCAGCCTTCATTCATGACCTGAGTACTTTTGGTTTTGAAGGACAAACTTGCTCTATTTTGAGCACTGAAGGAAAACATCTAACTCCTAATTATGGGTCTGTGCACGTGAATAATTGGGTAATGGGATTAAAGTGCTTGAAGATACAACCCTTCCTCAAGTGCCCCTTTTCACACATAAGGAAAGTGGAGTGTGAAGGGCACTGGCTCACAGGCAGGAGTGGTGGGGACCCCAGGCCTTCAGTCCCTCATTTAGTGGGAGGTTGTAAAGTCTGATTTGACTTCTTACTGCAAGCACCGCTACTTCTATTATATCCTCCATGCCCTTTTTATTTCAAAAGCACTTTAATATGTTTTTTCATTTAATCTCCACCGCAACTATTTCCATTTAAAATTTTTGTTAGATAATCAATAGTGCTCTAAATTGATCCAATTTGGAAAAAATGTGAAGAAAAGTCATCTTTTAGAGACAACCCAATTCATGGGCCTTTTAAACATTTTTATTTTTTAGATAATCATAAAATAAAATTGACTTTTTAAAAAAATTTGGTATACAGGTTTATGAATTTTCACACATGTATGGAGGCATGTAACCACCACTGTAATCAGTGAAACTGTGCCTTTACTGCATCGAACTGCCTCCTTCCATCTGTAACCCCTGGCAGCCAGGGATCTGTTTTTCATCACCATAGTTTTATCTTTTCAAGAATGTCAAATAAGGAGAATCCACAGTATGTGGCCTTTTGAGACTGGTTTCTCTTATGGACTTATTTTTTTTTTCTCAGAACTTTTACTTAAAATCAACAATCCATTGAGCTTGCCTATTTGCCAAACAATATCCACAGGTAGAAATTTGCAAGGATAACTCTGGATAAGCATAGTAGGCCATCTATTTCATCATGAAGGAAATTTTTGATGTACTATTTTGAAGACTCTATTTACAGTCCCTTATATTTAAACTATATCTATTAAATTAGTGTTATATTGAAATAGCCATTTAAACGAAACAAAACAAAACAAAAGTCTTATATGGACCAGGCACTTGTTAAGTACTCTATTGTTTCATTTAAGCAAATATACATCCTTTGTGGGTCATCTGTGTCATTTTGTTATTTACTCCTCTTGTACAAGCTTGGCAGGGTTTGAGTGATTCTTTAAAAGAGAAGTTGGTGATAGGGAGGGACCTTCATTTCTGTCCCAGATGCTGACACCTTGTGGGCCCTTGGTAACTTCCGCTGCTGTCCATTTCCCTTATGTAAGTGCAGATGGCAGTTGCATGCCTGGAGGGAGGCCAGCTGGAGTTCTAGATGCCTGCTGATGATTGGAATGTTAGGGACTTAGTGACATGTGCCGGAGTCATGGGGTCCTCTCAGACACTTAGGGCACGCAGGCCATAGGGGAGCCCTGTGCCTTTGGGGCTGGCTGATGCTGGGGAGTGGGACTGTCTGCTTGGTTCAAGGTGGAAAGGGAACTGCTCGCTCCCATGTGGTTTGCCTGCCAAGGAGCTAATTAGGAGAATGGGTTTGGCGATCTTGATCTGACAGCCAGTGGGAGACTTCCTGGGAAGCTGGAGGAGATAAGCCTGTCAAGAGGCTCCCAGCTGTGTTAGGGCCAGGATTGTCATTGCTGCTAGGCAGGGCTTTGGTACTCCCAAAATGAGAGTGAGCAGATTGCAGCATTCTTTCTCATAGCACCAAGGAATCATAGACTCCATGGCTAAGTGAGGTGGAACCAACCACATTGTGTGGTCAGCCAGTGCCAACCTTTCTTCTTGCCTGGCTTTGTGGATGGTGTTCACTTTTGAGACACAAACTCCAGGTTATGTTATGAAACTCCACTTCTTTGTCTCTCAAAAAAAGCTTGTTAAAATGCGAGTATCAGTAGCCTTTTATTTCAAGCCTCAGATCTCCTCTAATCAGGCCATCAATTGGCCATACTGATAGCTATTATTAACCATTATTGAGAGGCACTAGATTATCAAGAATTGAGTAGTTAAAGCAGCATTTCTGGAGACAGACCACATGATTCCTAGTCTCACCTCTGCACCTGGCTGGCTGGGTGACCCTTGCATGTTGTCAGCCTTTCTGAGCCTTGGTTACCCCACTGGTAAAATAGGGATGATAATAGTACCTCCTTCACAGGTTTATTGTGAAGATTAAATTAGTCAATACATGTAAAGCTACTGACAGATACCAGCCTTTGGTTGTAAGTTAATTTTGAGGATTCTATATTGGGCCACCTCTGCTACTCTGTCATCACATTCAGATTGAGAACTGCTGATCAGTCTAATAGTCTCACAGGGAATAAAGCTGAGTTCTACAAAGTCTTAGTGATGTACGCAGGCAGAACCAGAACTAGCGATGTCCCTGGACCCTTAATCTCTTCACACTGCAAAGCAGAAAGCTGGTGATCTGAGTAAACTGTTTGCTCTTGGGGACTTTGCTAACTAGAAATCTTTATTAACTTGGACTCTGATTTTATTGTCAAGGCAATAATAAGCAATTTTTAGATCAACAACTCCAAGTCACCGGAGTCACTTCAGCAGAGTTTCAGTGTTTAGTGTGATTTGCTGTGCCCACTTCTTTGCATAATGGCCTTCCATGCATATATGAGGGGAAGTCCATAGTTAACTGGAATGCATGCTTAGGCAGAGCTTTTTGTTTGCCAACCAGGAGTGATAACGGAGTTTATTGCCACTCGATTCCCTCTGCCAGCCCATCTGGGTCAACTTGTTTTTCTCCGGTGTTTGCCCTTTCCATCAAATTGTTCCAGAGACTAACAACCTGGCTTAGTGATGACAAGTGTGTTAATAGTGGAGCTCAAGATAAGGCAGCAGTAACTCTGTTTGCCCTGAGAGTTTGCTGCCTGCCTGCTGAGTGATCCAGGGACTTGTCAGCCCTTTGAGTTAATGCGTGTGAGGTGCTGGATGTAGAGAAGAGCACTTGGTGTGCTTTCAGCTTGCACATGTGTCTTGGTGCTCAGCACTCCCCATCCCATGCCAGGAAACCTCTCTCTCTCTCTTTGCAGGAGATCCTCATGCCAATTCCCATCTAAAAAATGAATGCTTGTGATTTGGAAATACTTTTTCATAGATGCTCAGAAGGTGTTTAGAGTTTTGGCTTTTGCTCAGTCCACAAACCAGGTAATTCCCAATTGTCCACATGAATGCTCTATAGTCAAATTTAGGATCCCAAATTGGCTTCTCTCGTCACTGAGCAAGCTTCTGGACTAGAAAGTATCTTCTGTAATAAAATTGCTAAAGTGAATGCAACAGGAAGGAGAGGAGGAATTTGCAATGACCTCTCTGTGTAGGTAGATAGTCTGTGCTTTCCTGATGCAGGCTCCCTTAACATAAGGATTGTGTATGGGGCAGTGACGTAATAATGCTTCTGAATTATCCATGCAAAATGTTTGGCTTTTTGAGTGTGAAGCAGCAGCAGTTGCTTGTATTTTCAGGGAAGGGTCTGAGTGCACAGAGAGGACTCCCTCCAAATGTTGTCTTTGCATTTCCATTCATCTTATTAGAGCAGTGCAAACCCTGATGCATGAATGAACTGGGTTTGTGGCTGAATGAGTTCAGATTTGCTGAGCAGGCTGATTCAGGAAATTGTCCTTGATTCCCCTGCTGTTTCCCATGTATACACACCCTTCCTAAGTGAATGTGGCATTTGTATTGGATGAAGGCCATAGCTCAGTATGAAACGTGATTACATGTCTACTCTAATCCTCAACAGGCAATGCTTTCCACTTAGGGTGTTTTAGAGGACATGTGTACCATTGGATTTGCACGATATTTGGGTCAAAGGCATTTATGGACGGAGATGGAAGGTATGATCTATCAGCTTAGAAACTCAACCTCAAGAGAGAGGAGGGTGTATAAATAAGGATGCATAAAGTAAGAATGGAACCCCCCACCCCCACCCACACCATCCCTAGTCAAATTTGCAAAGACTTACGGATATGCTAATAAGATTGCTGCTTGCTAGGGGAATTCACAGGTCTGCAAATTCTATGAATTCTAATGCCTCACTCGGCAATATTAAAAATGAATGGACTGGAATTAATTGGGAGCCTCCTTCCATGGGAATTTTGGAAGTACTCTTAAGTATCACAGAGCACTGTCTTTTTATGCATAAAACTCCATAAACTGCAATGGAAATCACTCTAGATAACAACGGAGGGATGGATATTATCAGGGGCATATGGCGTAATTTTAGGTGGTGGCCTGACCCAGCATAGGATGACACAGACTCCAGTGAGGAGAGGGTTATGTTTTCTTTTACATTCTCTTTAACACAGAGAGAATGTCTTCCCTAGGTTCTACCAGGTCTTTAACACCTCTCTAAACTTTGGCAATCAGCCTCTGCTCTCAGGCTCTGATTCTTTGTTGGGGTGACAATATCAAGGTGGCATTTAAATGATCTGGGTTTTCTTTTTTGCTGTATGTTTAGAATTACCTTCTAGTTATAGCAAGTGAGATGGGCTTTCCATTTGTGGTAGTAAAATAAAGTTCAATTTAAAAATTAAACTTTAAAGAATGCAATTTAAAGAAAAAAAATTACACAATTAATTATGTAGGTAGAGTCCCATTATAAATATGTTGTCAGGACAGGACATGAGTGATAGAGATAAGGAAACCCTGGCAATAGGAGATAATGACTACTTTGATTACACAGGGAGGCAGTAAGGACTGGTTCCTCCTTCATGTTGTAAACATGGCCACTGTTTCCACCAGGGGAATACTGATCGCTGTCCTTTACAGAGGCACTGTGCTAAGTAAGTACTTTTCAGACATCTCATTTAATCATCCGAACAACCCCATGAAGTATGCATAATAACATACTTTAAGTATGTTAACTTAAACATCTTTAACTTTAAGTATGTTAACTTCCTTTAAAGATGAGGAAGCTGGAACTTAGAGATAGTAACTGGCTTTTCCAAAAATACGTGGCTGGTAAGGGGCAGAGGCAGCATTTGAGCACAGGCAATTTGACTCCAGAGCCTGGCACCTCACCCCTATGCCATGTTGGTAACACCCAATAACGGCCCCAGAGAAATCTAATCAGAGAAAATTCTAGTCATTTCAGTTTGCTACCTGTGGGCAAATTGAGTTTATGGTGGGGGAAAAGAAAAACACATTTTAAAGAAGGGCAAAACACTATCCTAAACTTAGTGAGTCCCATATGCCATCCCTATGTAACATCTTAATTTTCACCTTTTTCAGTGTCTGTTCTATTTCTCTCATACCACTGCCTGTTGAAAATAGATATATGTTCTTGAAATTCCTACCTTTTCTCATTAAAGGTTAGATTTTATTATTCTTTCTCTCAAAGTTTGGATTGCCAAAGCTTTTGGATTTGGAATATATTCGGCTTGCATAGATGCCAGTATTTATACATTGATAGGAAGATTTAAAAAAAAAACTTTAGAGGAGAGATCCTTTTACAACTAGACTCAATTTAGAGTCTATCAGCAATTTTCTTACACATTTAGCATAAGTATTGTGAGATAATGTATGCTTTCTAAAAATATACATGATGTTCTGCTCAGTTGAATGCATTTATTTATTTCTTCAAAGTTTTCTGGGTAAATTTCAAGAGCATCAGGATATTACTTAAGTTGGTAGATTTTATTAAACCTCCAAAGAACATAATTAACTCATTTTACAAATTGTTAATGCTTACAGAAATTCATGATAAGTGAGATCACTTAAGACTGTTTCGTGAGAACAGGAAAAGGCAGTTTGTTAATGCTGGTCCTCTTCTCTATTATAATATTGTGAGAAATGAATGAATGTTTATCATTAGCTGTTATAACCTTAATTTGAGAATTCTTTAAAAGGCAATTACATATATTTACAGAAGATTAACACTGGCATTTAGTTCAATGTTTTCAGCTTAACAGAATCTTGTTGGGCACGGTGGTTCACACCTGTAATCCTAGCACTTTGGGAGGCCAAGGTGGGAGGATCACCTGAGGTCAGGAGTTCACGACCAGCCTGGCCAATGTGGTGAAACCTCATCTCTACTAAAAATACAAAAATCAGCTGGGTGTGATGGCACGTGCCTGTAATCCCGGCTACTTGGGAGGCTGAGGCAAGAGAATCGCTTGAACCTGGGAGATGGAGGTTGCAGTGAGTCGAGATCGTGCCATTGCACTCCAGCCTGGGCACCCTAGAGAGACACCTTCTTGAGCAATAATAATAATAATAATAACAACAACAGAGTCTCCCCTGAAAGAGGATTATAAAACCAGGGCAAGCCTGTCAAAGATAAATTAGATTTGGTTCTGCTGTAAGTTTTACATTTTAATATGCCTGTATGATGACCTAGCCCATTGAAATTTTTTTCTTTAAATTATCAATAGGCTGTCTCAACCTCTGTTCAATTGCATTTTACTCTACTCTGTCAGGGAACAAAATGACAGAGCATTTTGTTCCAGGTACCTTAGTTCTTGTTGCCTACTGTGGCAGCTCTATTTCCAGTACAGAGTTTTACAGGAAACCTCTCTTCTTCTGGTCATGCCTATCACCCAGTCACCTTTCCTGAATAATTAGGAATTGACTTCCTCTTCCCCAATGCTGCATTTCATTCTCACCCTCAGTGTCCAGCCCTGGTCATGTTGTCTTTAGCCCAATTTTTCACCACGCCATAGTCTTTCTTGACACTGGACTTTGCACGTGCTGTTCCCTCTGTTTGCACATGCTGTTCCCTCTTTCTCCTCTTCTTCCCATCCCTTTCCCCACAGCACACACCTTTCACCCAAATAGCACCTACTCATTCTTCAGATGCCAGCTTCAATGCGACTTTCTTGAGAAACTTCTTTTCACCTTGTTCCTTTGTGAGCAGCTCTTCTAGAATTGTGTTCTGTTCTTCCATGTCCTTATTTCGTTTTGGGTTCACATTCATTGGGGATGATTATTGAATGGATACCTGTCTCCCCCATTAAGTGACATTGTTAAGTTCCTTGAAAGCAGCTACTATCTGGTTTTTGTCTCAGTTCTATCCCAGCACAGGATGAGCACTCCATTAAGTATCTGCAGTATACATAAGTGGACAGAAGTGTTTGTAAACATCCACGTTCTGCCATTCTTCCCTCAATGCCAAAGGATCCAACTCTACCACCTCATCAAATTCACAGAGACAGCTTCTGATTTTGAGCCATAGGGGTGTCAACAGCACAAGTGCCTGAAGGGCCCACAGAATTCCTGGCATGTCTGGACTTTATCAAGAATCTGACAGGGAATGCGGCTGTCCCTATCAAGCTGTTGTGCCTGACAGGCACCATCTCGCTTAGCTGTGAGACCACTGGTGTTTCTCCTAAAGCTGCAGGACAGCCAGCTGCAATGGGCTGACTGATCTTGAAATGAAACCCTACGTCCTTCTCCCTCCTCCTGGAGCCAGAGTGAGGTGGTTTTAACTTCTATCTAGACAGTTCTGAGATTGGTAGAGGAGAAAATAGAAAGTTCTTACTTAAATTATTGGTGCAGAAAGAAGAAGGTGTAGGTGAAGAAAGAAAATGGACATTTACTGACTATTCTGCAACACAGCCTGTGCAGTGTGTTAGGATACACACCCATCATCTCCTTTAACTCATCTGTTGCCGCAGACTAGTCAATGGGAGCACCGAAAACTAGGCAAAGGGCTGGTAGTTAAACTAGGTCTGTTTGGCTCTGAAGCTTATGTTGGCACCACAACTTCTTCCTAAGACGAAGATTGGCCCTCACTGGTCTAACTCAAAAGTAGAGAATGTTTACTCTGCCAGAGGCAGGAACATATTCAGCTAGCTTCAGGGGTCCTGGTGCTGCAATCACTTGTGTTTCTTTCTTTTGTTTTTTTAATGTCAAAAGTAATTAGCAAAAAAATTCTGTTTTGATTGTTTGTTTTAGAGATGGGGTCTTGCTATGTTACCCCGGATGAATTTGAACTCCTGGGCTCAAGGGGATCCTTGTAGCTGGGACTACAGAGCACACCACCTGCCCAGTCATTTCTGTTTCTTATCAGATCTTCTATCTCTTTGTTGTTGCAGATTGGAGCCTGGGAGGCTGGGGGCTGGGGAGATAGTCAGGACCCCTAGAAGGGCAGGAAGGATGCACAATTATTCCACAGAAGAAGGCTGCCTCTGTTTCCCTTGATGTCACCTAGTCAACAAAGTCCCACAGTTTATGAGTTTAACCTACAGAAATTCTAACATACCTGCCCTGCACACATTCTGCTATGAGAGCCAAGGGATTAAAGATCAGCAAAGGCTTCCGAGAAGAATGCTTGGCTTGAGATTGGGAGGAAGAATAAGAGTCATCCTTCATCCATGATGAAAGAAGACTGGTGGGAGGAGAATGGGAGGGAATGTTGCAGATAGGAGAAACAGCATTTGCAAAGTCCACGTGGTGGCACAGAGGAAGGTCCACCTGAGTCACGGAGGAAAGTGCAGCCTGGCTGGGGTGTTTACAGAGAGGAAGCCTGATGCCAGAGGTCAAGGCCATGACAGGGACCAAATCTGCCCCCATACATTGTTGGGGCTCTTTCCATCCTGTTGGGTAAAACATACAGATGTGAGAGATGGGATCTAAGGGATGGGAGGAAAGTGGGAGAAAGCTGGGGAGAAAGACTAAGTGATAGTTACTAAAAATAAAATTTGCTAAGAGCATGTTTTAAGGATCGTGGGCAGAACCAGTCAGTAATAAGGGTTAGAAAAACAAAGCATGAAAATGAGGTTAACCTCCCTGTTAACCCAAACTGAGGTCTCCCTGGCTTTTATTATTATGGTTATCGTAACACCCAGACACATGGATTGGAGTGTCTGGGGAAATCCCTTCAGTCCCCTCCCCGACCACCGCAGCCCTAGGAAACCACTAATCTACTTTATATGAACCTATTTTTAGGTTTCTATAGATTTTTCTATTCTAAGCATTTAATACAAATTAACTTATACAGTATGTAATCCTTTATGTCTGGCTTTTTTGTATGCAGCATAATGATTGTAAGGTTCCTCCATGTTGTAGCAGGCATCAGTAGTTCATTCCTTTTTATTACCAGTCAGGTACTTCTTGACTCCCTGAAAAGGGCATCCCATCATGAGGCAGTCACCGGTTCCCAGGCATGGCTGGAGCAGGGTGCCATAGAGTTAGTGATTTTCCTCAATCGTATTGGATCTCAGTGGTCTAGATAAAGTCAGCCTGGACACAGCTCTTTCAGTTTCTCTCATGCCCTGCTTAGCAGCAGCTGTTCTCTAGCTATATATCCCTGTTATGGTTTTGGGTCCTGGGTAGTGAGTGGTCCTTCTATTCATGGCCACCATGTACAGTTGTATAGGTTGAGTACTGCACAAAGGTGCCCAGCTGAAGAAGGTACAAGAAAGCACTCAAATGCAACCTGTACCACTTTTGCTAAGCCAGGGGCTCCAGAATGGTGCTGTGTCAGCCAGAGGGGAGAGTACTTTTTTTCTACTGCATTCAAGGCTTCCTAAGGGCTTCCTAAGGGCAGTCCTTTGGATAGCATGCTGTTGTCTGTGGCACTTGCCACGGCTCAGGTCCTGGATCCAGTTAACGTGTCTTATACTTGAGTTAACAAGATTGAAGTGGTAGGAAGATAGAGGATAAAATCACAGATATTTTCTGATTTATGGATTTGTTCTCATAAGAAAATCTTTTCTACTTTGTGTTCGGAGACCTACACCCCTATTTTCTCCATCAGTTCTCTTGTGAGTTCTAACATCTCTTGCTGTTCCCATCTGTGTTTCTAACTTTGAGGTTGAGCATTTCTGAGATTGAATTGGTATTAAAAATTAATTTTCACAAAAGAAGAAAATCATGACTTTCAGATATCAAAATGAATATGTGTTAAAGATTTTATTCTACTCCTATCCAATGAGGGGACCAGGCAGATGTTATAACCAGTTGAGGACAGGCAGGACATGGTGGCTCACACCTGTAATCCCAGCGCTTTGGGAGGCCAAGGTGAAAGGATCACTTGAGCCCAGGAGTTGGAGACCAGCCTGGGCAACATAGTAAGACTCTGTCTATACCTGAAAAAAGAAAAAAAAAAAAGACAGGCTTGGTGATGCCTGTCTGTAGTCCCAGCTACTCAGGAGGCTGAGGTGGGAGGAGCCCTTGAGCCTAGGAGGTAGAGGCTGCAGTGAGCCATGATTGTGCCACAGCACTCCAGTCTCGCCAACAAAGCAAGACCCTGTCTTGAAGAAACAAAGACACAAACATAAACAAAAAAGAAAAGAACAGACACTTACAGGTCAGTAATATTTAAATGAATGTGCAAACAGAGGCAAAACTGTTTTTTTCCACAAAGGGAGGGGAGAAGTCAATGGAACCTCTCTTGGACAGGACAGAATTTTCACGTCCGTGGATAGGAATTATTTGCATTGCTGTCACTTAAGTACAATTTACAGAATTATAAAATAACTTCTATATGGTCAGAATCAGCTTACCAAGAGTGACGTTCTCTGGAGTCTGTCAATGCATCCCTTATAGCAGCATACATCATTTTCCCCTGCATTGGTAATTTGTGGTGTTTCTAGCACATTGATGAACCTAGGTAAGTTTTTATCATTCCACTTGAGGTTTCAAGATAAGCACACCATTTCGTTCATGTCCCAAGTAGTCTTTGGTATGTTGGTGTTCTCTATTAGAGGATGAAGGATCTGGAAGTTTCCAAAGGCAACTGGTTTATGGAAAGAGCAAATGGTGGGGATGTACTGTGGGTTCGAAGGGAGGCATGTGTTAGTCTGTTTTCTTGCTGCTGATAAAGATATAACTGAGACTGAGAAATTTGTAAAGAAAAAGAGGTTTAACAGACTCACGGTTCCACGTGGCTGGGGAGGCCTCACAATCATGACAGAAAGCAAAAGGCAAGTCTTACATGGCAGCAGGCAAGAGAGAACTTGTGCAGGGAAACCCCCCCTTATGAAACCATCAGATCTCATGAGACTTATTCACTATCATGAGAACAGCATGGGAAAGACCTGCCCCCATGATTCAATTACCTCCCATTGGGTTCCTCCCATGACATGTGGGAATTATGGGAGCTGCAATTCAAGATGAGATCTGTGTGGGAATGCAGCCAAACCATATCAAGACACCTGGTAGGCCACCAACTGGGAAATAAGGTCTGGATTTTATTCTTAAAATCATCGCACCCTTGCTGTGTGACGTTTGGGCTTGCCATTTATCTCCCTGCTTCTGTGAGACAGGAAAATAAGTGTTATTCGTAAAGTGCATTGATGTTCCCTGATGAAAGGTACCAGTTAACTGCAAAGTGGTGTTATGAATCTGCCCTTTGTCCTCTTGCTGGGATTGGGTGCCCTGGGTACATTTGTCTTCCACATCTTTCATCTCTTCTCACCATTCACTTCCGCTGCAGCAAGTGGGCACCCTGCCATGGGCTTACGTGTTTTCAGCAGCTGCATTTGGATTTTTCTATTTACCCTTGAAACAATCTGTTATAAAAAGCCTTAAACATCTCCCAGTTTCTTTCCTTTCCTCTAAAATGTTTAAGTAAATAGTTGATGGAATAATTATTCTAAATGTAGTAGAGTTCACATTGTCTTAAAAGACTGGCTAAAAATGAAAAATTGGTCTTGTCAGAGCTTAATGAGATTCTTCAGCTTTGCTGTCCCAGTGCTGCAGGTGGTGAAGAGGAAAATGCTGGAGCTTCCAACAGCAACATACCCCCCAAAAACCTAAAAACAAAAAAAAGTGTGGAAACACTTCCAAAATCTACTCATCTAAAATGGACTGTTCCTATTCATCATGAGGGGATCTTCAGGTGTATTTTCAGTCTATGAAGAAAAAGCCACTTTTACAGGAATGTCTGTAACAAATTTGTGATGTAATACAGTGTCTACTCCAGTAGCTTCACTTCATGAAACTAAATAGCAGAGGGATGGATAATAGTAGCTGAAAGACTTATTTTTCCTTTTAGCTGTGATGCTTTAATGACTTTGCTATCCCTCAACTGTCCCCTTGGGTGGAGGTTATGTTCTTTAACAAATTGTCATGTGATTCTTCACTTTTACCATACCAAATCCTATACACTTTGCTTTAATTTTTGCTTTGCTTTTGGTGACCCCATATGGCAGAGAAAATACTTTTTGTCTTCACTGCCATTACAAATTTCCGTAGTCCTGGGTTGAGGCTGGGTTTCAGAGACCACCTTGTTTTTTTCCAAATGCAGGAGAGAGGAAAGTAGTATTAGCAGCAGTTCAATCCAGTGCACGAAATATTTGTTGCCTTTTGGGATGCAATACTACAACTCATTTACATTTCACACATTTATCACTTTACTTACTTTTGATAGATTATCTTCCCAGCCATTCTAGCCAAACTGATCATCTGCTTCTAAATTCCCAAGGTGTTTAATATCTTTCCTACTGATATTTCCATTTAACCATATACAGTCTGATATGGTTGTTTGTCTATCTGTTGGGTATTTATTTTGTCTCTCCATCAGAAAAAAATACATTCCTTAAAGGAGAGAATCATATTTTATATTTCTGTTTTGTCCTCTATAGCACCTATCAGGTGGCCAGAGTCACAGTAGGGTCTGAGAAAATTCTTTTCCATTTGCTTAAATGCAAATGACATTGGGTAAACTTGTGCTAAGTGACATAGATTGTCACAAAGGTCTACAACAGAGCATGCTGATTATATACATATCATCAGACGACAGACTTGAGAAACTCAGCATGCTCATTTTTGGATTTGAGCTGCATGAACAGCTTTTGGTATTGATTAATGGAAAGATACAAGCCTTTAATTGTTTGGATGGAAAGAAAACATCTCTAGCATTCTTTTTTCTTTGAACTCTTAGAAACTGAAAAGTCCCAACGGCCCATGTCCAAAGGCATAACTGCAGGCTTCCCAGGCAGCTTTGAAGATCAGCCTTCTCCAATTGTGGTACTTGGGGTCAAGTGTAGAAGCAGGGAGACCACTTAGGAGGGTAGTGTAATAATCTGGTGAAAGACTATGACACCTTGCATCCAGTTTGGGGCAGTGGGAGTGGTGAGAAATGTGATCTGTTGCATCGACTTTGATGCAGAGTCAGTTACATGGAGAAGTGATTGGTGATTCCAGAAGTCCAGAGAATGAGCCACCCGGGGAAGGTCATTTTCAGTGAAGAGGTCATTCATGTCCCTGAAAGTCAGTTGTCTGTGGCAGAGCTTGGGTGCTGGTGCCCTTGCTGTGGTCCGTCCCAGCTTCTCTGGCAGGTTGGCATGTGGACTGGGTGTTGGAGAAACTGCTGAGGTCTTCCTCTCCCTGGGGAGGTAGTATCAATGACTCAGAAGTTTTAAAAATGCATCAGCTTGCTGGACAGTGCCCTCAATCCTGGCCCAGACACATCGTGGAAAAGCTATCATGGTGCAGCCTCTGCATTTTGTATTAGTTGACCTCTTTATGGTAAGGGGCCAAGTCTGAACCCCAGGGAGCTGAGGTCCAGGAGTGCTCCTTCTCATTAGAGTTTGGCCTGGAGGTATGGTCCTGAAAACTTTGCAGGTGGACCCTGTTAGTGGCTCCTCACCCCTTCTTCTCCTCCCTTGAAGGAGGGAGAGCTTCCCCCAACCATGCTGGGAAGGCAAAGCTCTCTTAAGGCGACGACCACTTGCTGAGCCCATCTCAGGGCAGAGACAACAAAGAGAAGGCATGAACCACACAGCCGGCTGACATCTCAGGAAGGTGTGGGAGTTTGAAGAATCCCCGCTGTGTGTCATTTACTGGCTTCAGGACATTGGGAGAATTACCTAACAGCCCTGGGTCTCAGTTTCCCCAGCTATAAAGTGGGGATAATAATAATAGAACTATCTTCTAAATTTTTTGTGGGGATTAAATGAGGAAATATAAGTAAAATATTTAGAATAGTGCCTAGCACAAAATATGTACCATATTTTGTTTGCTATTAATATTTTATTATATTATTCATTTATAATATGATAGGTTATATAGTATGTTTGGCTATTATAAATGTACTGTGTGATTAGTATATTCTCAAGCCAGGCCCAGTCCCCAGACTTTTGAAACCCACTCCCTGGGGATCTGGTTCAGGGTAGTTACTGGGTCAATCTGTGTATGAAGAAACCTCACACATAATACAGACATCTTGAATTGAGTACCTACTGAGCCTGGATCTGTGTTGGTAACTTCACATCCATGATCCACAAATGCCTGACATTTATTTTAGAGGTGAAGAAGTTGAATACCAGAGGGTTAAGTGACTTCCGCAGGGCCACACAGCAAGGTTAAAATTAGGTCCCCTGACGCCAAGCCCAGACCCCTCTCTGTGATCAATGAGTGTTTCCTGATGTCTGCAGTATGCCCTTTGCTGTAGGAGGCACTCTAGGCAGTTATTCCTGAACTGGCTCAAGATTCTGAGTTTGCAAGTCAGGGATTAGGCCTAGGCATCTACCTGTTAGCAGGCCCCTGCGGGAACTTCCACAGCAGATAGCCTCAATGGCCCAATGGAGACACAATGGTAGAAGGTAGATGAAGGATGGTCTCAGCTCCTGAGGAGTCTTATTACAGAGGTGATCATCAAATTACATGAAAATGCCCAGCAGGTGCTGATTCTGTGTGTGTCTGTGAGGCTCACTCTGAGATGCAGCAGCCTGGTTAACCGGAGAGGACTGTGATACTCATGTTGACTCAGCTTAGGGAATTAAGATGCCCAGTGAATGTGGAGAGGTGGCGCAAGGGCAAGGAAGGGGGGACACTGTTTGAGGAAGGTTCAGAGGCATGAAGAACTTGACATGGGACAGGGCTGGTGAGGATTCCCTCTGGGACATTTCCCCAGTCTTCCTAGTGAAGACCCATTCTGCAAAATCAGTGGATGGAAAGCAGCGGGCATAACCTCCCAGGGTGGATTGCATAACTGGGCTTGGCCTTGGCTGGGGCTGGGCCTCCCTTGCCATCCTTTTCTCCTGGTTCTCAGGTCCTGTGCTCCTCTCATCTACCTCTCTACCTCCTGCTGAGTGGTGATGGTGGAGCAGGGCAACCTGCTCACAACTTCCTGCAGGAGTGCATGATGTGCATGTGTTTTGTGGGGTCTGTTGTAGTCTTATGTCTTTTGCCTGTGAGTGGTTAGGCCAGCTGTGCCCTCACTAGGGGAGCAACAGTTGGGACTATGGCAATGGAAGGCAGATCCTGTGGGCTTTTGGAACTTCCTTCTTTTTCACCCATCCTCCTAATTTTGCTTCTGTCCATAACACACAATAAGGCGTTGGACAAGTCAATTCCTCACTGGGTCCCAGTTTTCTCCCCTAAAATACAGGCTTACGACTAGGTGATCTTGCTTCCTTCTCAAAGTAACATTCAATGACTTTTTTGAACTCAATCTTTGGAACCACTCTTGGTGTTCTGTTCTTGTGGCTTTGAGAAGACTTCCTCCTGCTGTATTAGACAGATACTGGAGTAAGAGCCCAGGTTTTCTGGGTACATTCTCCTTTAAACCTCTAGGCAAACTGGAGCTAGTCAAGACATCAGAAGGAGTATCCTGAAGCTCAGGGTTATGCTTTCAGATCCTAGCTCACAAATGTTCAGTTGGTATAGGCTCTCTGAGGTCTAAGCTATCTAAATAAGAAGGATCTGCCTTCTGTGTGGTTGATCCAGTTGCCCATGAAGGAGACTCTGAAATGAAAAGCCTCTCCACACTCAAGATAATGATTGCCAAGGTTTTGCACTGAAAGCACACATCTGCCTGGGACTTTATGAGTGATTGCTGTGTGTTAGCTGCAGGCGGCAACAGGAGGCAATCCGCCCGAATGGTGAACACCATGGCCAGCCAAGGCTGCCCCATCTCAGTCTTCATCACTTCCCTTCTCAGTTTCTCTCCCCACAAAGCTCACCATGAGATGGCTTCTGTGGCAGTGAGGTTTACCATCCAATAGAAAGAAATCCCATGGCAGTTGGCTAACCGACCAAACTTATTCCATTTCCTCTGACAATCGATAATTATTAATCACCTACATTCTCCAGAAGGCTGTAAACCACCCTCCCTTCTGTGTCTCTGGGATGACAAATGGAGTCGGGGTTAGCCAGCCCGGCTTTGTGGCGTCCAATGTGTTTGTGTTTGTGCTTTGGGCTTGTCAGTTGCCTTTGCTGGGATGAAATAGTGGGCCTTCCACTAGGCATGGATCAGCAGCTCTGCTAGTGTCTGTGCTTTATTGGGCGATAAATTAACAGTGAGCACTGCCAAAGAAGTAGATAAATGGATAGGGTGGCAAGCACATTTTTAACAAGGAAAATGGCTTTGTTTCTCAGTAGCATCATTTAAATGATTAGGTCAGTTGTGTAGTTTCCTTGATTAGGGGATGGGGAGGAGATCTTAAATAAACATGTCCATAGGACGAACAGTGTGGGGCATCCTCACTGCCCTTCTTTGGAAGGTTTAGGGAAGGAGAGGGGATTTGTTTAGGACCCTAGGTCTGGGAGAGTCTTGCATTTTAGTCATGTATGATACATGACTAATTCTGCCTGTGGGTTAAGCCTATAAATAGTGTGTGATTCTGGCCGGCCATACCTGGAGGCTATAATCAGGATAGTCATACTTGAAGGAGTTAGGAGAAATCTTTTATGGTTTGTCGTGGTCCTTAACTGCATCCCCATGGTAAACAGTGGCAAGAGGGAAGAGAGGGAACTCCTTGTTTGCAAGGCCAATCTCCACAAAGCTAAGAGGAATGCTAGCCATCAGTACAAAGTAAAACCTTCCAGGCTCAAGAGAAGGGCAGTAGAAAACAAAAACATGAATGCCTCCTTTCCATGTATGTACACGTAAATATAAAAGGGTGCCTGCTTTTTTCATAACTAATTTCTAGAAGTGGTGCCTTCCCCACTAGAATATCATTTGAATAAGGGGTCTTTGTCATGTGTTCTCTGTGATAGCCCCTGTGCTGGGAATGGTGCCCAGCATATAGTAAGAAATCAACAAATACATGTGGAATAAATGAAATTACAGGTGGGCTATTTTCCACCCTCCAAATTCTATCCATGATTCCTTTACAGCTTAATTACACTTCCACCAGCTCCTTCCCCAGCCACTCCTGCCTGAAGGACTGTCCTCTCCTCTGCTCACCAATTATGTCTTCTTTTCCTTTTTATTGGAAATTGAGACCTTGTTTTGGACCATGCTTTCTATTGTTTCAATTTGACATTAAAATCTTATAGTATTGATCTCTTTTATATCCATTCCACAAACCTTTTCAGGTTGCTATAAAATTTTTTATCTGTGTTTCTCTAGGAATAGATGAGTTGCCTGAATGTGAATTCAATTCATCTTGCAAGTATAATAGCTTATCATAATAAGCTCTTCATGTAATGTAATAAATACTTCAGAAAATAATTTAGACTTTACTGGATTTTTTTTCCCTTCAAATGATTGGTCTGTATGCTTAATCGCTCAAGAACTCAGCTTTCTGGTAGAAATTGAACTTGTATTTGCCTGTGACCAACCTACTGATTTTTGTTTTAGAAAAACAGAAACAAAGGGAGAATAAGAGAGAGGCAGGAGGAAAGAGAATGAGAGAGAGAAAAAAGATGAATGTATATTTACATCTATAGCTTACTTCACAATAGGTTTTGAGGACTTATTTACAGCTACCTTATAGAAGATATTTACAAAAAGTAAGTGCTATAGGTTTTGAAATCAGAGAAAAGGGTAGATGAATAGATGCTTCTGCTTTAGGGAATGTATCTTGGTAACTTCTGATAAAGGAAGCTTTTTAAGCTTTCTCTTCTCTGGCGCTTATAATAGGTCCATGTTTTGGTAGGGGGTCTAGAAGAAATAGCAGCTCTTTGCCAAGGGATTGCTTATTGGAACAAATCATTTGAAATAGAAATGTGTTTACTAAGATAAGTGCCATTTTAAATGTAGTATGCTATACCTCTGGCAAGGAATCTTAAAGATGACTCAAAGCCTTTTTGAAACACTGCCATATAATTAAAGAAAACCAACTTAATGATCTAACATTTAGCATTATTCTTTACAGTTTTACTCTTGGACTGGAAAACAGTTGCAAAAATAGCTTCATTTAATTAGGATGAGAAACGTAATACACATATATAGATGCATGTATATATATATATATATATATTTGCTTCATTATAAAAATTATTATTTGTAGAAATAGTCTACTATGTGTGACCAAGAAAATTAATTTAGGATTTGTACTTTATTCTTCACAGTCATCAGCAAATATTCATTGAGGATGCAAGAGGAGCTCAGGAGGGATGTACATTCAAGACACACCATCAAAGGGGCTTATTGTCTAGTTGGGGAGATAAGACATACACACAAAAATAGTTAACTGTATGTATCAAGTATTATGGAATTGACTGCCTTCAAAATATGAAAGATGGAAAGTGCTTTGGAATATCAAGCAAGGGGAAATAGGAACCTATACTTTAAGGAGGGTGTTCATTCATTCATTCATTCAACAATTGTATGTAAAGCATGTACTGTGTTCTATGTACTCAAACCTGGGTACTCAAACCTGGGTGCTAGAGATACAGCAAGGACTGAACAGACCAGGTCTCTGTCCTTACAGAATTTATCTTCTTTTGAGGTTAGGCAAGCAATAGACAAGTAAGAAGAAGGTCAACAATGTGATTTCAGGGAATGATAAGCCAATGAAGGAAATGAAACAGTGTGAGGGGACAGGCCAGTGCTGTGTGCGCCTAACTGCATGTACTTGCTTGCTCACAACTCAGTCGTGCTTTAGAAAGGATAGTCAGGAAAGGACTTGTAGGAGGAGCTGGCCTGGACTCAGACCTGAATAAGGAGAAATAACCTGGAGAAGGGATGGCATTCTGTCCTTACCTTGGAGGGCCAGGAAGATATGGTTTGGAGGATAGGAAAGGGACAGACATTCTAGAACATTTCAGAGTATCTGAGCTTTTTTTTCCCCCAGGGTGTGGGGTTGTGGTGTTTTGCATCAGGTAAGGCTCAGGTGAATCAATGCATAATTTTGGCAGACAGAAGTCTGGGAGCTGTTCACAATGAGAGATTTTTTTTGCATCTTCCAGTAAGGCCATTCTGGGATGAAAGATGTCAGAGTGTCTAGCAACCAACTGGCAGCCATTGAACTGGGGATTTATTTAGCACTTACTTCTAGAGTGCTTGCTATGTGCCAGGCACTGTTTTGAGTGCTTCACAAACATATTAACTTACTCAGTCCTTACAACTCTTTGTGGTAGATGCTCGTCTTCGGCTCCTCTGTCAGAGGCAGAAACTGAGCTTTGAGAGTGATCTGCTCTAGGCCACATCTCTGGGAAGTGTTCTAGTTATGCTGTTCTAGCCCTTAACTCTTGTGCTTCTTTTTCGTGAGACGAGAGAGCATCCATGTCACTCAGGACACTTCTAAGCGTCCCTAGCCTGGACCAGCAGAATGAGAGTTGGGACCTTTTCTAATTGTTTAAGGGGTCTAAGGACTTTCCACCCTGATGGAAACATTCTCAGTCTGCCCAGTATGGTACCCACTTGCAACATGTGCCCATTGGGCACTTCAGTGTAGCCAGTGCAACTGAGGAACTGAGGTTTTAATTCGTGTTTAACTTTAATTAACATAAATATAAACCTAAAAACTGAAGGAATATAAAATATTCGTCTGTTAAACAATACTTTGTTGTTTTGGTAGGACTAATTTTCACAAGATGCAACAATTGTTGCAACACATGAAACATTGTTATATTTCAGTTGGGGTGTCGGGTGCATGAAGTATTTCTAGTATCTCATTAGGAATTTTTAATATTAATGATATGTTGAAGTAAAAATATTCTGGATATATTGGGTTAAATATGAAACACTTTACACATGAATATTATATGTTTCTTTTTTTGAAGTGTGGCTAACTGGGACATTCAAAATCACAAATGTGGCTTGAATCTTTGAATATTTCTATTAGAGGGAGCTGGGATGAAGTTTACCCTCAAGCCTCTAAAAAAGAGCGCTTGGGCCAGGCACGGTGCCTCAACGCCTGTAATCCCAGCACTTTGGGAGGCCGAGGCGGGCCGATCACTTAGTGAAACCCCAACTCTACTAAAAAAAAAAAAAATTAGCTAGGCATGGTGGTGTGCGCCTGTAGTCCCAGCTACTCGAGTGGCTGAGGCATGAGAATCGCTGGAACCCAGGAAGCAG
This sequence comes from Pongo pygmaeus, assembly GCF_028885625.2. Classification (NCBI taxonomy): domain Eukaryota; kingdom Metazoa; phylum Chordata; class Mammalia; order Primates; family Hominidae; genus Pongo; species Pongo pygmaeus. Next base: position 65,083,631 of record NC_072381.2, read on the forward strand.
AGGTTGCAGTGAACTGACATTGCACTACTGCACTCTAGCCTGGGCAACAGAGCAAGACCCCGGAAAAAAAAAGAAAGAGAGAGAGAGAAAAGAAAAGAAAAGAAAGAAAGGGAAGAAAGAGAGCTTGAACAAAGAGGAAATAATGGCTGTGTTTTGGGTGGACATTGAGCCATCATCCTAAGCACCAGTTCTCCCGGACTTCTGGGCTCTTGCTGAGCTCACTTCAGTTCCCAGTTCCCAGGGACCAACATGCACCACTATTTCTTGGGTTTTGCAGATGGAATTGCCACATGGATAGAGGTTGGTGGGAACTCATACATGAACACAACCCCCATTTTGCTCAAAAATGGCGTGGATTTGGTTGGAGTCGGGGAGTCTCTCAACCATATGTGACTTCTGCCTTCTGCCCTTGCCTGTTTCTTAACAAGGAACGAGGCCTGCATTGCCACTGGCAGGAAGCAGCTATCCACCCAGCATGATGCTTGAGGGCCAAATCCTGCACCTGGTCCCAGAGGTGCCCAAAAGCAGAAGGTGAGAGGGCTGTGCTTGCTTGAGGGACCCCACAGAGCCAGGGAACTGCCTGCCAAAGCAACTCAGGCTACTGAAATCCAAGTGGCAGCAAATGGCCAATCATTGTCTGGCTCTGGCTCTGTCCCAGCCTCCACTTGCCTGTATCTCCTCAGAGGTACAGCTTGGGGCAGCCTCCCTATCACCGTGGTTTCAAGGAGAGGTGTGGGTTTGTATAGGGGAGATGGGGCTCCTCCATAACTGAGTCAACTGAAGACTCCTCCAGGGTCACTCAAGTGGGGACATTGAAGACCAGGTAGCTGCCCACTTCGCCAGTGCAGAGACCTGAGTCCCAGGCAGCCCAGACCCCTGGAGATAGTCACATGTTCCATTTGCTCTGCTGTGTTAGCATTAAGATCCCACCCATTGGCTGTTCAGGTGGCCACGGCCCTGACTGCCCACTGGAATTACTTGGGGAGCTTTCTTTTTCTAATACATCAGAAAAATACTGATACCTGGTCTTCCCCACAGAGATGCTGATGTAATTGCTCTGGGGTGTAACCTGACACAATCCAGGTTTTAAAAACTCTGAAGTTATCTTTCCCTGAGAGGATATGATGCATTGAAATGAACTTTCTCAAAGTGCTTCAGAATTACAGCAGATGGGGGTGCCGGGTGCCTGTTGAAAATGCAGAGTTCTAAGCTATTCATCAGACCTTTGGAATCTGAATATTTGGAAATGCACTTGTAACCTACAGCCCAAGTGGATATTCAGTAGGCTGCCATTTCAACATCACCCTGTGAAATCATTAACAACTCAGTATGGATTTGCTCCTTATTCCTTGTGCTTTTTAAGAAGGCCAAGAAAGAGAGTTAAGGTAAAATTGAAAGGAAGTAATCTCTAATGGTGAAATTTCAGGCTTTTAGATAGGGAATGCTTTTCGGGGAAAGGAGGTCTTCTAGAAGCCCCCGAACTGATGATAAGGAGTGACCACCAACTCCTCAAGCCAGAACTGGGGCAGTGCTTCACTTGGGGACTCTGGCCCTGTGCAGTGGGAAAGCAGCTTATATCAAGGCTTGACCAGGACTCCTTTGGTCCCAGGCTGGGGACTGCTAGGACTTATGCCACGAGATGCTTGGATTGTGTTTCTTTGCATTGGTGCAGTGTCTCCTGGAGACTGCTTTTGTTCAGTCACTACTGAGGCGTGTATTCATGAAATCACTGTGCGCACTAAGGTAGCAGTGCAGAGCCACCCTCTCTGCCAAAATTGAGCCAGCCCATCCTGCATGGTCTAAGCTTTCCTGAGAAAAGTAGCCATAAGCGATGGGCTCCCACTACTCCCTGCTTTATTACTTGAGGTACAGAGAGCATATGACACACTCGAACCCCACATGAGTTAGAGTTCAGTATGGGATCAGAGCCTGGTTTACTCTTTTCACCAGGAAGCGATCTTGAGAAGCCTGCGGATGCCACTTCCCATGACCTGAGGGGCTGTGTTTTATGGACTGCTTTTGATCTGAAATCTAGAGATCCCTGTTTTCATCCTTGTAAGCCTCCAGTAACTCAATCACAGTAGAGCAGTCCCCATCATCTCCAGCAATTTATTAATCATGTTCAATGCCAGACAAGGCCTTAAAAAACAACACTCATTCATCAGCAGACCACTAGCAGCATGGAAAGGCTACCGGCTTCTCTCGGAGAATCTCCTATACTATGTGAACAGCATGAGTATCTGTGTGTGTGTGTTTTAGTGTGTATGTGCCTGTGTGTAGGCACAGAACTATGGAGGTTTTAGACATTGTCGTTCGCCTGCTGGTATATCAGATTATTAAACAGAGAACTAGAAACTCTCCTAGAGTGGCTACAGGAGCACTGCAGATTCTCAACTGTGCTTCCCCATCTTCTCCTGGATGTTTGGCAGCCAGTGTGTCAGGATGTATTAGGCCTCTCTCCAAGGATCCAAGTGCAACTTAAATTGGATGACCATATTCTTTGGCATCTACTCAGGACACTTGTGAGAGTGGAAAGGAGGTGCTCTTAATAATTATTCCAGGACATCAAGCGAACTGGGAAGTAGAGTCTCCTTAGGCATATTCACTTGGCAAGGTCTACTGTCAAGAAGCGTCTATTCTTGGCTTATTAAAATGCCATCAGAAATCAGTCAGCATTCTGATATAACAGGGAATTCCTTTTATGGTATTCTTGGCAGGTGATCTCCTGTGTCAACTTAAATGTCCCCAGGGACTGAAAGCTCAGTGCCACATGCAGCAGCCGTTCTATTGTTGGATGATTGTCACATTAGATTGGGACTCATTAGAAGACTTTTCTGATATGAGATTGGAAAATATGCTAATAATATATACAGTGATGCAGGCAACTTAAAATTTTCTTGGAGAGAAAGAGAGGGTTGCTATGGTTTGGGAAAATGAGTGGGGCCAATGCTTACCCTTTGTGAACCCATTTTTGGAGGGTGCAGCCATCACAGCGATCCAAGAAAAATCTTCCTGCCTTGGATGCTCTTTCACCAAATAACTCTGGAAAGCTGAAGAGATGAAACAGAGTTTCACAAGGGAAAGTGGAGAAGAAGTTTCTGAGAGACAGTAGGATTTATATCCACCAATTCAGGAAGGAGCTTTGGAGTCATGGATTAAAAGAACAAAGGCAGGGAGTCCGACCTGGATTTGAGACTAAGCTCTGCCTCTTATACAGGGCATTTAAGCTCTCTGGGCCTCAGTTGCTCCACTTTAGGGTGGAGATGCCTCTTCCTTTTTGAAGACAGTGGGTCCTCCCTCAGTTGAATTCAATGGGACTTCATCGCTTGCTCCATACAGAGCTCCTCCCCAGTCTGTCACATTGAGTGCAAAACTCTGCCTAGGTCCATCCAGTCACTCAACAAGCATCCATGGGGGAAGCATTAAGGAGCTTTAGATGCACTGGGTTCTGTGAGAGCAATGTTAGTCTTCATCTTCTTCACTCCTTCTCATCCTCCTTTCATGGAACACCCCTAGACCCCACAGCCTGCAAAGCTCATTGCCCCTTCTCTGGAGAGTCCTCCTATTCATGTGCAATTTTTACTCACTAGTGGGGTCATTTGTTGAGTGTCTGTCCCTACTTCAGACTGTAAGCTTCATGAGGGCAAGGGCTGTGGCTCTTTGGTCCTCTGCTGCATATTCAGGCTTAGCACAAAGCTTGGTATACAGCAGTCATTTAATAAATATACATTGATTGAATAAATGAATGAGTGAATGGTGGGGCCAAAGCCATGATTGATACCCTTTCCATCCTCAAGAAGGAGATCACAGACAAGAGACTCAGAAGAAAACTCACGACTACAATAAAGAGTAAGAAGTGCTTTGCTTAAAGCATCCTTGGGGTCTTTCAAGAGGTCCCTTGGGTGGAGTAGCAGATTCAGGGTAATTAGGGAAGGCTAAGAGTTGACCTTTCTGTGCCTGAATGGATTGATTATTCAATAAAAGAAAAGAAAAGAAACAACCAAGACTTAAACCTACTCAACTACCCTATATACTTGAAATGTCATTTAAAGTAAAATCTAGCATGGCAACTTCAAATGACAAACATAGGTGATGCTGGAGAGGGTGCGCCAAGCTGACCAGCATTCTTACGAAGTTTGGCTGGCACAGAGCACACAAGAGAAGTCATATTATTGCCAAAAAGTTCTTGCAGTGGGTGGAACCTGGACAAAGGGAGCTGTTCTCTCCTCCCTAAGTCTTAGATATAGCTGGTAAAAACAGAGTCATGACCCTGGGTTCCTTTGTTTTTGGAAGTCATGTGGACATTCTTCTTTTTTAGCACTGTTTCTTTCTAATGGTAAAGGAAACAGTATATTGATGAACTCCTATTTTTCATTTGTGGTGCTTTCTGAATGCTTTCTTTGGAACCCAAAGTCTCCTCAGCCACACCTTTACAAGTTTTATGGTTCTGGGTGGAAGCATGTTTCCAGAAATCTAAGCCTACGAGGTTTTTTTTTTGTTTTTTGTTTTGTTTGTTTGTTTGTTTGTTTGTTTGTTTTGGACAGGTTTTCACTCCCATCACCCAGGCTGGAGTGCAGTGGTGCCATCTCAGCTCACTGCAACCTCCGCCTCCCAGGCTCAAGAGATTCTCTTGCCTCAGCCTCCTGAATAGCAGGGATTACAGGTGCCCACCACTGCACCTGGCTAATTTTTGTATTTTTTATAGAAACGGGATTTCACCATGTTGCCCAGGCTGGTCTTGAACTCCTGAGCTCAAGTGAACTGCCCATCTTGGCCTCCCAAAGTGCTGGGATTACAGGCATGAGTCACAGCACCCAGCCTAAGCCTATGTATTTTTGTTTTGTTTTGTTTTGTTTTGTTTTTAGCAGCCATGGCATCATGGTTAAATTCATGAGGTACCTTTCGATGGAGACAATATTTCAACTTTAATTAAAAACCAAACACCTTGCTGGCATTGTCCAGCCCATTGAACTAGACTCTGAAAATGATTTTGACCAATAATTCAAGATAAAGAGCTCCAGCCAGTTTTCTCCCCTTTGGAAGCCTTCAAAGTATATTTTTATAGATATATTAAAGAGATTTTGTCCAAATGGCACATACCTAAACAGTTTAAAAAGTTTTTACACCCATGTTCAAAGAAAGAGAATATCTTGAAAGAATAAACTTTTTATCTTTTATAAATAAGGTTAAAAGCAGTAATTCTCAAAATGTGGTCTCTGAACCAGCAACATCAGCATCACCTGGAACTTATTAGAAATGCACATTCTGACAGGGTGCAGTGGCTCACACCTGTAATCCCAGCACTTTGGGAGACCGAGGCGGGTGGATCATTTGAGGTCAGGAGTTTGAGACCAGCTTGGCCAACATGGTGAAACCCCATCTCTACTTAAAATACAAAACTTAGCTGGGCATGGTGGTGCACACCTGTAATCCCAGGAACTTGGGAGGCTGAGACAGGAGAATCACTTGAACCTGGGAGACAGAAGTTGCAGTGAGATGAGATTGTGCCACTGCACTCTAGCCTGGGCAATAGAGTGAAACCCTGTCTCAGGAAAAAAAAAAAAAAAAAAGAGTCTTTTGATGCTATGAACATCATCTGACTTCTGGCATCCTGCTTTGCCCAAGAACGAAAATTCCAGTTCAAGTTCCATAAAACAGGGCATTCTTCTTCAGTTTTGTGTCCCCTGCCAGGTCAACTCTGAACCTATAGTGGATACTCAGCAACTGTGTGCACTAAATGAATGAATGAATGACTTGTAGGCTGGTGTGGGAGATTAAGAGAAATTTATTCTAGCACATAAAGATCTTCTAATGGAGTGGGTGAGGGATGGAATTTGGTGATCAGGCTGGGGCTGTGCTGAAATATGCAGGCGGGTTATGACAACAAGAGACCCTAAACCCTGAAAGGATGAAGGTTCTCCTCACATATAAATTTGACACATGGAAAAACCATGCAGTAAGCTTAAGGAAGCCCACCTCAATTCTGATTTCTTCCTGATAACTATGTCAAAGCTGTTAAAACTGCGCAATGAAAGATCTCCACGCATTTTCTGGCCCTTGTCTTGCCAATTCTTTGACCATGTACCTGGTGTGCCTGGTCTGCTGAACTATGAAGCATACTCAAACATCATACACATGATCTTCCTTTTTAAAAATGACCTTGAGAAGATAACAAGTGACATTCTACAGACAGACTCCATTTCTTCTCTTTTGTTTGCAAAAGTGTGAGGCTGAAGGAGGAAGGAAAGCTTGGGTTACCTGACCACATTCTCATCCCCCCACCTTCAAACAAATGCCCCACACATCTGGAGGATGTGGTTTTCTGACTGTTTATCTCCAGTGAGCCAGAGCTCCAGGTCCCCTGTGCTGGAGGGGGCACAGAGGCATTATTATCACCCAGTCCTCACTGGGTGAGAGGGAGAATGGTGAGACCATTGTAGGAAGCAAGGTGGAATCAGGGGCTGTGGGCCAGGCTTTCAAAACTTGCACGAATGCACATGCAGAGGTTTGTGCTGCTGACTCTGCCTTCCAATTTTCCAGGCTGTAGGAGTTGGAATTTATTGAGCATGAGGGATGCTGTCTTGTGAAACTTTCTACTTCATTCAGGAAGGGTAGTTTGTCTGTAAGAATTCAATTGTAAATACAAAAATATCATTTATTTCTGAGGTGAGGGCAGGAGGGAGAGATGTCAGAAGTAGACAGGTTAGGGCTTTCTCTTTGGAGACCTGGATTTCAACCCACTGCAAGTCTTAACAAAGAGGCATGCTAGTATCATTCTTAGCAAGCCCAGTCCATTGTTATGGTCAGATTCGATTCTGCAGAGGAGAAAATGGAGTGTGACATGTTTGGTGCCAGGAATGTGAGCATGCACCTGCACAGCTGATGTTGGTGTCATATTGTCAGCTGAATGGTCATTTAGCAATTTTGGCCAACTCCCTTGACACTATGGGGCTTAGATGGCATTGCTTTCTGGGATGCATTGATAAGCCTTTAATAAAGTAAAACCTTGGTACCAAAATCCTTGCTGTAGAAGACGAAAATTTTATGTTATTTCTTGGGGTGCTTTCAATGTTCCATTAACCCACTGAGGAGCTACAACCAAGCTTGACCTTGAGGTTTAGTCTTAGAGACCAGATGCCCTCTGTGTGTTTCATTATCTTCCAGAGGAAATTGTTGAGTGTTTGTAAAGTGGTTATAGGATGAAGGGAACACTCTTTTAAAGTTCCTAATTATATCTTGGACTTTAGCTACGTTACTGAAAGACAAAATAAGGTCTCTAAAAAATTCATAGCCAACTTTGGGCATCGGTTGTAGACTAGAGTGCAGTGCAAGGGAAAGGTGGGACACACATAACATCTCTGTGGCTACATGGGGATAGATTCTGGAAATGAAAGGAGAAATTCCACCGTCCTAGGGGGTAAGATCAGTGCTCTAGAGAGGCAAGAGTCACTTGCATGTAATACAGGTTTCTTGGAGATACCTACTGCCATTGAATTGGGAGATGTCAGTATTCCTGTGGGAGGGTTATGATGTTTGAGTTTTTAAATATACATATGCTTCTGAATTCTACTTGCGGGTTCTCAGAATTTTCTTTTCATTTTGTAAATGGCAGTAAAATATGCATAAGATTTACCATTTCAGCCATTTGTAAGGGTACAATTCAGTGGCTTTTAGTACATTCACATTGTGCAATCATCATCACTATCTGTACTAGTTATTTGCATTGCCATAAAGGAATATCTGAAGATAGGTAATTTATAAAGAAAAGAGGTTTATCTTGGCTGATGGTTCTGCAGGCTGTACAAGCATGGCACCCACTTCTGCTTGGCTTCTGGTAAGGACTTCAGGAAGCTTACAATCATGGTGGAAGGCAAAGGGGGAGCTGGTGTATCACATGGCAAGAGAGGGAGCAGGAGCAAGGGGACAAGAAAGAAGTGCAGAGGTCCCAGACTCTTTTAAACAATCATATCTCTCACTAACTCATTACCACTGGAAGGACACCAAGCCATTCATGAGGGATCCACCCCCATGACCAAAACATCTCCCATCAGGCCTCACCTCCAACACTGGTGGTCATGTTTCAACAGGATATTTGGAGGAGGGAAAACATCCAAACCGTATCACCATCCATATCCAGAACTGTTTTCATCTTACAAAACAGAAACTCTGTACCCATTAAACAATAATTCCCCACTTCTCCCTCTCCCCCACTTCCAAGGAACCATCATTCTACTTCCTGTTTCAATGAATGTGACTACTCTAGGTACCTCCTTTAGGTAGATTCACACAATATTTGTCCTTTTATGTATAGCTTATTTCACTTAGCATAATGTCTTCAAGGGTCATTCACGTTGTAGTATGGACCAGAATTTCCTTCTTTATGAACACTGAATAATATTCCGTTGTATGGAGAGACCTCATCTTGTTTATCCATTCATCTGTCCATGGACACTTTGGGTTGCTTCTACCTTTTGGCTGCTACAAACATGGGCATATAAGTATTTGCTTGAGTCCCAGCTTTAAATTCCAGTTTTGCCTTTAATATAATTTAACAACTGGCAGGGTTTGAGAAGTAGGGCAAAGATAGCCACAAATTTAGTCCTTGGTGACAGTGAGTGGCAACTTCTGACCTGACTACACTACAGAAGATTTCTCATCTCATAAACCTAATTAAATTAAAAATCCAGTTGGCCAAACCCACATGCGCTTAAGCCAGACAATTTCTTAAAAAGCTCATTAGCTGCAAACTTGAGCGCTCCACCAGCGGATGGAACTTTTTCCCCTAGGTTTTTCAATAATTGGACAGGAAAGGTCTTCAAACTTTAGACCTCAAATGGAAGATTTTATCATGCTTGCCAGTGCATCGGTTTTAATGTCATTGGTAAAATTATGCAAAAAGCAACCTTTTAAGTTTTATGATGCAATGATGTAAGATTTCAGTGTCATTAAACCTCGACTTGGAGGAAGGGCACAGGTTTTAGGGAAAGTTTTCTGACTTCCTGTTACAACTGCTTTCCCTCATTTCAGTTATAACAAATTAAGCCCTAGGAGGAATATATTGAACTTTTCTTTATTTTTAATTCGGGCAAAATGAGATGAACATCATCAACAAAATCCAGGATGTAGTACAACACTCCTGCGATGTTTGGGGAACATGAACCTGCAGAAGTTCACATGACTCTGGCCCTATAGTTATGTCACAGGAAGCCCTCAGAAGGGAAGAGATTGGGCAATTGGCTTGTAGTAAT